>NC_059219.1:17866094-18220365 GCF_020615455.1 Coregonus clupeaformis
CCCGGGTTTGTGGCTGTCTAGATCCCTGCTGTTTGTTGTTTTCAATCTTCTCTGTGACCTGCCTTGTCTGGAACTGTGAGGAGTAACAACGTAACCTACGTTGCTAGCTACCATGACAAAGACCAAAGCCGGGGGGAGTACCGTTGAGGACCTCTGCCATATCGTGGATTCCGAGCTATCTATCTAATAGAACTCAAAAGGGTTTTCTTTAATGGAAGCTTCTTTAATGTCAAACATGTCAAATGTGGTGCACCACAGGGCAGCTGTCTAGGCCCTCTACTCTTTTCTATTTTTACCAATGACCTGCCACTGGCATTAAACAAAGCATGTGTGTCCATGTATGCTGATGATTCAACCATATACGCATAAGCAACCACAGCTAATTAAACCCTTAACAAAGACTTGCAGTCTGTTTTGGAATGGGTGGCCAGTAATAAACGGGTCCTGAACATCTCTAAAACTAAGAACATTCTATTTCGTACAAATCATTCCCTAAGTTCTAGACCTCAGCTGAATCTGGTAATGAATGGTGTGGCTGTTGAACAAGTTGAGGAGACTAAATTACTTGGCATTACCTAAACTGTCATGGTCAAAACATATACAGTGGGGAGAACAAGTATTTGAAACACTGCCGATTTTGCAGGTTTTCCTATTTACAAAGCATGTAGAGGTCTGTCATTTTTATCATAGGTACACTTCAACTGTGAGAGACGGAATCTAAAACAAAAATCCAGAAAATCACATTGTATGATTTTTAAGTAATTAATTTGCATTTTATTGCATGACATAAGTATTTGATCACCTACCAACCAGTAAGAATTCAGGCTCTCACAGACCTGTTAGTTTTTCTTTAAGAAGCCCTCCTGTTCTCCACTCATTACCTGTATTAACTGCACCTGTTTGAACTCTTTACCTGTATAAAAGACACCCATCCACACACTCAATCAAACAGACTCCAACCTCTCCACAATGGCCAAGACCAGAGAGCTGTGTAAGGACATCAGGGATAACATTGTAGACCTGCACAAGGCTGGGATGGGCTACAGGACAATAGGCAAGCAGCTTGGTGAGAAGGCAACAACTGTTGGTGCAATTATTAGAAAATGGAAGAAGTTCAAGATGACGGTCAGTCACCCTCGGTCTGGGGCTCCATGCAAGATCTCACCTCGTGGGGCATCAATGATCATGAGGAAGGTGAGGGATCAGCCCAGAACTACACGGCAGGACCTGGTCAATGACCTGAAGAGAGCTGGGACCACAGTCTCAAAGAAAACCATTAGTAACACACTACGCCGTCATGGATTAAAATCCTGCAGCGCACACAAGGTCCCCCTGCTCAAGCCAGCGCATGTCCAGGCCCGTCTGAAGTTTGCCAATGACCATCTGGATGATCCAAAGGAGGAATGGGAGAAGGTCATGTGGTCTGATGAGACAAAAATATAGCTTTTTGGTCTAAACTCCACTCGCCGTGTTTGGAGGAAGAAGAAGGATGAGTACAACCCCAAGAACACCATCCCAACCGTGAAGCATGGAGGTGGAAACATCATTCTTTGTGGATGCTTTTCTGCAAAGGGGACAGGACGACTGCACCGTATTGAGGGGAGGATGGATGGGGCCATGTATCGCGAGATCTTGGCCAACAACCTCCTTCCCTCAGTAAGAGCATTGAAGATGGGTCGTGGCTGGGTCTTCCAGCATGACAATGACCCGAAACACACAGCCAGGGCAACTAAGGAGTGGCTCTGTAAGAAGCATCTCAAGGTCCTGGAGTGGCCTAGCCAGTCTCCAGACCTGAACCCAATAGAAAATCTTTGGAGGGAGCTGAAAGTCCGTATTGCCCAGCAACAGCCCCGAAACCTGAAGGATCTGGAGAAGGTCTGTCTGGAGGAGTGGGCCAAAATGTGTGCAAACCTGGTCAAGACCTGCAGGAAACGTATGATCTCTGTAATTGCAAACAAAGGTTTCTGTACCAAATATTAAGTTCTGCTTTTCTGATGTATCAAATACTTATGTCATGCAATAAAATGCAAATTAATTACTTAAAAATCATACAATGTGATTTTCTGGATTTTTGTTTTAGATTCCGTCTCTCACAGTTGAAGTGTACCTATGATAAAAATGACAGACCTCTACATGCTTTGTAAATAGGAAAACCTGCAAAATCGGCAGTGTTTCAAATACTTGTTCTCCCCACTGTATATGTTTTGACCATGACAGTTTAGGTAATGCCAAGTAATTTAGTCTCCTCAACTTGTTCAACAGCCACACCATTCATTACCAGATTCAGCTGAGGTCTAGAACTTAGGGAATGATTTGTACGAAATAGAATGTTCTTAGTTTTAGAGATGTTCAGGACCCGTTTATTACTGGCCACCCATTCCAAAACAGACTGCAAGTCTTTGTTAAGGGTTTAATTAGCTGTGGTTGCTTATGCGTATATGGTTGAATCATCAGCATACATGGACACACATGCTTTGTTTAATGCCAGTGGCAGGTCATTGGTAAAAATAGAAAAGAGTAGAGGGCCTAGACAGCTGCCCTGTGGTGCACCACATTTGACATGTTTGACATTAAAGAAGCTTCCATTAAAGAAAACCCTTTTGAGTTCTATTAGATAGATAGCTCGGAATCCACGATATGGCAGAGGTCCTCAACGGTACTCCCCCCGGCTTTGGTCTTTGTCATGGTAGCTAGCAACGTAGGTTACGTTGTTACTCCTCACAGTTCCAGACAAGGCAGGTCACAGAGAAGATTGAAAACAACAAACAGCAGGGATCTAGACAGCCACAAACCCGGGACAATCCGCGGTCCCAGCCACAATGGCTAACTGCGTCGCGGGCTGCGTTCAAGCCCTCAAGAAACCCCACTAGCTTGATAGGCAGCTAGCTAGCAGCTAGGCTAGCTACTACGCCAAATAGCTCCTCAGACCAGGCCTTGGTCAGCAGGATCACTGGACAGAGAATAGCAGTCCTAGCAACTGATGCCAACTGCGTCGCGGGATCCAAACTAAAAAGTTAGCTAGCTACTAAGAAACCTTCCAATACACTTTTAAAACAACAAACTTTCCAAAACAACAAACCGAGCTCTCCCTCGTTCCATGTTCAACTCCATATTAATGCCCATGATTTTGGAATGAGATGTTCGACAAGCAGGTGTTCACATACTTTTGGTCATGTAGTGTATGTTGATGGTATTCCTCTCGCTATGCATATCTCCCCAGGCAGGGAGCATGTCCTAGTAATCATGGCTCCATGTCTGCAGTCAGCAGGGGGTCCACTCGCAAGAGCAGGGCTTCAAAAGATTCACCACTTATCAGGATGTATCAGGGTGCAAACGTAATTGGGGAGAGGAGAGAGGGACAGGGAGAGGAGAGAAGGAAGGGGGAGAGGAGAGAAGGAAGGGGGAGAGGAGAGAAGGAAGGAGGAGAGGAGAGAGGGACGGGGGAGAGGAGAGAGAGATGGGGTAGAGGAGAGGAGAGAGGGATGGGGAGAGGAGAGAGGGACAGGGAATGGAGAGAGGGATGGGGTAGAGGAGAAAGGGACAGGGTGGAGAAGAGAGGAATGAGGAGAGAGGGACGGGGGATGGAGAGAGGGACAGGGGATGGAGAGAGGGATGGGGAGAGGAGAGAGGGACGGGGGAGAGGAGAGAGGGATGGGGGAGAGGAGAGAGAGATGGGGTAGAGGAGAGGAGAGAGGGGCGGGTGGAAAAGAAAGGGATGGGGAGAGGAGAGAGGGATGGGGGAGAGGAGAGATGGAGAGGGAGGAGAGAGGGATGGGGGAGAGGAGAGAAGGATGGGGAGAGGAGAGAGAAGAACGCAGGAGAGGAGAGAAGAATGCAGGAGAGGAGAGAGAAGAACGCAGGAGAGGAGAGAGGGATGGGGGAGCTGAGAGAGGAATGGGTGAGAGGAGAGAGGTGAGAGGAGAGAGGAATGGGGGAGAGGAGAGAGAAGAGAGGAACGCGGGAGAGAAGAGAGGAACGCGGGAGAGGAGAGAGGAACGGGGAGATGAGAGAGAAGAACGCAGGAGAGGAGAGAGGGACGGGGGAGAGGAGAGAGGGATGGGGAGAGGAGAGAGGGATGGGGGAGAGGAGAGAGGGATGGGGGAGAGGAGAGAGGGATGGGGGGAGGAGAGAGGGATGGGGAGAGGAGAGAGGGATGGGGGAGAGGAGAGAGGGATGGGGAGGGGAGAGGAGAGAGGGATGGGGAGAGGAGAGAGGGATGGGGAGAGGAGAGAGGGATGGGAGAGGAGAGGAGAGGAGAGAGGGATGGGAGAGGAGAGGGATGGGTGAGAGGAGAGAGGGATGGGGAGAGGAGAGGAGAGGAGAGGAGAGGAGAGGAGAGGAGAGGAGAGGAGAGAGGGATGGGAGAGGAGAGAGGGATGGGTGAGAGGAGAGAGGGACGGTTGAGAGGAGAGAGGGATGGGGAGAGAGAGGAATGGGGAGAGGAGAGAGGGACGGGGGAGTTTACCAACATTACCAGGAACATTCTTTATCTTGCTGCACACACTTTTGTTAAGAGTCAAGCAGCAAGGGAATGTAGAGGTTTCCATCCCCAAAAAAGCGTGCAAGAGTGTGTGAGTGTGTATGCGTGTTTGTTTGTGTGTGTGTGTGCGTATTAGTGCATGCGTGCATGTTTGTGTGTGTGTGTGTGTGTGTGTGTGTGTGCGAGCGTGGGTGTGTGCGCATATGAGCGCGTGCGTGCATATTTGTGTGTGTGTGTGTGTGCCTGTCTGCAAGCCCATTAATACAGTACAGACAACACTCTGATGCTCTTTCTAATTGCAAACTCAATTAATCAATACTCTGATTATTTAGTCAAAGCTCAGATTGAAAATTTGAAAGGTCCTTTAAATGGAGACGTCACGGAAACGAGCTCCAGAGAAGGGTCTTGAGAGGAAATGGTGAAGAGAGAATGAGAGAGAGAGTTTGTTTGCATTCCCACAGTGTTTACATTCTCTAGTCTGAAGCAGATTGAGAGGTGTGTGCAACTGTCTATCTGTCAGGGAAAAGGAACTGATCAGGGGTTCTATATATCAAAGAAATAACTCTCTTGAGATTTTCAGTCCTAAAACTGGCTTTCATGACCATAGAGGGACGAAGAAGGTAAACACGGTATAGACTTACATTTTACCGTACAGGGGTTCGTATTTTAGTGCCGGTAATCAGCTTATGGAAAACTAGAGGTTCTCCATACAACCACTTGCAGTATGGAGTCTATAGGGTAGCAAAAGTTACCTGAATTTAGGGACCCACAGGGCTCGATTCAATCCGTATCGCGGAAGTTCCGCGGTATAGTGCGATTAAAATGTTATGGTACATTTTGGTTGGAATGCAATCCCAGCAAATACGGGAACATTAAGTAAGATTTTAAATCGCGCTATACAGCGGAACTTCCGCGATATGGATTGAATTGAGCCCTAAGTATGGAGTCTATCTATGGACAGTTGAGACTGTGAGAAGGAGAAAGGCCAGTCGAGCAGAACATGTAGGAACAACAACACAGCTGCGAAAGCAAATCCCACACAGGCAGCACAATACTCCTCTAGTGGTTAGGTCAGAGGTCAGGAGAAGTGTGACCCTAGGACACAGCAAATAAAACAGATTTACTGCACCTTCGCTGGGTGCACTGCACTTTATAAAACTGTCCCGGCTCGATTTACGACCCAGGTAAAACACACACAAACATACACAAACAAAAACACTCCTTCTCTCCCTCTTTCTCTTTCTCTTTCTCACCCCCTCTCTCCCTTTTAAGGGATGGAACAGATCACTAGCAAAATGATAATCATCAGGCATTTTTTACTGAAATATCAGCAATAAAAAGAAGCTCAGTTTGTTCTCATCATGGATAGGTTGATCTGTGTTTGTAATAATACTCAGCTTGTTCTCATCATGGATAGGTTGATCTGTGTCTGTAATAATACTCAGGTTGTTCTCATCACGGATAGGTTGATCTGTGTCTGTAATAATACTCAGGTTGTTCTCATCATGGATAGGTTGATCTGTGTCTGTAATAATACTCAAGTTGTTCTCATCATGGATAGGTTGATCTCTGTCTGTAATAATACATCACCGTGCTAAAACAAAACAATTATCCTGTTAAAATGGATTGAACAAATAGTCCTTGCAATTGAACATAGCCATCCTTGGTGTATTTTTAGAACTCGTATTTCATAATTGAGGTAAGGTGTGTGTGGGGAAAGATGGGATGTGTGTATGTGCGTGAGTGTGTGTGTGTGTGTGTGTGTGTGTGTGTGTGTGTGTGTGTGTGTGTGTGCGTGTGTTAGGGTTATCTTGGCGCACACACGGCCGGTCGGCAGTGCCATGCTCCAGGGTTCTTGTGTAAGAGCAGGTCTTCTCTGCATATCTTTGGAGGGGGTAGAGAGCTGGGGGAGTGGAGCTCTCTTCTATCACTCTGGTCCTGCTCTGGGGCCCTCTGATAACAATACTGCCACATCAACAACTCCTGCCTGACTCCAATTATCCAGATGGCAACACACACACGCGCACGCACGCACACACATCAAGTCCGTCCACATCAAACTGGCTCCACACAAATGAGTTTTATCACGCGCTAAGTAGAGGTCTACCTCCTTTATCTGTCTTCTCCTGACATGGCTGTATTGCGGAGGTGAACTACAGAGGCCTCTGTTAGGCTGACCACGTCCATTTGCAGGTTCACTGACCCCTAGCTGGCTGGAAGATACTCTTCCTACCACCTCCTCTGAGTATTTTTGTTTTTCAAATATGATTTTGCAACACATTTCACTACACCAAAATAACATCTTCCAGGTCTCCCTCAAAAAAAGATGATTCATCTCAAAGGATTTCCTGGATAATAAAGATTAAACTCATTGTAATTACTGAAGGAACGTCTTATCATTTTTGTATAGAGTAGAGAGGGAATAATATAATACATCATGCCGTATGCTTACTTCACAGTTTACCTCATGGCACTGTATAGTAAATACAGTCAGTGGAGGAGGGAGAGGCTGAATTACACCTATTTGTCAGAGGGGGAAAATGACTTGCTCAAAAGGCTAACCATATTCTCACTACAGTGCGTCATCATCAAGAACTAAAGCCTTGTTCACACTGCAGGCCTTAATGCTCAAATCAGCTTTGTTTTTCAAATCCATTTCAGAATACTGACTGTCCAAACAGCAAATCGGATTTGTGTGTGTTCAGACAACAGTAATTTGCTGACATGGCTACGCTAGTTATCATAGTAACGACGGGTGTATGCGCAGTGGTGTAGGGTGATTGATTGATGCTGGTGCACATGCTTCCTAAATTATAATGCAGAAGTTATATAGCAAGCTAAGGTGACAACAATGCCTGCCATGGACATTTTCCAGTTGCTTTGAATGTTCAAAATCATAGTGTAAGAACACTTTTAAAGCCTCAAACAATAAAATTATCCAACTTTCAAAACAAGTGCTTTTTGGCTAGCCATAGCAGTCAACTAGCTAGCTAGATAGCTGTTTAAACAATTAACAAGCTAGTTAGCTACCACACATTCTTGTCAAACTGTCAACAGAGTAGCTAGCAAGCACCAATATATGCCAAATAACAGTCTAAAAACCAATCTGATTTGACCATTCAGACACAGGTCGCATGGCCAGGAATCAGATTTATTCTGATTTCAAACCACCTATGAAGGTGGTTTGAAATGTGGCTTGAAATAAAGTATCTGAGTCCATGTGCTTTTCAGGAAAAATAATAGATTGGAATCGGATATGCAATTTGTTTTTATTCGAGTCACTTCAAACTGCTAATGTGAACAAGGCTTAAGTCCCATTGACCTCTCTCTCTCTCTCTCTCTCTCTCTCTCTCTCTCTCTCTCTCTCTCTCTCTCTCTCTCTCTCTCTCTCTCTCTCCTCTCTCTCTCTCTCTCTCTCTCTCTCTCTCTCTCTCTCCTCTCTCTCCTCCTCTCTCTCTCTCTCTCTCTGGAATAGGGCAGTACAGCACACAGACCTGTGCACGGTCCTCCGCACCGGTTGGAACTAGCTAGGATACTCCTCTCTCTCTCTCTGAGGAGAGAAAACAGAACCATCACCTCATGAGTTTAAATCAACTTACTACTAAACACTCCCTATCATTATGTCCCTCTCTGCCTCACCACGGACTGGTGAAGCTAAGCAGATGTGAACATTTTATCATCGTCATGCCGCTACTGAAGGCAACCCCAGAGATTCAGGAGGTCTCAGGACCCCTTCGCGGTGGCTCCTGTCCTCTCCGACAGTTGCCTGATTAGAAGCCTGATTAACGGCAGCTGCTGGTGCCAGCCGGCTGACTCAGCCGCACAATCATTATACCCTAACCAGGAAATAATGGGCTGGGCCATTACACACGTTTCCTGGTACACACCTGGGATCATCATGTTGAATACGTATCACATGAGATCTGATTTAAAGATCTCTGGTTCAAATCGAGTAAAATCCTCCATCGGTCTATGCTGATTTGTTGCGTATGGTTACTACTGTATAATTTGTAGACACTAGAGCGTTGTTAGCACTCTCCAATGACTAGCCAGGGAGTGATGCTTCAATGTGCAGACCTAATGCAGCATGGCCTGTAATGTGATAGACGGTGCACACATTGGGTCACACACGTACACACGTACACACGTACACACAACCACACAAACAAACACATAACCACACACGCACGTACGCATGCACACAAACACACACACAAGCACATGCATGCACACACGCACACACACATGATATGGATGGTAGGAAGAACCTGTCTTTGTGTCCCAGGGAGGGACAGGGATTAGGATCAGGTGTGTGTGTGTGACCCTCCCCAGCCGCAGCTATGAAAGCTGTGATCGGAGAGAGGTAGACTGTCCGGGATGAAACGTTTTCCAGATGGTGGGAATGTTCCAGAATGCTCCAACCTTGTGATGAACGGAGCAGAGAGAAGGAGAGGTTGTGTTGTGTGGTGGTGGGATAGCAGGACCAGCTCACTGAGGGGGCAGTGGAGCTACAGGGAAAGGTCATGGACAGAATGTCAGCTATGATTAAAATGTTCTCACCAAGCCCCCCTCTCTTCCATTCTATCTCTCTCTCTCTCTCTCTCTCTCTCTCACTCTCTCTCTATCTCTCTCTCTCTATCTCTCTCTCTCTCTCTCACACTCACACTCACACACCCAAACGCACGTGCACACCACCACCACCACTAACACCAGCCTTACCCCCCTCCCCCCAAAAAACACCAGCCTGTCCTCTCTCCTTTAGTCGTGTCTTCAGTTGCCATGTATCTCCCCCACCACTGCGTTCCAACGGTCAATAAATAGCTGTGCTAATGCTGCCATTGTAATTACACAGACGTGGCTGTGGCTGGCATGTCACTGCGTCACGTGGTTCAGTGATGAGAATAAAACTGGAGATTCCTGGGGCTGATCCCCAGCCTGTGTCCCCAGAGGAGGAAGGTGATCCTGGGGATTAGGGGGGTGTTGGTTCAGGCCGGCCTGACGGAGACAGGCTGGGGCTGTCACCGTGCCAGCGCTCAGAGTCACCCAGAGGTGAGGGCTGCGGCCAGGGGCCGGGAGCTGCCAGAGTTCCAGTATAGAGACAGACAGGATGGTAGGGAAACAGGCTCACCATGCTGAGAGAGAGAGGGGGAAGAGAGAAAGAGAGAGAGAGAGAAGGGAGAGAAAGAGAGAGAGAGGAGACAGAGGGGGGAGAGAGAAGAAGAGACAGAGAGAGAGAGAGAGAGAGAGAGAGAGAGAGAGAGAGAGAGAGAGAGAGAGAGAGAGAGAGAGAGAGAGAGAGAGAGAGAGAGAGAGAGAGAGAGAGAGAGAGAGAGAGAGATGGCTTTGTGCAAGTTACCAGGTATCACAGAGGTAATGTAGTCAGTAGACATGTATTGTGTTGAACCATAATGTGGGCAAACAGTGCAGTACTACATGGATCAGTAACAGTGCAGTACTACATGGATCAGTAACAGTGCAGTACTACATGGATCAGTAACAATGCAGTACTACACGGATCAATAACAGTGCAGTACTACACAGATCAGTAACAGTGCAGTACTACATGGATCAGTAACAATGCAGTACTACATGGATCAGTAACAATGCAGTACTGCATAGATCAGTAACAGTGAGCAAATGGGGATCCTAATAGAATACTAAATACTACAATAATGCAGTAATCCAGTATCATAAATCGATGATTGTATTCCTTCTCTCTGAAGAAACGTGACTGATCACTTTATGTCTCTGATTGAAAGTCAGAGCGTTATACAATAGAGATTGATAATGCACTGACCAAAAACAGCTTTAAAGTAGCCTACACAGCAGACAAGAAACGACTACAAACTCTCACCATACCTCTAAGGCAGGCAGAGATGAAGAAGAATAGACATTGATGAGGGAATTAGGACAACTATGAACCGTTCTCATATGACAGTCATCCTGTGATACCACATGATATTATTCATGAGGTTAAATATGAACAGAGATTCATATCAGATAATATGGGATCTCTCCCAGGTGCAGGTAGAGGCTATTCTGTTTCAGACAGGAACCATTGTCAACCCTGTGGGGGGATGAACAGGCCTTGTCAGCACCTCACTGACCTGACAATGTGCTGCTTCTGTCCACCTAAATGGTGTGTGTGAGAGAGTGTGTGTGTGTGTGTGTGTGTGTGCGTGAATATGTGCGTGTATGTGGACGGAGAGGGGGATGTTACCTCATGCAGAGTCATTTATCTTTCTTTCCTCTGTGCTGTGACCTTGTCCTGACCCCTAGCCGTATCTAGTTCACCTGTCCACAGTCAGAGGGGAGGAGGGAGGGAGGGAGGATGGAGGGGTGGATGATGGGATGAAGGGGTGGGGAGCCAACAACCCAGGCTCGTCACCTCTATTTCTACTGCAACGCAAGCCTGAACTATAGGATTGGCCATATACAGAGCTGTCGGTGAGAGAGGGAGTTGTTGACCCTCTGACTCCCTCATGTGGCCAGATCAGTCAGGTATGACTGACCTAGTATTGGCACATTGGCCACAACTGCTGAATTTTCCCATTAAGTCAGTTTGCTTATAGTATATGTTGAAGAGGCCACCAAACCCCATTGTTTACTTGCACTTTGCCTTGGATTGTTGAGCGTGAGTGAGACTAAGAATACAAGCCTGTCAATGTTGAAATGAGGGCCACATTTCTTCAGAGCTTGGAAGGGTGCCTTGGTCTTGAGACAGAGTGTGGGAAGAGAGTTGTGCAGAGTAGGGTTCAGTGTTACTCCACACAGAGTACGGTTCAGTGTTATTCCACATAGAGTAGGGTTCAGTAGCACTTCACACAGAGATTGACTGACCAGACCACAGTATGACATCCATCCAATGATAAACAGCAGACAGTGAAACAGGAGCAGCATGGAGCGCACACTAACAAAAGACCACTGGAGTGGTTTGACTACACACTCACCAAAACAAAGCCAGTGAGATATGTGTGTGCGTGCTCTGTCCTTGTGTGTGTCTCTGAAATGATGGAGATGTCCTGGGTCTACTTGGCCCTGTCCCATCTTCAAAGAGCCCAGGTGAGAGCGGCATTGTGGGTCCTGGGTTCTGGGTTCTCACTTTACCCTTTCAACTCCCACAGGGCGCTGGATGGTGGACATCAAAGGGTGGAGGCTTATAGAGCCTGTCACTACTACTGCTAACCTCCACATACCTGTAGACCTCAGACCGCAGGGCTCAGCATCTATCCACTGCTGCCGTTTCCATTCAACCAGGCTGGAGGCTTTAACTGTATTATCAGACGGAACAATAGCAGCTCTTCCAAAGGACAAGGCTGCTTGCTGACTGACGGATGGATGTGTTTAGACATCGCTGCTGAGCGATGAGTGTGGATCGGGATGCAACACAACAGTGATGACTGACCGGTGACTATGGATGTTCATATTAATGAGTATTAGACATTTATATATTTTTGACCGACCGGGAATCAAACCCAGGTATCCTGCATGTCACATGATTGTGTAAGACAACTTGTGGCAGCTAACGCAAGTCATCAGGTTTCAGGTGTCATGATTAGTCATCACGCAAGCTAAGTTCCTCTGTTACTCTTAGATAAAAATGCTATTTTCAAGTTCCTCCCTTAAAGCGGCATTCAGCAGTTGAAACAATAATAAAGTGATTTCCCTGCCCATGCTTCGGTAAAAAGCTGAGGGATGGGGCTAGAGAAATGTAACCACTCTCAAATTCATATACAGAGCTATGGATGCAAGGACTGACCATCCATGAAATCAAAATTATATTTTAAACCATGTCTATAAAGTATTTGTTTACATTTATTTTGTTTACATACATTGGAGTCAAACAAGCTTATAATTTGGGTTCTGATGGGGTACGACAGTTGAACAAAGCTTATGAGGCATTTATAAATTATATTCTTCAAGAATCAATGGGTACATATCATACATTTTTAAGTCCAACGATGGATGTAGCAACTGAAGATTGCCCCTTTGAAGGGGCATTGCCATTGACTATAAATATAAGTTACTATATGGTCATTGACTCCAATGACGGGGCGGCAGGTAGCTTAGTGGGTAAGAGCGTTGTGCCAGTAACCGAAAGGTCGCTGGTTCTAATCCCCGAGCCGACTAGGTGAAAAATCTGTCGATGTGCCCTTAGGCAAGGCACTTAACCCTAATTGCTGATGTAAGTCGCTCTGGATAAGAGCGTCTGCTAAATGACTTAAATGTAAATGTAATGTAATGTCATTCTGAGTTCAAAGATGCTATGACGTTCCTATAGTTAATATGTCTCTCAGCATGGGGATTCCTTGCCCTGAGGGGAAAATGTTAATTCATAATTTGTAGTGTTTGATATAGATTAGAATAGTCACAGATATAATATGGAAATGAATGTTTTAACCTCCTCAATTCCAATAGCGTGAACCTTCACTTTTTCTACTACTGACGATTTCAGGTCTACACACCAACAAATCCTACCTAAATACTGCTGGCATACAGGTTTCATTCTCTTTATTCATTGAGGTGAAAGGTTAAACCTGGCAGGATTTTAATGGAATGGAGTGATGGGTTGGAGGAATGAATAATACATTTTAAGTGCCATTTGAAGACACTGAAAAAATGGCAGGCACATGTGGTACATACCGGTACCACAGACTTAGGCCTGCAGAGTTCTCATTGATGGTCACAGTAAGTATACTGAACACAGGAGGTTGCTGGCGCCTTCATTGGGGAGGACGGGCTAGTGGGAATGGCTGGAGCGGAATTAGTGGAATGGTTTCAAATACATCACACATGGTTTCCATGTGTTTGATGCCATTCCATTGACTGCGTACCAGCCATTATTGTGAGCCGTCCTCCCCTCAGCAGCCTCCTGTGGTACTGAAGTATGACGGGCTATTATTTTGTATTTCAGTCACATCTCTGTAAGTTCAACATCAATCTTGCGTTGACATGGGAGTGGATGGTACTTGTCACATTTTCACATGCATCGCATCCTCTACCATATTGGTCAAATTCTAGCTAGGCAGGTAACCACTTCATGCTTGAGCTGAAGCACTGCAAGCCAGACACTTGGCATTCAACCATAACACCACTCAAAGATCATAGCTCATATGTCAGGGCAAGAATAGAAAAAGCACTAATAACCTGCCAACTCATCATCATCTTAAGGCACATCTAAGAGCCTGTTCCCCAGCTGGAGGAGGATGAAGCAGTGCTGTCAGCCCTGTTAGCAGACCAGGGAGGTGGGCTGGGCTGGCTAGTTCATCCAGGTGCTACTAGGAGCCAGCAGGCTGGAGCCCTCCCCACAACGACCCACAGACAACCACTAGGGCTGCTTCCCAAATAGCACCCCATTCCCTTTATAATGCACTAGTTTTGATCAGGTCCCATAGGGCTCTGGTCAAAAGCAGTGCACTATATAAGGAATAGGGGGCCATTTGGGATGCATACTCGCTAACTAGCTACAGCATTACAGAATGTGAAACATGAAGTTAGAAGAAGCTACAAAAAAGATTTACAAGATGTATAAAAGCTAGTGATAACTTTATAATTTGTTACAGATTTTTTTTTAATGAAAGAATGACTCCCTTGAATGTTCTAGTCAATGGCCGCTTGGCTCTGTCCATATACTGTAGGTATTTAAGTAAAAAGACGGTTAATCGTGGTAATGCATCCTGTGGTTGTGTGGGTACGTGGTGGTTTTTGTGCCTTGCTTTGCATGGGCTAGCTAGTTCGTACTGAGGTCAAACAGGACGAACAACACTGTAAATCTGCAGCATGTAGTGAGGGAAAGGATGAGCCGTATAAAACATGAACACTATGTTACAGGAGGAGAACAGAGAGACTTAACCTCTGACCTATGATTAATTCCAGTCTGAACAACAATACCACAGTCCAGATATGGTGAGACAAAACAGGGCATATTAAAAAGCTAGGGTTCCAGCTATGGTGGGGGAAAAACAGCATATCAAAAAGCTATGGTTCCAGCTATGGTGGGGGAAAAACGGCATATCAAAAAGTTATGGTTCCAGCTATGGTGGGGGAAAAACAGGGCATATTAAAAAGCTATGGTTCCAGCTATGGTGGGGGAAAAACAGGGCATATTAAAAAGCTATGGTTCCAGCTATGGTGGGGGAAAAACAGGGCATATTGAAAAGCTATGGTTCCAGCTATGGTGGGGGGAAAACAGAGCATGTTGCAAGGCTATGGTCCCTATTGTCTATCGGTTACTTCTACATGGTTATACATGATTAATAAATCCTTTATTACATAATAGAGATGCATGCTGATGTTAATGTTAGCAGCCTTTCATGGCTCTGACTGGTAATGAGCTTACAGATAAATTATGAAGCCATCCATTCCAGATTCTTCCCTGAACTCTTTCAGTGATCCGCAACATATCTGTAAAAAAATGCATGAAGGCATCGATATGAACGGATTCCAAAATGTTAGATTTATCACTGGGATGGAAATTTCTATTAAACTGGGAGCTATTTAATGTCAAGCATTATTGATTTTCCTCTCTGTTGGGACGGGATGAATTAAAACACCACAAACAACAGCCTATTTACGGTGCTTATAAAATATCCAGTCTGCATCCCAAATGGTAACCTATTCCCTATTTAGTGCACTACTTTTTACCAGGGCCTATAGGACCCATAGAGAATAGGGTGCTGTTTTGGACACAACCCCAACCTGATTGGAGCAATTAAAGCGGTGTAGATCATGTTAATGTGGCATGTGCGGAGGGGCGGGAGGAGTAAACTGCATAGTTGACTGAGCAGATAAACTGAGCGATATCTTTAATGAGAAAGTGATTGTGTGATTCATCATGTGGGTTTACTGAGCCCCGTTATTGTATTGTCGTAAATCACTGACCACCGGGCCAGCGTTTAAAGATGCAATACGTTATTATACCCTCTCCCCTCTGATATTAAATATACTTTTAGATGTGAACCAAAGCCATTTAGGGCCGGTTTCCCTGACACAGATTAAGCCTAGTCCTGGACAAAATGTTTGATTTTTAGTCCAAGACTAGGCTTAATCTGTGCCCAGGAAACCAGCCCTTAGTGATCATGATCAAACTTTGGACTGGTACTGTATATATATATATATACCATAATTGCCCACCCCCTCGTTGTTTAACTACTTAACTCTCTTGCATGACTGTGGAAAGAGACTACAGTATCTAACCGCAGTAGTTTCACTTGATAATTGACCTCTTTTACTATGAGTGAGGTCCCACAGCGGGCAGGGAGAGACCACCTTGTTGCCCTAGACTGTATAAAGGGTACTGTCTGAGCCCCCTGCCGGGTGCTGACACAGTGCCTGCTCTCCCCCCGGAAAGGGAAAGGGCAAAACTCATCCAGTCTAAAACCTTTAGAACAGCCGGGCCTTGGCCTTTCATGTTTGTGTGTGTGTGTGTGTTTGTCATGTCTATGAGTCAGCTCATAAAGTCCAACAAGGAGAATTTAAAGTGGCAATCAGCAGTTACTACATCCATTTTTTTAGTTATAAATTAATGATACTGTATGTACCCATTGATTCTTCAAGAATATAACTTATAAATGGATAATGAGCTTAGTTCAACTGGTGTACCCCATCAGAACCCAAAACATAAGCTTGTTTTACTCCAATTTTTGTAAACAAAGTAAACGTAAACAAACACTGTCATTTTGATATCATGGATGGTCAGTCCTTGCATCCATAGCTCTGTCTTAGAATTTGAGAGTGGTTACATTTACATTTTACCAAAACAGTGGTGGGGAGAACGCTTTGGTATTGTTTTAAAGTGGAATGGACAGCATTTTAGCAACATAAAATCTTAATAAAATCTGTTCATATACACCCCCAGGAAGAATATTACACTTTTTAAAAGATGTTCTGACAAGCGAGCACTTAGATATGGTCATTTTCACGTTTTCATAAATTCTTAGAATGTTTGGCAATTACGTATACTAAGGCATTTGTGAAAATTCTATAGCAATATAGAGTGGGAAAGCGGCCCTGCGTTTGGACAATTAATAGACACTGCAGTAAATAAAATGTTATAAAAACATCTGCTTCGTCCAGGACCGGAGTCTACGCAGACCGGTGCACTATAGCCAATTAGAGCTACAGTAGACCTTTATGCAAACAAGGCATTTTCCACACAGGCCTGCCATCATTCACTTTGAACTGGACTGTGTGTTTACAGGCAGTCGCAACAGCGCAACTTTAGATCACTAGAACGCATTCGCCAAAAGGCCAAAAATACACCTGAATCAATTTCTGCAAATACGTCAACATCAACAACTAATGCTAGCCAGAGCAAGATTAGCTAAAATCTAATTAAGTAACATTAGATAAACCCTCTCCAACTTTTTCAGCTAGTTGGCTATCAAAATTGCACTGATAAACAATGGGGGTTGTAGCCATCTGCAGCTTGCCTGCCAATGTTGCGTGCTTGTCCCAACCAAGCACCCACGCTAACTGGTTAAAGTTGGCTAGCTTGCTAGCTAGCTACTTCCAGGCACAAATGGGAGAACACCTCACTCTGACTATTTTACTTGCCCTAGCAGAGCTAGTTAGCTGGGCTGTTTACATGTTATCTAGAGCGTTCTTGACTAACTATTACTTTTTTTGCCTATGTTTACTGACACCGGTCATATTCAGCGGGTGTTGTGCGTTCATAAATTCATCCGTTATTCTGCGCTCTGACACACTCATATGAGAGACTGACTTGTGATCATTGCCCTTGCTAGTTTGATTGTATTGACATTCCCAGCCTTAGTTACATTCGTCCATTTTTGTCCAAAATATTGAGTAATTGAAACGGAAACAGTGCATCCCGAATGGAGGCAGCAAACAATATACATGGCCAGCTGTGATTTAAAACCTGATAGCAATATTTTTTGGACTACCAAAAAATGTATTGGTGAATTATATTAATCATGCATTGAACTGCATCCATCTATTCTGCCAACAATGCCTTAGTGTACGTCATAGAATGTTGAGTCAAATATAACCTATTTTTAAAACCTTATAAAGTTGGATTTGTAGCATAAACAGGGAATTTTATATTTTTGATTGATATTATGATTATCTGTTTGTTTCATATCTGAAAAGTAGTTAAAACGCTGTCCGTTCCACTTTAACTCATACTTGAGTAAAAGTAAAGATACCTTAATAAAAAATGAGTCACCCAGTAAAATATTACTTGAGTAAAAGTCTAAAAGAATTTGGTTTTAATTATACTTAAGTATCAAAAGTAAATGTACTTGCTAAAATATACTTAAGTAACAAAAGTAAAAGTAAAAGTACAAATCATTTAAAATTCATTATATTAAGCGAACCAGATGCCGCCATTTTCTTGTTTTTTTAATTTACGGAAAGCCAGGGGCTATCTCCAACACTCAGACATAATTTACAAACGAAGCATTTGTGTTTAGTAAGTCCGCCAGATTAGAGGCAGTATGGATGACCAGGGATTTTCTCTTGAGAAGTGGGTGAATAGGACCCTTTTCCTGTTCTGCTAAGCATTCAAAATGTAACGAGTACTTTTGGGTGTCAGGGAAAATGTATGGAGTAAAAAGTAAATTATTTTCTTTAGGATTGTAAAAGTAAAAGTAAAAGTTGTTAAAAATATAAATAGTAAAGTACAGATACCCCCAAAAACTACTTAAGTAGTGCTTTAAAGTATTTTTACCTAAGTACTTTACACCACTGTCTGCTACCGATAGACTTCCAGTCATTGCGTTAACTCTAGTTAGCAATTGCGTTAGCGCTAGTTAGCAACTTCCTTCAAACTGCACGCAGAGACAAAGAAATGGTATCCACAAGTTCATCTGACTCTGGGAAAGTAGATAAAGGGCCTCATTGCCAAAATCCCGAAGTGTCCCTTTAATACTTCACACATATGCTTCAATAGTTTCTCACTTTTTACTTCGATTACTTTGATATTTAACAGGAACATTTCCAAACATTTGAATTTATCGTTTTTCTTTTTCCCCCAGCCAATGATGCAAGCCTAGGAAGGGCTCTGAAGTTTAGACTCAGAGTGGAGCTTGGAGGAGGACGCAGCTAACAAGCGTTACATCAACTCATGCACATACAGAGAAAAGAGGCTGCCAGAGAGAGATGAGAAAATGAGGAGAGGCTGAACTTGCAACTCTAAAATGTATAATGCTCAATAAAGAACAGGACCGATTAATTCCGTTCCATTAGTGTCAATTAGCTGGACAGTAAATCAGACAGACTTCAGGGACCCATATGTGTCAGAGCAGATGTTCTGCTACAAAGGTGTTGAGAAAAAAACCAGATTATTCAAGCTTCAAGTTCCTTGGCGTACACATCACTGACAAACTGAAATGGTCCACCCACGCAGACAGTGTGGTGAAGAAGGCGCAACAGAGCCTCTTCAACCTCAGGAGGCTAAAGAAATTTGGCTTGGCACCTAAAACCCTCACAAACTTGTACAAATGCACAATTGAGAGCATCCTGTCGGGCTGTATCACCGCCTGGTACGGCAACTGCACTGCCCGCAACCGCAGGGCTCTCCAGAGGGTGGTGCGGTCTGCCAAACACATTACTGGGGGCAAACTACCCGCCCTCCAGGACACCTATAGCACCCGATGTCACAGGAAGGCCAAAAAGATCATCAAGGACATCAACCACCCGAGCCACTGCCTGTTCACCCTGCTATCATCCAGAAGGTGAGGTCAGTACAGGTGCATCAAAGCTGAAACCGAGAGAATGAAAAACAGTTTATATCTCAAGGCCATCAGACTGTTAAATAGCCATCACTAGCACATTAGAGGCTGCTGCTGCCTATTGAAATCACTGGCCACTTTAAGAAATGGAACACTAGTCACTTTAATAATGTTTACATTTACATTTACATTTACATCATTTAGCAGACGCTCTTATCCAGAGCGACTTACAAATTGGTGCATTCACCTTATAGCCAGTGGGATAACACTTTACAATAAATCTTTTTTTTTTTTTGGGGGGGGGGGGTAAGGGGGGGTAGAATGATTACTTTATCCTATCCCAGGTATTCCTTAAAGAGGTGGGGTTTCAAGTGTCTCTGGAAGGTGGTGAGTGACTCCTCTGTCCTGGTGTCGTGAGGGAGCTTGTTCCACCATTGGGGTGCCAGAGCAGCGAACAGTTTTGACTGGGCTGAGCGGGAACTGTGCTTCCGCAGAGGTAGGGGGGCCAGCAGGCCAGAGGTGGATGAACTCAATGCCCTCGTTTGGGTGTAGGGACTGATCAGAGCCTGAAGGTACGGAGGTGCCATTCCCCTCACAGCTCCGTAGGCAAGCACCATGGTCTTTTAGCAGATGCGAGCTTCAACTGGAAGCCAGTGGAGTGTGCGGAGGAGCAGGGTGACGTGAGAGAACTTGGGAAGGTTGAACACCAGACGGGCTGCGGCATTCTGGATGAGTTGTAGGGGTTTAATTGCACAGGCAGGGAGCCCAGCCAACAGCGAGTTGCAGTAATCCAGACGGGAGATGACAAGTGCCTGGATTAGGACCTGTGCCGCTTCCTGTGTAAGGCAGGGTCGTACTCTCCGAATGTTGTAGAGCATGAACCTACAGGATCGGGTCACCGCCTTGATGTTAGCGGAGAACGACAGGGTGTTGTCCAGGGTCAAGCCAAGGCTCTTCGCACTCTGGGAGGAGGACACAACGGAGTTGTCAACTGTGATGGCGAGATCATGGAACAGGCAGTCCTTCTCCGGGAGGAAGAGCAGCTCCGTCTTGCCGAGGTTCAGCTTGAGGTGGTGATCCGTCATCCACACTGATATGTCTGCCAGACATGCAGAGATGCGATTCGCCACCTGGTTATCAGAAGGGGGAAAGGAGAAGATTAGTTGTGTGTCGTCTGCGTAGCAATGATAGGAGAGGCCATGTGAGGATATGACAGAGCCAAGTTACTTGGTGTATAGCGAGAATAGGAGAGGGCCTAGAACTGAGCCCTGGGGGACACCAGTGGTGAGAGCACGTGGTGCGGAGACAGATTCTCGCCATGCTACTTAGTAGGAGCGACCGGTCAGGTAGGACGCAATCCAAGAGTGAGCCGCGCTGGAGATGCCCAGCTCGGAGAGGGTGAAGAGGAGGATCTGATGGTTCACAGTATCAACGGCAGCAGACAGGTCTAGAAGGACAAGAGCAGAGGAGAGAGCGTTAGCTTTAGCAGTGCGGAGAGCCTCCGTGACACAGAGAAGAGCAGTCTCAGTTGAATGACCAGTCCTGAAACCTGACTGGTTTGGATCAAGAAGGTAATTCTGAGAGAGATAGCAAGAGAGTTGGCTAAAGACGGCACGCTCAAGAGTTTTGGAGAGAAAAGAAAGAAGGGATACTGGTCTGTAGTTGTTGACATCAGATGGATCGAGCGTTGGTTTTTTGAGAAGGGGTGCAACTCTCGCTCTCTTGAAGACAGAAGGGACATAGCCACCGGTCAAGAATGAGTTGATGAGCGAGGTGAGGTAAGGAAGAAGGTCACCGGAGATGGTCTGGAGAAGAGAGGAGGGGATAGGGTCAAGCGGGCAGGTTGTTGCGCGACCGGCCGTCACAAGTCGCAAGATTTTATCTGGAGAGAGAGGGGAGAAAGAAGTCAAAGCATAGGGTAGGGCAGTGTGAGCAGGACCAGCAGTGTCATTTGACTTAACAAACGAGGATCGGATGTCGTCAACCTTCTTTTCAAAATGGTTGACGAAGTCATCCACAGAGAGGGAGGAGGGGGGAGGGGGAGGAGGATTCAGCAGGGAGGAGAAGGTGGCAAAGAGCTTCCTAGGGTTAGAGGCAGATGCTTGGAATTTAGAGTGGTAGAAAGTAGCTTTAGCAGCAGAAACAGATGAAGAAAATGTAGAGAGGAGGGAGTGAAAAGATGGCAGGTCCGCAGGGAGTCTAGTTTTCCTCCATTTCCGCTCGGCTGCCCGGAGCCCTGTTCTGTGAGCTCGCAATGAGTCATCAAGCCACGGAGCAGGAGGGGAGGACCGAGCCGGCCGGGAGGATAGGGGACATAGAGTCAAATGATGCAGAAATGGAGGAGAGGAGGGTTGAGGAGGCAGAATCAGGAGATTGGAGGGAGAAGGATTGAGCAGAGGGAAGAGATGATAGGATGGAAGAAGAGAGAGTAGCGGGAGAGAGAGAGCGAAGGTTGCGACGGCGCATTACCATCTGAGTAGGGGCAGAGTGAGTAGTGTTGGAGGAGAGCGAGAGAGAAAAGGATACAAAGTAGTGGTCGGAGACATGGAGGGGAGTTGCAGTGAGATTAGTAGAAGAACAGCATCTAGTAAAGATGAGGTCAAGCGTATTGCCTGCCTTGTGAGTAGGGTGGGATGGTGAGAGGGTGAGATCAAAAGAGGAGAGGAGTGGAAAGAAGGAGGCAGAGAGAAATGAGTCAAAGGTAGACGTAGGGAGGTTGAAGTCACCCAGAACTGTGAGGGGTGAGCCATCCTCAGGAAAGGAACTTATCAAGGCGTCAAGCTCATTGATGAACTCTCCAAGGGAACCTGGAGGGTGATAAATGACAAGGATGTTAAGCTTGAATAGGCTAGTGACTGTGACAGCATGGAATTCAAATGAGGAGATAGACAGATGGGTCAGAGGGAAAAGAGAGAATGTCCACTTGGGAGAGATGAGGATTCCTGTACCACCACCCCGCTGACCAGATGCTCTCGGGGTATGCGAGAACACATGGTCAGACGGGGAGAGAGCAGTAGGAGTAGCAGTGTTTTCAGTGGTAATCCATGTTTCTGTCAGCGCCAAGAAGTCGAGGGACTGGAGGGTAGCATAGGCTGAGATGAACTCTGCCTTGTTGGCAGCAGAACGGCAGTTCCAGAGGCTGCCTGAGACCTGGAACTCCACGTGGGTGGTGCGTGCAGGGACCACCAGGTTAGAGAGGCAGCAGCCACGCGGTGTGAGGCGTTTGTATAGCCTGTGCGGAGAGGAGAGAAAAGGGATAGACAGAGGCATAGTTGACAGGCTACAGAAAATGGCTACAATAATGCAAAGGAGATCGGAATGCAATGAACTAAACATCTGGGAAAGGAGAGAGCGGGGCCTCCCTCACTTACGTTTCACTGAAACACCCAAATATAACTCTCCCAACTTCCACCTCAGAAACTATAATTGTTGTAAACTACAGCGGTTCAATGTTTTCTAGGAATAGACTAACTTAGTTTATTCAGCTAGCTAACTTGGTACAGTATTCTTCCGTGAAAATCGTCCAGGGCACCTAGTCATATGACGCCACAGCCAACTAGCATGCCGGACTCCAACAACACGGTTTAGCACCAATACTCGGCCACAACTAACCACCAGTGTGTCAACACGCCAAGCAGATCATTCGTGTCCGTGTCTAACGTTGTGGGTTAGTCCCGACAGCTTGAGCGAGTCCGTCGTCAACTTATTCAGCCAGTTAGTTAGCTAGAATAGTTAGCATACTAGCTAGCCATTGCTT
This sequence comes from Coregonus clupeaformis, assembly GCF_020615455.1. Classification (NCBI taxonomy): domain Eukaryota; kingdom Metazoa; phylum Chordata; class Actinopteri; order Salmoniformes; family Salmonidae; genus Coregonus; species Coregonus clupeaformis. The sequence goes on from NC_059219.1 coordinate 17,889,025, forward strand.
TCAGACAAAGAAGAAACCCCTCCTCCCACGGCACGAACACACAGAGAGAGCCAAGCTAACGTTAACTAGTCACCCATGTCCCGAATTCCCTTGAACGACTCTGGCTACCAGTATGTAAAAACAAAACACAAATGTAGGTTATAACTTACCCCTAGCAGCTACTGTTAGCTAGCCAAGTGCAAAGCTAGCCACTGAATTGACTCAGCCAGTTCGCGTCTGTTCGCTAGGTCATTCCAGCTATTGTTTACTAGTAGCTATCCAGGTAGCAACAAGCTAGCTAAATTTCAAGCACAGTAGCCACTTACTACCTAACGTTAACGCTTCAGACAATGAGGTTAGAAAAACAGCTGATTGGTAGGCATTATTGTATGTAATTATTGTAGGCAGCTAGCTGGCGTAATTACAGGTACTCTCAGGCGTGAAACAACTATCCACAGTTGCTAATAGTTACCAGTAGCTACCCGCTAGCTAGTCCAGGTAGTGGGTTAGCTAGCTTCGTGCTTCACCAGGCTCAGCCGAATACAATACTAACCTGCAATAATTACATACAACAACCCACAATAACTACCTACAATACCTACAAATACCTAACTACAATCTAAATACATAGTTTAAGCTTTACTTGACAAAGCCCAAACTATGTATATAAGCCAACTATGTATATAAGCCATATAAGCCAAGCTTACCTCCCGCCAGAGAGAGAGACAACCTCACCCGACGGGTTACATATCTTGCATTACTCATCTCATATGTATATACTGTATTCTATAATATTCTACTGTATCTTAGTCCATGCCGCTCTGTCATTGCTTGTCCATATATGTATATATTCTTAAATTCCATTCCTTACTTCCTTGTATGTATTGGGTATACAGTGGGGGAAAAAAGTATTTAGTCAGCCACCAATTGTGCAAGTTTTCCCACATAAAAAGATGAGAGAGGCCTGTAATTTTCATCATAGGTACACGTCAACTATGACAGACAAAATGAGAAAAATAATTATGAATTTATTTGCAAATTATGGTGGAAAATAAGTATTTGGTCAATAACAAAAGTTTCTCAATACTTTGTTATATACCCTTTGTTGGCAATGACACATGTCAAACGTTTTCTGTAAGTCTTCACAAAGTTTTCTCACACTGTTGCTGGTATTTTGGCCCATTCCTCCATGCAGATCTCCTCTAGAGCAGTGATGTTTTGGGGCTGTCGCTGGGCAACACAGACTTTCAACTCCCTCCAAATATTTTCTATGGGGTTGAGATCTGGAGACTGGCTAGGCCACTCCAGGACCTTGAAATGCTTCTTACGAAGCCACTCCTTCGTTGCCCGGGCGGTGTGTTTGGGATCATTGTCATGCTGAAAGACCCAGCCACGTTTCATCTTCAATGCCCTTGCTGATGGAAGGAGGTTTTCACTCAAAATCTCACGATACATGGCCCCATTCATTCTTTCCTTTACACGGATCAGTCGTCCTGGTCCCTTTGAAGAAAAACAGCCCCAAAGCATGATGCTTCCACCCCCATGCTTCACAGTAGGTATGGTGTTCTTTGGATGCAACTCAGCATTCTTTGTCCTCCAAACACGACGAGTTGAGTTTTTACCAAAAAGTTCTATTTTGGTTTCATCTGACCATATGACATTCTCCCAATCCTCTTCTGGATCATCCAAATGCACTCTAGCAAACTTCAGACGGGCCTGGACATGTACTGGCTTAAGCAGGGGGAGACGTCTGGCACTGCAGGATTTGAGTCCCTGGCGGCGTAGTGTGTTACTGATGGTAGGCTTTGTTACTTTGGTCCCAGCTCTCTGCAGGTCATTCACTAGGTCCCCCCGAGTGGTTCTGGGATTTTTGCTCACCGTTCTTGTGATCATTTTGACCCCACTGGGTGAGATCTTGCGTGGAGCCCCAGATCGAGGGAGATTATCAGTGGTCTTGTATGTCTTCCATTTCCTAATAATTGCTCCCACAGTTGATGTCTTCAAACCAAGCTGCTTACCTATTGCAGATTCAGTCTTCCCAGCCTGGTGCAGGTCTACAATTTTGTTTCTGGTGTCCTTTGACAGCTCTTTGGTCTTGGCCATAGTGGAGTTTGGAGTGTGACTGTTTGAGGTTGTGGACAGGTGTCTTTTATACTGATAACAAGTTTAAACAGGTGCCATTAATACAGGTAACGAGTGGAGGACATAGGAGCCTCTTAAAGAAGAAGTTACAGGTCTGTGAGAGCCAGAAATCTTGCTTGTTTGTAGGTGACCAAATACTTATTTTCCACCATAATTTGCAAATAAATTCATAAAAAATCCTACAATGTGATTTTCTGGAAAATACATTCTCAATTTGTCTGTCATAGTTGACGTGTACCTATGATGAAAATTACAGGCCTCTCTCATCTTTTTAAGTGGGAGAACTTGCACAATTGGTGGCTGACTAAATACTTTTTTCCCCCACTGTATGTTGTGAAATTGTTAGATATTACTTGTTAGATATTACTGCACTGTCAGAGCTAGAAGCACAAGCATTTCGCTACACCCACAATAACATCTGCTAAACAAGTGTATGTGACAAATACAATTTCAGTTGATGAGCCAATATGGTTCAACGGTTGTTTTAATATCCATATTTTATTGTTAATTTAATTAAGGTGGAGCTGGTATACAGAAGGTCAGTGTGGGGCAGCAGTCAGGGTGAAACATGGGTCATATCTAGATATCTCTATATCTATGTCCCTCCACTCTCCATGTTCTCATGTGACCGACCGGGTTTGAACTCGGGTCGTCTACATACCAGAAGACAGTGTTAGCCCGCTGAGCTAAAACAAAACCTATAGGAATAACCCGTCTTCAGGTTTTAGGCAAGGTTGCTCATCACATGAGTAGCACTCACTATCCATAACACTCACAATCTTCCCATGTAACTTCTTTCTCTCCTCCTCTCCTTTACAAACCTGTCTTTCTCCAGGTTACGCTGCTCTCTACTTCAAGGAACCTGTGAAATGCCTTCCCCCTAGAGGGAGAGAACATACTCTGGTGACTGGGTCCTAGACTTTCTTTGTATCAATGGCAAAATCTACATAAATTCAGAGAATGTGAATACATGGAGGGAGGGGAGGTTCAACTGTGGGGGGTAGTTTCAACTGTTGCAAACTGATGGGGAGTGGGCTGTTGGGGTGGTGTCATTGGTTTTGATAGGGCCCCAAACAATTAGGAGCATCTAACTGCCTTACTGCATCCACGCCTTAATGAGTTCCTTATAATGTTAAATTTCCCCACTAACCCGCTTCCCCACCTCAGGGGAACCCTGGAAGCAAATGAAACAGCCTCTCCACCTCCTCATGCTGCTTGGTATGTCTGTTTTTTATTACAGTTTGAACTTTTTTGTTCAAGGACATTAAATCATTTTCTACACAGCTGCAGGAAAACACACACACACACACACACTAGCAGACCCACACCAGTACACCAGTAGACCAGTACAGTAGACCAGTACAATACAGTCGACCCACCCCAAGGATGAATCAACCTTACAAACACCTAGGTGAGGATGATTGCATGGCTGCTGCCTGTGGTCCTGTGTCAGGATGGTAGCTATGCCACCAGCAGAAACACCCACCCGCCATGGCTGGAGCAGCTCCAAACTCCATGTTTAACTACCCCCGTCTGAAGGTCGGCTGATGAGGTGCTAAGTGTCTAATAAAGGCAGATCAACACTCCTTAAATCAGGACATTTCTCCTTTAATACCTCACCAAGAACGCCTGCTGGCCATCCCTCCAAATGGGAATGAAGTACTGAAAATCTACCTCCAACTGATGTGAAACGGATCAGGCCTTCTCTAACATCATCTGAAGAGTGGATAAAAGGCCCTTTTTCAAAGCACCTTTAAGTTTTTAACAAGATCTGTTTTATTTTTCCTTCTGTGGCTCCAAATGAGAAATTCTTGAATAAATATTAGTGTTTATTAGTCCCCTGTAGCACAGTTGGTAGAGCATGGCGCTTGCAACGCCAGGGTTGTGGGTTCGTTTCCCACGGGGGGCCAGTATGAAAAATGTATGCACCCTAACTGTAAGTCGCTCTGGATAAGAGCGTCTGCTAAATGACTAAAATGTAAATGTAAAATGTTTCAGATTTGTTTTCCAGAGATCGTTCATCTACCTCTTGCAGTTTATGGCCTCGATACTCATTTTGCCCACAATATTGCTACTGCACATGAGATCAGTTGAATATGGGCACTATCATAAAAACTGAGCAGCAGTGGTAGCAGTAGAGGTATCCCCACCCTACCAACTATAAATCTATAGCTATGCTCTTCTGAACCTAGCCACCAAGGTTTCAGACAAGGAAGTACGGGTATGACAATGTGAATCTTTCATCTATCCTTTTCCTTATCTCCACTTAACTGTATCCTTATCTGATCTGATCCTGGATAACCTTTGTTTCTCTTGGTTTCCCACTGAGTTCCTGGCACTGGTTCTATAGCTCTGGCTCAAGCCTGTGATCCATGACAAATCGTGTGATGTGTGGAGAGCATGGAGCCGCAGGGGAGCGCTTCACACAGCAGAGCTGTAAACACCAGACTGTATGGGGAAGGAGAGAGAGATAAACATACTTGTAGGTTTGGGAAGCCTGGGTGGATAAATATGCTAGGCCTTGGGACTATAAGGTTCTATCTGACATTTTGGTAAAACATGATATATTCACTAAGGCCCCGATTCCGACCCGAGTTAAGCGCGAGTAAATGGAACATAATTCAGTTTTTCTGCACTTTTCTCTCTATGCTTATTCTGACCTTGAACTTAAGCATGAGAATATCGTGCTATTCACCTGCTATTCGTTTTGGGTGGAGATCGAATAAATGAAGGTGTGGTGGAAGTGTGTCTACAGAAACGCCGTATTATGTCCTTGACTTAATTCCCTAATAATTCCACCACCTTTATGCGTGAGGAAACCTAATAAGGTCTAGCAAACCTACCGGTTCCAAGTGGAAAAACATCTAGGCCTACTTTATTTTTCAGATAGAAATAACACCATTCTCCAGGCACTGTAATTTACAAATTGATAAGAGCTATTGATAAGAGCTAGATAAATGTGTAATCTGTTTGGATAAGGGAATTGTAGCCTAAATATAAACAACACTTGTTTTAGATCTATTTTCCCTTATAATCACTGGAGACAAATGTGAAACCAGTCACTTTTTTCCACAGTAAAGTTCATGAAATGCTGTGTCATTATGCAGAATTTAAATTGTACATCCTTTTAACTTGCAAGGATGGGCACTCTAGAAAGTATTAATTATAGGCTAACCCGACTTTGTCTATTTCCTATTTCTATCATATTAAGTATTAGCAAATATCAGTATTGACCGTCATTAGGCCTAATAACCACACATATTCAAATCAAATCAAATTTTATTTCCCACATGCGCCAAATACAACAGGTGTAGACATTAAGTGTTAAGTAAAATAAATAAAAGCAAATAACTAAAGCTGCAGTAAAATAAAATAACAGTAGGGAGTCTATATACAGGGGGGTACCGGTGCAGAGTCAATGTGCTGGGGCACCGGCTAGTCAAGGTAATTGAGGTAATATGTACATGTGGGTAGAGTTAAAGTGACTATGCATAAATAATAAACAGAGTAGCAGCAGCGTAGAAGAGTGGGGGGGGGGCAGTGCAAATAGTCTGGGTAGCAATGATTAGCTGTTCAGGAGTCTTATGGCTTGGGGGTAGAAGCTGTTGAGAAGCCTTTTGGACCTAGACTTGGCGCTCCGGTACCGCTTGCCGTGCGGTAGCAGAGAGAACAGTCTATGACTAGGGTGGCTGGAGTCTTTGACAATTTTGAGAGCCTTCCTCTGACACCGCCTGGTATAGAGGTCCTGGGTGGCAGGAAGCTTGGCCCCAGTGATGTACTGGGCCGTACACATTACCCTCTGTAATGCCCTACGGTCGGAGGCCGAGCAGTTGCCATGCCAGCTGGTGATGCAACCAGTCAGGATGCTCTCGATGGTGCAGCTGTATAACTTTTTGAGGATCTGAGGACCCAAGCCAAATATTTTCAGTCTCCTGAGGGGGAATAGGCTTTGTCGTGCCCTCTTTATGACTGTCTTGGTGGGTTTGGACCATAATAGTTTGTTGGTGATGTGCACACCAAGGAACTTGAAGCTCTCAACCTGTTCCACTATAGCCCCGTCGATGAGAATGGGGGCGTGCTCAGTCCTATTTTTTTTCCTGTAGTCCACAATCATCTCCTTTGTCTTGATCACGTTGAGGGAGAGGTTATCCTGGCACCACACGGCCAGGTCTCGGACCTCCTCCCTATAGGCTGTCTCATCGTTGTCGGTGATCAGGCCTACCACTGTTGTGTCGTCAGCAAACTGATGGTGTTGGAGTCGTGCCTGGCCATGCAGTCATTGGTGAACAGGGAGTACAGGAGGGGACTGAGCACGCACCCCTGAGGGGCCCCCGTGTTGAGGATCAGCGTCGCAGATGTGTTGTTACCTACCCTTACCACCTGGGGGCGGCCCGTCAGGAAGTCCAGGATTCAGTTGTAGAGGGAGGTGTTTAGTCCCAGGATCCTTAGCTTAGTGATGAGCTTTGAGGGCACTATGGTGTTGAATGCTGAGCTGTAGTCAATGAATAGCATTCTCACGTAGGTGTTCCTCTTGTCCAGGTGGGAAAGGGCAGTGTGGAGTGCAATAGAGATTGCATCATCTGTGGATCTGTTGGGGCGTTATGCAAATTGGAGTGGGTCTAGGGTTTCTGGGATAATGGTGTTGATGTGAGCCATGACCAGCCTTTCAAAGCACTTCATGGCTACAGACGTGTGCTACGGGTCGGTAGTCATTTAGGCAGGTTATCTTAGTGTCCTTGGGCACAGGGACTATGGTGGTCTGCTTGAAACATGTTGGTATTACAGACTCAGTCAGGGACATGTTGAAAATGTCAGTGAAGACACTTGCCAGTTGGTCAGCACATGCTCGGAGTACACGTCCTGGTAATCCGTCTGGCCCTGTGGCCTTGTGAATGTTGACCTGCTTAAAAGTCTTTCTCACATCGGCTACGGAGAGCGTGATCACATAGTCAACCTGGAACAGCTGGTGCTCTCATGCATGCTTCAGTGTTGCTTGCCTCGAAGCGAGCATAGAAGTGATTTAGCTCGTCTGGTAGGCTTGTGTCACTGGGCAGCTCGAGGCTGTGCTTCCTTTTGGAGTCTGTAATAGTTTGCAGGCCCTGCCACATCCGACGAGCATCGGAGCCGGTGTAGTACGATTCAATCTGAGTCCTGTATTGACGCTTTGCCTGTTTGATGGTTCGTCGGTGGGCATAGCAGGAGTGGGCAAGTGTCTGGGTTAGAGTCCCTCTACTTGAAAGCGGCAGCTCTAGCCTTTAGCTCAGTGCAGATGTTGCCTATAATCCATGGCTTCTGGTTGGGGTATGTACGTACGGTCACTGTGGGGACGACGTCATCGATGCACTTATTGATGAAGCCAGTGACTGATGTGGTGTTCTCCTCAATGCTATCTGAAGAATCCCGGAACATATTCCAGTCTGTGCTAGCGAAACAGTCCTGTAGCTTAGCATCTGCATCATCTGACCACTTTTTTATTAACCGAGTCATTGGTGCTTCCTGCTTTAGTTTTTGCTTATAAGCAGGAATCAGGAGGATAGAGTTATGGTCAGATTTGCCAAAGGAGGGCGAGGGAGAGCTTTGTACGCGTCTCTGTGTGTGGAGTAAAGGTGGTCTAGAGTTTATTTTTCCTCTGGTTGCACATTTAACATGCTGGTAGAAATTAAGTAGAACAGATTTAAGTTTCCCTGCATTAAAGTCCCCTGCCACTAGGAGCGCTGCCTCTGGATGAGCATTTTCCTGTTTACTTATGGCCTAATACAGCTCATTGAGTGCAATCTTAATGCCAGCATCGGTTTGTGGTGGTAGATAGACAGCTACGAAAAATATAGATGAAAAGTCTCTTGGTAAATAGTGTGGTCTACAGCTTATCATGAGATACTCTACCTCAAGCGAGCAAAACCTCGAGACTTCCTTAGTATTAGATTTTGTGCACCAGCTGTTGTTTACAAATATACACAGACCGCCACCCCTTGTCTTACCGGAGTCAGCCGTTCTATCCTGCCGATGTAGCGTATATCCCGTCAGCTGTATGTTGTCCATGTTGTCGTTCAGCCATGACTTGGTGAAACATAAGATATTACCGTTTTTAATGTCCCGTTGGTATGATAACCATAATCTTAGGTCGTCCAATTTGTTCTCAAATGATTGAACATTGGCTAATAGGATTGATGGAAGAGGCAGTTTACTCGCTCGCCATCGGATCCTTACAAGGCACCCAACCTACTTCCACGATATGTCCGTCTCTTTCTCATGCGAATGATGGGGATTTGGGCCTTGTCGGGTGTCTGTAGGATATCCTTCGCGTCCGGCTCATTGAAGAAAAAATCTTCGTCCAATACGAGGTGAGTAATCGCTGTCCTGATATCCACAAGCTCTTTTTGGTCAAAAGAGACGGTGGCAGAAACATTATGTACAGAATAAATTACAAATAACGCGAAAAAACACACATAATAGTACAAGTGGTTAGAGGGCTGTAAAACGGCAGCCATCTTCTCCGGCGCCACTTCTCAACTGCCAATTTACTGTTAGTTCCCTTCAGTTGGTATAGCCTACATTATCTTTCCATTTAATTACATTGTTTTGTTTACTTTTATTTGCTTCCTCTGTAAACACCGTCACGGCAATGTGGTTGTTGCTGAGGATCATTAGTAACAGCTAATCATATTTTAAAAAGACATGAAGGCTAATTAAATCGTTATGGAGCGGAGCGCAGACCAAGCAATATCAGTTTGAACCTGACGCATGGCGCAATACTTGGCTGTGTCATCACACAGTTTCATAGTGCAGGCAATAGACAAGGGTATAGCCTACTATTGTACACTATTTTACCTTTTATAATTCTATGTACACTAATCTTCCAACATTACCATGGGTTAATTAACTGAATGTCGCAATTTTCTGAATGCATCAAATCACTGTTTTCTTTATTTCATACGTAAATGCTCTCGTAAATTTGGAATCGGGCCCATAGAGTTACTCTTTAGTTGGTCCTTTACATGTGAGATATTTCAGAACTATGAAAAAAAATTAAACATCTGAAAGTTCTATCTGCGCAAACACCTTTGAACTTGGTTCTATCTGCAATCCAATCACACAATAATGGGTTGTCAATCAAAAATAATTGTATGTAAGGTGATATACTTATTGAGTCATGAAAGAGGAAGACATCACAAAGCAGTTCTGAGATCTGGGACTTGAAAAATACTAATTATCTCAGAACTATACATTTTGCAGTTAGAACCTTATAGTCCCAAGTCCTTGATTATTCATATCATAGGTTCTGGTCCACTTTTTCAATTACTTAGGTTTTCTTCACCACTTTTACAGAAGAATGGCCATAACGTAAGCTCTTTATGGTAAAAACAAATAAATACAGGTGCCTTAGAGCATGTTTTAGGCCCTTAGGAGAGGCACTGTTCTATATCAATACGGAAACCTCCATGGAAGGGGGTATTTCACAAACATTACAAACTTCCCACATTTTATTGATTAATAGCAAGTATTTTACTGACTTTGGGTGTCAGAGACCAGAAATATATATATATCAGTTTACTCATCCAGAGCTAAGCTTTAGCAATGTTGCTAGTTATCCATAGGATATACAGTGCATTCGGAAAGTATTCAGACCCCTTGACTTTTTCCACATTTTGTTACATTACAGCCTTATTCTAAAATGGATGAAATTGTTTTTTTTCCTCATCAATCTACACACAATATCCCATCATGTAAAAAAGCAAAAACAGGTGTTTAGACATTTTTGCACCTTTACTCAGTACTTTGTTGAGCTCTGTCAGAGTGACCATCGGGTTCTTGGTCACCTCCCTGACCAAGGCCCTTCTCCCCCGATTGCTCAGTTTGGCCGGGCGGCCAGCTCTAGGAAAAGTCGTGGTGGTTCCAAACTTCTTCCATTTAAGAATGATGGAGGCCACTGTGTTCTAGGGGACCTTCAATGCTGCAGGCATATTTTGGCACCTTCCCCAGATCTGTGCCTCGACACAATCCTGTCTCGGAGCTCTACGGACAATTCCTTCGACCTCATGGCTTGGTTTTTGTTCTGACATGCACTGTCAACTATGGGACCTTATATAGACAGGTGTGTGCCTTTCCAAATCCTGTCCAATCAATTGAATTTACCACAGGTGGACGCCAATCAAGTTGTAGAAACATCTCAAGGATAATCAATGGAAACAGGGTGCACCTGAGCTCAATTTTGAGTCTCATAGCAAAGGGTCTGAATACTTATGTAAATAAGGTTTTTCTGTTTTTTAGTTTTAATACATTTGCAAACATTTCTAAAAAGCTGTTTTTGCTTTGTCATTATGGGATATTGTGTGTAGATTGATGAGGATATATATATTTTTAATCCATTTTAGAATAAGGCTGTAAAGTAACAAAATGTGGAAAAAGTCAAGGGGTCTGAATACTTTACGAATGCACTGTAGTGTATTTGTCATTTTAGGGAACAATCGCTTTAACAAATGTGTGATGAACATGAATTAATATATTTGATGATCTGATTAGAAAAAAGGAAGGGTATTCTCTTTATTTAATTATTAAATAATTGTAACATTCTGTGCTATGTGGCCTTATGGCTGAACCCAGATTGGCATTTCTATCTGCGATTGCACCCCCCTAAAAAACTGTTTTACAAATGTCTTAGGATTTTGATACTCTGCACTTTAGGTACCTTTAAGGTGTGGACCTTATTGGGGTATGAAAGAATAATTCACTACAAAACAGTTCTGAGATCACTTTGATGCTCAATATCTCAGAACTATGCTTTGTGCAGACAGAACCTTATAGTCCCAAGGTCTCGTATTGTAACTCGGGAGGGTCGAATATGTGTCTGAGGGCCACATTTGGGGTTCCAAGTCTCAGACAGGGCTACGTCTTCATGAGAGCGTGTTTCCAAATCACCTCCACTACACTATGTCCTGTGTTGTAGGTTTGGTTTTTGGAAGCTTGGGTTCACGTGGTCTCAGGTTGAAATGAAATACCTAATTCAAGGTAGGCCAGTACTACTGAAGTCTGCAGAGTAGTTACGTTGTAGTTACTGTAAATGTTTATTCTGATCCAACACCTTTTTATGGGATTTCTCCTGAATGGATCATCCAACCAACAGAAAATCCCAGAGAACAAAGGTACCACATGTTATAGATATTTTTCAAATAAAACCTTGGTTGAACTACAGTGGGGTTTGCTGTATCACTGTCGGTGCTGATTCATTATATTACCTTCAGAGGTGAAACTAGATAATCATCAAGAGAGAAAAGAGAAGCAGATTTCAGTGTGGGCAAGAAAAAAGTAGCAAGCACAGGTTTTGGAAAACCCCACTTTGACACATAACCGCAAAGATATGTTAACCTCTCTCAATCTCATAAAACACACACACACACACACACACACACACACACACACATACATACATACACAAACTGATGCATGCAAGCACAAAAACACACGGCAACAAACAATTTGCCTCAAACAATCCACACACATCCACAAATTTAAACCAATCAACCCCCATACACATAACCAATATTCACACAGCCCACATGCAGATGAAAGCTGTCTTTAAGCACGGTGCGTTTGTACCAGGAGGGTAGCTACTGTACACATCTAGTGTACAACCCATTCCCAACCACTCAGACCCAGACCTGACAACCTCCAGCAGCACTGCAGGCTAGGCCTCGCTGCTTCTTTGTGGTTTGTTTATAATTTTATAGCAAAAAGGGGTAGCATGGCAACATTGTTTAATAACAGTAAAACTGAAAAGAGCAAAAATAAACTGAATTTCTGGCAGTCGCTTGAAATCAGTTATAAAAATAAACTTGTTAACCTGCCCATAACACTTGATTTTACACAAGCCATTTACAGTCCCTGAAGTAGCTACTTTTCCTTCTGTTTCTAGAGAGGAAAATACAGTGCTGTGGTTTTCCCTAAGCCCCATCCAAATATGTTTATTACAGAGAAAGAGACAGATCGAATTACAGATAAAGTAAATTAATAGATCGAGAGAGGGAGAGGGGCAGGAAGAGAGAAAGATTCCCTCCTTTTCCAAAGGCTGTCTGATAGACTGCTACATTGCCACATCTAACCTTTTCTCCACAGAGAAGCTCCACTGAAGGCCAAGTCCTGTGGTTCAGAACCACTCTTATTCCACAGATTCAGCAATCTAACTCACAACAAGTTCAGTTACAAGCTACAGTACAGTAAACCTCAGAGCACATAGCAGTAACTTTGTTTTATTTTCTGGCTCATACAGCTACATGATGTTTGATACTGAAAGCCCATGGTACTTTATCATCATGCTCACAATCACCATCATGACCAGGCAATGTGAATATATACAGTACAGTACAGTACATAGTCCCTCACCAGTTCAATGGAGGTTTGATCTAACATACACCATGGATTACAACAGTAAATGATACAACTGTCTTTGCTGGGTTCATTGGGCATGAGCTGAGCTCCATCCAGTTGTTGGCAGCCAGTGTTACAGTTGGACCAGCCTGGGCTAAGGCTGTACCTGAGTCGGGGAGCAGGCATAGCATGCAGGTGAGCGGGCTGAGGGAGGGGGGCATCCAGCAGGCTCACCTGTACACCAGCAGACAGGTGTGCCTGCAGCCAAGGCCAGCTCTACCTGTACCTATAGCTCCTCAACACCCATCAGCCGGCACAGATTCCTCTATCCGCCCCAATAGGGGTGACTGTCTCCAAGGGCCCAGGCAGGCAGAGAAAACAAAATTTCAGCACCATGCGTATTTCCTGGCCCCTGCTAACGTAGACCCCCATGGATAACACATTCCAGTGATCAAGGCAGCCGTGAGAGCACCCCCCCCCCCACCCTACTCCCCCCTCCACACACACACCCCCACACCCCAATCACACCCTCCCCACACGCACTCAGGCGCATCGCCGAAATTCAAACCCAACGACCCTCACAGGCAACACTCCAGTTCCTGGAGAGACTAGAGGCAGAGCATCTCATCCTGAAAGATGTAATTTGTCCTCAGAGTGAGATGAGTGTGAGGGCTGCAAGCACCGTGTAGACAGGGATGGAGGTACATATGGTACAGACAGGAGTTGAAGTTAGGAGCAAGTCCAGTACTGTTACCTGAACTGTAATAGATTCTATTGATTCTATCGAATTAATAGATTCCACTTTATTCTAATAGATTCTATTGATTATATTATATTCTAATAGATTCTATTGACTATTGTTTCAAGCAGAGAGGATCCTTCCACTGTGGGCCTCATTATCACAAAACAAAGAGAGGCCTTAGGGTTGAAGACTATAATACTCCCAATATCTGTTATGAAATCTTTTTTAAAACCCTTTAATCGAATCAGTCTTGCAACTGTTTGAACAGAGACCTGGCCGTGTGGTGCCAGGACAACAACCTCTCCCTCAACGTGACCAAGACAAAGGAGATGATTGCGGACTACAGGAAAAAAAAGAGGACTGAGCACGCCCCCATTCTCATCGACGGGGCTGTAGTGGAACAGGTTGAGAGCTTCAAGTTCCTTGGTGTCCACATCACCAATGAACTATCATGGTCCAAACACACCAAGACAGTCGTGAAGAGGGCACGACAAAGCCTATTCCCCCTCAGGAGACTGAAAAGATTTGGCATGGGTCCTCAGATCCTCAAAGAATTCTACAGCTGCACCATCGAGAGCATCCTGACTGGTTGCATCACCAGCTGGCATGGCAACTGCTCGGCCTCCGCACGGCAAGCGGTACCGGAGTGCCAAGTCTAGGTCCAAAAGACTTCTCAACAGCTTCTACCCCCAAGCCATAAGACTCCTGAACAGCTAATCATGGCTACCCGGACTATTTGCACTGCCCCCCCACCCCATCCTTTTTACGCTGCTGCTACTCTGTTAATTATTTATGCATAGTCACTTTAACTCTACCCACATGTACATATTACCTCAACTACCTCAACTAGCCGGTGCCCCCGCACATTGACTCTGCAACGGTACCCCCCTGTATATATAGCCTCCCTACTGTTATTTTATTTTACTTCTGCTCTTTTTTTTCTCAACACTTTTTTTGTTGTTGTTTTATTTTTACTTTTTTTGTTAAAAATAAATGCACTGTTGGTTAAGGGCTGTAAGTAAGCATTTCACTGTGATGTCTGCACCTGTTGTATTCGGCGCATGTGACCAATAACATTTGATTTGATTTGATTTGATATGAAGCATAAGGACTGGTGAGGCTTAATGATTTGAAGAAAACATCGACTTTTCCACACACAAGAAACCTTGACTGAAATAAGACCCTGGCTATAGTATACGTTCCAATTTGCTTTGTTAAAAAGCATTAGCACTTCTCCTCTTGAGTCCCCTGATGGACTGGAAAAGGAAATGTGTTGTGGATGGTGTCACCGCCACCCTGGTTGCCCACTTGGCACCTCAGAGTCATTATACAAGGGCTGGGTCATTATGAACCCGGCCGTAGGTTCGTCTTGTTAACGAACCCAGAGCTGAGAAGCATGGACCAAACTGAAAGTTTACCCACTTTTTCCTCTCTCTGAATCCCTCTCTCTCTTCATTGCTCTCTCTCCCATCTCTTTCTCTCTCAATCTCTCTCACTTTCTCTCTTAATCTCTCTCTCCATTTATCTCCTAATCTCTCTTTCCACATCACTCTGTCCCTTCTCCCCCATCCTTATCTCTCTCCATTTCTCTCCTTATCTCTCTCTTTCTACATCACTCCCTTCCTTCTCTCCCCCTATCCGTATCTCTCTCTTTCTACATCACTCCCTTCCTTCTCTCCCCCCTATCCTTATCTCTCTCTTTCTACATCACTCCCTTCCTTCTCTCCCCCTATCCTTATCTCTCTCTTTCTACATCACTCTCTTCCTTCTCTCCCCACTATCCTTATCTCGCTCTTTCTACATCACTCTCTCCCTTCTCTCCCCATTTTCTCTTTCTCTCTCCAACCCCCTCCCTAGCTGAGCTCACCCTCCACTTCACTCTGGTTCTGCTCTCAGTTGCTCTGTTCATGACAATTTCTTTGTAGAAACCTGTCAAATAAAGTGATTACCCAATTAACACATTGCATGCAAATTACCAGACAGGAATGAATGCAGTCTTTACTAGGGTGAGCAAAGGGGCCATTGAATGATCTTTCCACTGTCTCATCTTCCATATGCAGGGGCTACAGTTGTATAATGGTAGTGATTAGCTTTTTAATAGTTGTGTAATTACATATTGTTGAGGTTGAACCAGGTTAACAAACTGATTTTTCCCTATAGTAGACCCTATTTCCTTATGGGCCCTGTTTACAGCACACTATAAAGGATATAGGGTGCCAGTTGGGATGCACCCTAGGCCTTGATAAGAATAAAAGGCGCTGAGGGAAGTGGGGTGGGCGGCGGTGTGGGGCATGAGTTTGGTGACAGGGTGGTCAGTGCCCTCTTCTACTTCCAGGTCACCTGACCCGCTCCACGTCCAGGCGTGTATATTTAACAGCATGGCTTGTGTTCAACTGACTTTTCTCAGAAGCAACTCATCTAGGCTATCCACCATCCAGGGCGAGGCACGATACAACAGGACATGTGGGTTAGTGTATCCTTTACTCAAGGCTGTCACCTAGTGGTTTCTTTTTAAAAGAATAGACAGTTCTCATTTACTTTTTTACTTTTTTTAAGGTTAGACAGAGAGCTTGAGAGCTGTAGCCTGTCCTTGATGTTGAGGCAGTAGCCTCCAGTGGTTTTAGTTTCACACAGCTGTATAAAGACAAGCCATGGTCTCCTGCAGTGATTTATGGCTCCACAGCTGACTGCCAGAGGAGGGTAGAGGAGGGGAGGCCAGGTCGAGGTGGGGTGGAAGGGGCATTGGGGTGACCTGGGGGCAGAAGGTAGAGGTGTGTGTGCTGCTAACTCCTCTGGCTTGGGGCAGGTGCACTACACCTGCACCACATATGCTCAATCAAACCCATTCCAACATGCGCAATGCAAATACATACACTGGGCAAAAATATAGTGTCATTGTGTGTGTGTTTGGGAGTGTTCGATGCCTTGTGTTACAGCCAACCCAACACCTCTCTCTCTCCCCCAACACACGTCATCAGTCAACAACAAACAGATGTGGGACAATCTATCTGACCAGGCTAGGGACATCACCATAATGAATGTCTTCTTCTCCCTTCTCCCTGGGGGGGGGGGGTGATGACACTCCTCCTCCTACTTCTCTATCTCCTCCTTCTCTCGCCTGCTGGCTAATGATGCTAATCGCGGTCTGGTTACCTAGCCTGACTCAGCAGTTTGGAGGGCACTTTCACACGCTGGAGAAAGTAATCAGGAGTAAGCAGTGTTCTGGAACAGCGGGCCTGGTAGGGCGGCTAGCTCCCATCCCCTCCCCAGGCTAGCGGCAGACCTCCAGGAACTAGGGATGCAGAGGAGATGCCATGACTGATTTGATGGCATGGAAGCTAGACATTCTGGTCTCACAGGGTAGCAGCGTATGTGACTTGTAATGGTAGTACCTTTGACCTTTAAGTGTTGTCTGCCACTCCAACAATATCTCCATAAGGTTAGATAGACAATCCCTCAGTATCCTGCAAATTATCACATTTT
Source organism: Coregonus clupeaformis (assembly GCF_020615455.1). NCBI lineage: Eukaryota > Metazoa > Chordata > Actinopteri > Salmoniformes > Salmonidae > Coregonus > Coregonus clupeaformis. The sequence goes on from NC_059219.1 coordinate 17,905,733, forward strand.
AAAGGACTCAGCAGCAGACAGTACAGATAATGAATCACCACAACCAACACAATCATCTATTCCCAATAAACAATGTGCACAACAATTATATGACTGTATGCAAGAAGAGTGAAGACACAAAATTCCCTTCTGGTCTAAATACACTGTTGGGTCGTTCCATGTCATTTCAGCAAGCCATGACACACACAATAGTTTCTGTAGTTAGAAACATAAGTTAAGCATTCCAGAAACATTATTTTGTTGAAATATAATTTGATCTCTGAGAAATTAAGCTAATTGATTGCAACCAAATTGGCAATTTTTATTTATAGGATTCATATAATATTCAATAATTACAAGTATTATGGAGCTGTAGGTCAGAGTATTGCATTTTGGTTTTCTTAACCTGTTAGCAGTCTATGGATCAGGTATGACAGCAACTTTGGTTTTGTTTACCTGGCCACTGTTTCAAATGCAATCTTATTAGCATTTGTGGCACAAATTCAATGCAAGTCAATGGTACTCCCGAGTGGCGCAGTGGTCTAAGGCACTGCATCGCAGTGCTAGCTGTGCCACTAGAGATCCTGGTTCGAATCCAGGCTCTGTCGTAGCAGGCCGCAACCGGGAGACCAATGGGGCGGCGCACAATTGGCCCAGCGTCGTCTAGGGTAGGGGAGGGAATGGCCGGCAGGGAGGTAGCTCAGTTGTTAGAGCATGGCGTTTGCAACGCCAGGGTTGTGGGTTCGATTCCCACGGGGGGCCAGTATAAAAAATAAAAATGTGTGCACTAACTGTAAGTCGCTCTGGATAAGAGCGTCTGCTAAATGACGTAAATGTAAATGTACCTATATTAGCATCTTCGTGCTCTTTAAAACATAATCACCTAATAGCAGAAACAGAACCATCTAGTGGTCAAAACCTGGTAATATCAGGATGTAGAATGGAACATAAACCCAACAATGTCAATGACTAATCTCTCTGAACAGGGGAAAAAAACATCACCAAATTCACTGAAAATGGGGATCTTTAATAAATACAAATACAAAAATACATTACATAGGATGAAGAAACAATACTCCATGTTGCAGCGCCATACTACTTGTCACACATAGAGAACTGATAGTACAGTTGAAGTCGGAAGTTTACATACACTTAGGTTGGAGTCATTAAAACTAGTTTTTCAACCACTCCACAAGTTTCTTGTTAACAAACTATTGTTTTGGCAAGTCGGTTAGGACATCTACTTTGTGCATGACACAAGTAATATTTCCAACAATTGTTTACAGACAGATTATTTCACTTATAATTCACTGTATCACAATTCCAGTGGGTCAGAAGTTTACATGCACTAAATTGACTGTGCCTTTAAACAGCTTGGAAAATTCCAGAAAATGATGTCATGGCTTTAGAAGCTTCTGATAGGCTAATTTACATAATTTGAGTCAATTGGAGGTGTACCTGTGGATGTATTTCAAGGCCTACTTTTTAAACTCATTGCATCTTTGCTTGACATCATGGGAAAATCAAAATAAATCAGCTAAGACCTCAGAAAAAAATGGTAGACCTCCACAAGTCTGGTTCATCCTTGGGAGCATTTCCAAACGCCTTGAGGTACCACGTTCATCTGTACAAACAATAGTTTGCAAGTATAAACACCATGGGACCACGCAGCCGTCATACAACTCAGGAAGGAGACGCGTTCTGTCTCCTAGAGATGTACGTACTTTGGTGCGAAAAGTGCAAATTAATCCCAGAACAACAGCAAAGGACCTTGTGAAGATGCTGGAGGAAACAGGTACAAAAGTATCTATATCCACAGTAAAATGAGTCCTATATCGACATAACCTGAAAGGCCACTCAGCAAGGAAGAAGCCACCGCTCCAAAACTGCCATAAAAAAGCCAGACTATGGTTTGCAACTGCACATGGGGACAAAGATTGTACTTTTTGGAGAAATGTCCTCTGGTCTGATGAAACAAAAATATAACTGTTTGGCCATAATGTCCATCGTTATGTTTGGAGGAAAAAGGGGGTTGCTTGCAAGCCGAAGAACACCATCCCTACCGTGAAGCAAGGGGGTTAGCAGCCTCATGCTGTGGGGGTGCTTTGCTGCAGGAGGGACTGGTGCACTTCACAAAATAGATGACATCATGAGGAAGGAAAATTATGTGGATATATTGAAGCAACATCTCAAGACATCAGTCAGGAAGTTAAAGCTTGGTCGCAAATGGGTCTTCCAAATGGACAATGACCCCAAGCATACTTCCAAAGTTGTGGCAAAATGGCTTAACGACAACAAAGTCAAGGTATTGGAGTGGCCATCCCAAAGCCCTGACCTCAATCCTATAGAACATTTGTGGGCAGAACTGAAAAAGCGTGTGCGAGCAAGGAGGCCTACAAACCTGACTCAGTTAAACAAGCTCTGTCAGGAGGAATGGGCCAAAATTCACCCAACTTATTGTGGGAACAATTTAAAGGCAATGCTACCAAATACTAATTGAGTGTATGTAAACTTCTGACCCACTGGGAATGTGATGAAAGAAATAAAAGCTGAAATAAATCATTCTCTCTACTATTATTCTGACATACAATCTTAAAATAAAGTGGTGATCCTAACTGACCTAAGACAGGGAATTAGGATTAAATGTTAGCAATTGTGAAAAACTGAGTTTAAATGTATTTGGTTAAGGTGTACAGTGGGGGAAAAAAGTATTTAGTCAGCCACCAATTGTGCAAGTTCTCCCACTTAAAAAGATGAGAGAGGCCTGTAATTTTCATCATAGGTACCCGTCAACTATGACAGACAAAATTAGAAAAAAAAAATCCAGAAAATCACATTGTAGGATTTTTAATGAATTTATTTGCAAATTATGGTGGAAAATAAGTATTTGGTCAATGACAAAAGTGTCTCAATACTTTGTTATATACCCTTTGTTGGCAATGACACAGGTCAAACATTTTCTGTAAGTCTTCACAAGGTTTTCACACACTGTTGCTGGTATTTTGGCCCATTCCTCCATGCAGATCTCCTCTAGAGCAGTGATGTTTTGGGGCTGTCGCTGGGCAACACAGACTTTCAACTCCCTCCAAAGATTTTCTATGGGGTTGAGATCTGGAGACTGGCTAGGCCACTCCAGGACCTTGAAATGCTTCTTACGAAGCCACTCCTTCGTTGCCCGGGCGGTGTGTTTGGGATCATTGTCATGCTGAAAGACCCAGCCACGTTTCATCTTCAATGCCCTTGCTGATGGAAGGAGGGTTTTCGCTCAAAATCTCACGATACATGACCCCATTCATTCTTTCCTTTACACGGATCAGTCGTCCTGGTCCCTTTGCAGAAAAACAGCCCCAAAGCATGATGTTTCCACCCCCATGCTTCACAGTAGGTATGGTGTTCTTTGGATGCAACTCAGCATTCTTTGTCCTCCAAACACGACGAGTTGAGTTTTTACCAAAAAGTTATATTTTGGTTTCATCTGACCATATGATATTCTCCCAATCCTCTTCTGGATCATCCAAATGCACTCTAGCAAACTTCAGACGGGCCTGGACATGTACTGGCTTAAGCAGGGGGACACGTCTCGCACTGCAGGATTTGAGTCCCTGGCGGCGTAGTGTGTTACTGATGGTAGGCTTTGTTACTTTGGTCCCAGCTCTCTGCAGGTCATTCACTAGGTCCCCCCGTGTGGTTCTGGGATTTTTGCTCACCGTTCTTGTGATCATTTTGACCCCACGGGGTGAGATCTTGCGTGGAGCCCCAGATCGAGGGAGATTATCAGTGGTCTTGTATGTCTTCCATTTCCTAATAATTGCTCCCACAGTTGATTTCTTCAAACCAAGCTGCTTACCTATTGCAGATTCAGTCTTCCCAGCCTGGTGCAGGTCTACTATTTTGTTTCTGGTGTCCTTTGACAGCTCTTTGGTCTTGGCCATTGTGGAGTTTGGAGTGTGACTGTTTGAGGTTGTGGACAGGTGTCTTTTATACTGATAACAAGTTCAAACAGGTGCCATTAATACAGGTAACGAGTGGAGGACAGAGGAGCCTCTTAAAGAAGAAGTTACAGGTCTGTGAGAGCCAGAAATCTTGCTTGTTTGTAGGTGACCAAATACTTATTTTCCACCATAATTTGCAAATAAATTCATTAAAAATCCTACAATGTGATTTTCTGGATTTTTTCTCCTCAATTTGTCTGTCATAGTTGACGTGTACCTATGATGAAAATTACAGGCCTCTCTCATCTTTTTAAGTGGGAGAACTTGCACAATTGGTGGCTGACTAAATACTTTTTTTCCCCACTGTATGTAAACTGTATATACTCGTTGTTGGGGTGGGATTGGCGTGGGTTGTGGGGGGTCCGTGGGTGAATTTTGACAATTTCTTTAGATTCCTCATGTCTAACTCATTGTTAGAAAAATGTCTGGTCCAAATTGGATGTTAGGTACTATATTTATTAAATATTATATGAACCCTATTAATAAAAATGGCCAATTTGGGTGCAATCAATTAGCCTAATTTCAAATTATATTTCAACAAAATAATGTTGAAGGAACGCTAATCTTATCCATTTCTAACAACAGAAACGATTCTGATATGGTGTGTGTTGAAATCCTATTTCTTGTGCTTTTTGAAGTGGAACAACCCTGTATCTACTTGTGTCTGGACAGCATTAGAGAGAGAGAGTGAGAGTGAGAGCGAGAGTGTGTGTGTATACTACACGTCTGAAGGAAGAAGGAACCCCGTCCTAATTATAGTCTCCAGCCACACACTGGAAGTTTCTGAGTAAACTTTTTCTCACTACGTGGTGGCAACACTCCATGGAGAGACCAGTAAAAATAACAAGCCAGAAGAGCTCTTCTATTTCTTCATAGGAATAGTTTGTTTACACGTGATGAAGGGGTGAGGAGGAGGTTGGGGGGATAGAGGGAAGATGGGAGGTCTGTGTGTCGTGTGGTAGGGTTGAGTTTCCCCTGATGGGCCAAGGCATGTTGGGAAATCTAAACGATATGCACCACAAACGATGCAAACAACGATCGTGTGATCATGTTTTTGCCCTTTTTCCTCTGGGGAAATTGGGGGGAATTATGGGCGCAGCTGAACCCCGTTGATAAACAGGCTGAGGAGTAAAGTATATAAATGGTTGCTACGCGGGCTTTGGAGATGAAAAATGACCCAGCCACATGTAAACTGTGGTCGGAAAACACAGAAAGCTGCTGACTAACTGCAGTGGGGTAGAAAGGTGGGGGCGCCCTGTTATTTGGTCTGGGCCTGGGCTGACAGAGTGCCTCACTCATCTAAACATGTCCTCTTTTGTCTGGGTAAACCAACCAGGGCTGTATTTTTTGCCACCATCTGTATCACATAAACAAGTGCTCATCACCTTCCTCCTTCCATCCAAAATAGCCCTGCTGTGAAATGGAGACGTGTTGCTGTTATTGTTTTTGCTCTTTACTAGTTTAAAGGGCTGTTCGTGGGCACCCTATTTAAACAACACACCTCATTTAAAAACACAGGGAAGGAGTTCACTGACTGCAGATACATTTTAGATACTTTCATTTCAGAGTATAAATAAACACTTCAATCTGAGAAGTTTTCCTAAGTCTTCAAGTGTCTCATTAAAACTTCAACTGACTTCAATACAGATGGCATTTAATCTGCTCGGGGACCAGAAATCATATCTCATTGGGTTCATAGCTCTAGTAAATGTGTCTTTTACTGGGTTGACAGGCATCATACTCACAACCAATGAAATGTCTTGTTCCCTGGAGTGAACTTCCTGTTGCACTTCCGCTGTGTAAACACTAGAATGTAATGATGTATCAGGTGAATGTTTTACAACTGGGCCTTTTATATGGATTCTACCACCATTAGAGGTCCTCGGGCACATAGCATGACAACAGTGCTATAGTACAAATCAACACATCATTGAAAAACATAAAATAAACAAACATGACCCTCTGTCACCTTGGAAACAGATTAACAACAGGTTTCCTACCGGACTAGAGGTTGGTCAGTGGACTGATACTGAACCTCAAAATGCCACTCTCAGGGCTCCAGAGTAATGTTATTTCAGCCCAACACGCTGACAGGCCCTGTCCAGAAACAAAACCTAGCCCCTATCCCCCTAACAAGCCCTAGCCCCTAGACACTTGGCCTCAACTTCACCAACACGGTGAGAGAGGCCCTGTCCAGAAACAACCCCTAGTCCCTAGACACTTGGCCTCCACCTTACCACCAGCACTGAGAGAGCACAGCCTCTCAGGTCATGGGTTTATTTATCTGTCTCAGTTCAAAGGTCACAGTTCACCAACAGACAGGGTAGTAGTATTACATCTTTATTAAAGGAAGGTGCCAACCAAAATAAGATCCCTGATTGATTTATGGTATAGCAATAACAGGGTTCATACCCAGGAGGTTGGTGGCACCTTAATTGGGGAGGATGGGCTCGTGGTAATGGCTGGAGCGGAATAGGTGGAATGGTATCGAATACAACAAACACATGGTTTACATGTGTTTGATGCCGTTCCATTTGCGCCGTTCAGGTCATAATTATGAGCCGTCCTCCCCTCAGCAGCCTCCTGTGGTTCATACACATTTTGACAGATAGAATTTCATGACTTTTCCATGACTTTTAACCAAACTTGTCTCGAATGGTGTCTCTATGTACAGTGGGGGAAAAAAGTATTTAGTCAGCCACCAATTGTGCAAGTTCTCCCACTTAAAAAGATGAGAGAGGCCTGTAATTTTCATCATAGGTACTATGACAGACAAATTGAGAAAAAAAATCCAGAAAATCACATTGTAGGATTTTTAATGAATTTATTTGCAAATTATGGTGGAAAATAAGTATTTGGTCACCTACAAACAAGCAAGATTTCTGGCTCTCACAGACCTGTAACTTCTTCTTTAAGAGGCTCCTCTGTCCTCCACTCGTTACCTGTATTAATGGCACCTGTTTGAACTTGTTATCAGTATAAAAGACACCTGTCCACAACCTCAAACAGTCACACTCCAAACTCCACTATGGCCAAGACCAAAGAGCTGTCAAAGGACACCAGAAACAAAATTGTAGACCTGCACCAGGCTGGGAAGACTGAATCTGCAATAGGTAAGCAGCTTGGTTTGAAGAAATCAACTGTGGGAGCAATTATTAGGAAATGGAAGACATACAAGACCACTGATAATCTCCCCTCGATCTGGGGCTCCACGCAAGATCTCACCCAGTGGGGTCAAAATGATCACAAGAACGGTGAGCAAAAATCCCAGAACCACACGGGGGGACCTAGTGAATGACCTGCAGAGAGCTGGGACCAAAGTAACAAAGCCTACCATCAGTAACACACTACGCCGCCAGGGACTCAAATCCTGCAGTGCGAGACGTGTCCCCCTGCTTAAGCCAGTACATGTCCAGGCCCGTCTGAAGTTTGCTAGAGTGCATTTGGATGATCCAGAAGAGGATTGGGAGAATGTCATATGGTCAGATGAAACCAAAATATAACTTTTTGGTAAAAACTCAACTCGTCGTGTTTGGAGGACAAAGAATGCTGAGTTGCATCCAAACACCATACCTACTGTGAAGCATGGGGGTGGAAACATCATGCTTTGGGGCTGTTTTTCTGCAAAGGGACCAGGACGACTGATCCGTGTAAAGGAAAGAATGAATGGGGCCATGTATCGTGAGATTTTGAGTGAAAACCTCCTTCCATCAGCAAGGGCATTGAAGATGAAACGTGGCTGGGTCTTTCAGCATGACAATGATCCCAAACACACCGCCCGGGCAACGAAAGAGTGGCTTCGTAAGAAGCATTTCAAGGTCCTGGAGTGGCCTAGCCAGTCTCCAGATCTCAACCCCATAGAAAATCTTTGGAGGGAGTTGAAAGTCCGTGTTGCCCAGCGACAGCCCCAAAACATCACTGCTCTAGAGGAGATCTGCATGGAGGAATGGGCCAAAATACCAGCAACAGTGTGTGAAAACCTTGTGAAGACTTACAGAAAACGTTTGACCTGTGTCATTGCCAACAAAGGGTATAACAAAGTATTGAGAAACTTTTGTTATTGACCAAATTCTCATTTTCCACCATAATTTGCAAATAAATTCATTAAAAATCCTACAATGTGATTTTCTGGATATTTTTTTCTCATTTTGTCTGTCATAGTTGACGTGTACCTATGATGAAAATTACAGGCCTCTCTCATCTTTTTAAGTGGGAGAACTTGCACAATTGGTGGCTGACTAAATACTTTTTTTCCCCACTGTACATAATGTATAAAAAAGTAAGCGTAATGTGGTATTGACACTGGGAGGCTGCTCTCTGATCCCATTTACCATCTCCTGTAGTTGTGCAAGTCACTTAACCCCCACAAAGTAAAATACCTGTTAGGCAACTGCATAAAACACATGTGGTCAAACCTCAGTCTGGAGTGTGCAGGCATTTGATCAAGCCCTGTTGAAACACATCAGAGCCAGTTTATCAAGGTCCGGTTGAGCAGCTAATTTCTAAAATGAAGTTTGTTAGAGGGGGACTGGAATAAAAGCCTTTTGAAATAATTCACTAATTTATTTAATATATCAAAGAGCAAATGGCTATGGTAGGCTACAAATATTTTTATTCACCTGATGCAAGTACCTTTTCTAGTTTAGTCATATTTATATTAGCTACCTTAGAAGTGTTTACTTTGCAGGCTGACTAGCAGGGGCGGACTAGCCATCTGGCATTTCGGGCAAATGCCAGATGGGCTGGTCCATTTTTAGTTTAGTGGGCCTGCCTAACTTATTTTTTTCTCCAAAAATTATAATTATCTGACTAATAATGGGGGCCTCAAGGGGAAAAAACGGGCCAGTGTGGGGGCCTCATGGAAAATAATTGGCCAATGTGTTACCAATGCAAGGGACGATTTCTGGTCCCAGTCTGCCTCTGCTGACTAGCATCTATTGAGTTGCAATGTCCCATACACTGGATGCCCAAATCAACTGGAGGTATCTACAAAACAAGTTTTGAAGCCACATAATCCAAAAGAAAGGCTACATCTAAATATTTTTTTGTAAAATTACTGTTCGCGATTCACAAATAATAATTTTGATTTACATTCGGTTCGATTGAACATGCAGGTGATGCACGCAAACACAGACACGCTAAAGTGTCATTACGATCCTGGCTGATATTTATTTTTTATTGATAAAATATTTAAAAACTGTGCCTAAATAAATTACATTAACAGAAATTATGAAATACATTTTAAAATTCCATGACTTTTCATGACCATGTTTTGATGGTTGCTTAACCCTTTGAAAGAGGTCAATCAGATTTGACAAATTAGCCTGGTGGAACCAGCCTGATCGCTGAGGCTAGGTAAAATTAACCTAATCTAAAACTATTCCTCACTTTTTCAGCTGTGACGGAGTCTAGATTTCTGACAGAAACTACAGACAGTTAGGTTGCTTCTCACTCTATCCATATTGTCGAAGGTAGACTGGTATGACACAGGCTGCGTCCCAAATGGCATCCTATTTCCTATATAGACGCCCATAGGTCTCTGGTCAAAAGTAGAGCACTATACAGTATAGGACGTACCCACAGTCCTCAAAAGCACGGCCCCCCACCACCACTACCCCCTCCACTAAGTTATTTCCTTCAGTCACACAAACATCACTTCACACAACACCCCCAAGGCTTGGACCATGCAGGGTGGCCAAGATGATGGCATCACTTCTCAGAGCCAACGTTAGATAAACAACACCTTCACCAAAAGAACACAGTTGAGCAGGTCCCAGATTCTGCCAGTGATGGCAAAACAACAAACGAACCATGGCTAGCACTTCAAAAACTGATATTCTGAGTGTCTTTACAATAAGGAACCGTTAGTTTCTTATAATGTCTGGATATAAAAGCTTGAGAAAGGACTTGTGTGAAACAAGTTCCTCCCTTGTCTCGTCTGGAATCTTGCAGGGATACTGCCAAACGTATCTAAATGCACTCTGGTACATGGATACAGCTGCCAGTTCTCTCTGGACACTTAGGGCCCTCTTGAATCAAATCTGATAATGTGGTTGCTGGGATAAGACTAAAAATAACACAGAAAGATGTAGAACATTGAGAGCCCTTCGATCTCCTGCATCCAAGAAATAAATAAAAAATCTTTGAATATGGTGTTTATTCGTTCACAATTCACACTCATTACACAAAGGGCAATAAACATCAAACAATAAAAAAAACATATTTGAATAGAAAATGAGACATTTAAAACAAGGAGCCCTATGTCCCCATGGAGTCCATTGTAAACCATAGGCAGGTATCGGCCCAATCCCAAATGTACCCCTAGAACCTTCACCTAATGCACTTGTGCAGATCTGTGAGGATTTGATTTGCATATGCAATATGGTGAAACTTCCACCTAGCCTATCAAACAGCAAGGTGGAGTTACTACCATATTGATTGCACCTGTCAAATCCTCTCCACAATTGCATACTGGCTTAGGGGTCCATTTGGGATTGGGCCTTCCTGTGATCCTTACATCACTCCCCACCGTTGGCGGCCATCTTGTTGGTCTCCTCCTTTCCTGTCAATGTCCTCTTGCTGATGCCGCTGAAGTACTTTTCCCTGAAGGCGTTGTGGCCTTGGTACGGGCTAAAGTGAGGGTCTGACAGGTGGGCCAGCGCATCTGTCTCCTACAGAGATAGAAAAGACAATTCAGCCCCATATACCAACGACAGAACGTTTTCTTAGCACAATTATACCTCTTAAATTTGCGAGAAAAGAGTGTGAGGGTTTGCCTTCACAAAGTGGAACCAATTCACCTGCAACATCGGTTAAGTAAACAAAATTTGCGTAATAAAAATGCCTTTGAACACAGGCGAAGGAAGAAAGAAACCAGATGATATCAGACCTCTGCCAGGTATCCCATTAAACTAACCAAACAACCACAGGATAAAATTCTCACCTTGTATACCTCCTTGCCATCACAAGCTCAGTGTAACAATAATAAACGTTAACAGAGTGTTAAGTTCATCATATTTTCCTGGTTGGGGCTTTGGCCAGCTAGTTTGGCAGTGTTTGGCAGGCCAGCAGGCAAGAAAGTGTCGGGCGGACGGACAGTTGGATGGAGGGGATGGAGAGAGGGATGAGGAGTAACGAGGTGTCGGGATGCAGAGAGCTAGAAGGGATGACTCCACCGCCGGCCTGCCATTCGTCAACACCACCTCTCTCTGTCGGCCCTGGTTACCGCTGCCAGGCAACCTGTCCTGGACCTAGAGATGGTTTCCTTCAGTCTCCACCACATCCAAGAGCTTAAAGAGCATCCCCAGATATGAAGCTCCTAATACTTCCTTAGGTACCATAGAGCAGGGCTATTCAATAACCACAGAGGGTCAAAGTTTTCCAGGTTCTCTTTTCTACCTGGTAGGCATTGATAGGCCAAGTGCTCACACACCTGTCTCAAGTCTGAACATTTCCCAACACTACCATACACCAAACCATTCAACACAGAATAGGAAAGCACATCAACTAACTTCAAAGTGCTCTGTGGTATGAGTTAAAAACAACCATCACGTTTGAATGGAAGCAGTTAAATTCACACAAACTGACACAGCAAACTCTCACACACACCCAACGCTGCTGTCCCATGTCATAGACATTGAACCACTGGACACTTCCCATTTCACACTGAGTATTTAAATACTGTATTCCTGACATAGCTCATTCTAATACTGTACTTTGTATTTAGTTACTCTGTTTATACACACAGCATATTTATTAAAATCCTGGATTATTGACATAGCTCACTAATATATCTACAGTTGTACATATCATTCTTAGTACATCTTGTGTAAATTGTTCCGGTGTATATACATATAGATTACATTTGGATTACTGTTACAGTGCTATTTGGGTTGCTCTGGCAGGCTATTCCAGAGGCTGGGGGCATAGTCTTGGTCCTAAGCTTTGGGACAGTTAAAAGGCCAGCACCAGAGGACCTGAGGGACCTACTGGGTACATAACTAAAAAGCATGTCTGACATGAATTTGGGGTGCACAATCATGAATTGATTTAAGAACCAATAGAAGAATCTTAGTATTTATTCTAAAACTCACAGGCAGCCAGTGCAGAGAATTTAAAACCGGTGTAATGTGCGCTCTTCGTCTGGTCAGAGGAGCATTACAGTAGCCAAACCTGCTTGTAATAAAAGCATGGATGAGTCTCGCTGTATCAGCCTGAGAGAGAAACAGCATGTACATTTTAATTATTTGTGTACTTGTTTGACATTGTACTGAATTGTTAGGCGCTAGTAACATAAGCATTTCGATGCACCCGCTATAACATCATCTAAACTGTGTACGCGACCAATTGATTTGATCTCAATATGAATGGTAGCCTACATTCTCTAGCTTTCTAGCTACTGCGAATCCTTACCTCTGATTGGATAAATAGCCATTTCAGATTTAGACTGAAATTTGAGCGAAGATCACATCACAACATATGGAGGACGGGGAGACGGGCCAAGTTTTCACGGCCCAGTCGGGAATGCCCGTCTTGATTTGATTCTTACCACTTCAGCCTCTGAAGCAGAAGCCTTTGAAAAGACTGGGTTGAGCAGCACTGCTGGATACAGCCTGCCAGGAGGAGACTATGGAAATGTGATAAAACAGTGGGGTCCGAAATTGACACCCTTGATAAAAAATAATGACTGTATAAAATAAATAATTCAAATACTCTACAAACTTGTTGGATGCATTTGCAGTTAGTTTAGGTTTTTTCAGATTATTTTGTGCACAATAGAAATGAATAGTAAATAATGTATTGTGTCTTTTTAGAGTCACTTATTGTAAATAAGAATAGAATATGTTTCGAAACACTTCTACAACAATGTGGATGCTACCATGATTACAGATAATCCTGAATGAATTGTCAATAATGATGAGTGAGAAAGTTAAAGACCATGCCCCCAAGATATGTTAAACAAAATCTATTTCTCTCAGCAATTGCATGCACTAGTATAAAATAATATAATTTCCTTTATTTAATTTTTTTGCATACAATATAGCTCAGTATTTGAATTATTTATTTTATACAGTGATTATTGCTCATCTTTATCAAGGGTGTCAATAATTTCAGACCCCACTGTATACAGCACCTTCAGAAAGTATTCACACCCCTTGACTTATTCTACATTTTGTTGTGTTACAGCCAGATTTATTTGTCTGACCCATCATACACACAATACCCCATAATGACAAAGTGAAAACATGTTTTTAGAAAATGTTGCTAATTTATTGAAAATGAAATACAGAAATATCTCATTTACATAACCATTCACACCCCTGAGTCAATACTTTGTAGAAGCACCTTTGGCGGCGATTACAGCTTTGAGTCGTCTTGGGTATGTCTGCATCAGCTTTACACATCTGGATTTGGGGATTTTCTTCATTGAAGATTTTCTCAAGCTCTGTTAAGTTAGATGTGTCTTTCCACAGATTTTCAATGGGATTCAAGTCTGGGCTTTGGCTGGGCCACTCAAGGACTTGTTCTGAAGCATTGCTTTGGCTGTATGCTTGGGGTCACTGTCCTGTTGGAACGTACATCTTCGCCCCAGTTTAAGGTCATTTGCACTCTGAAGCAGGTTTTCATCAAGGATTTGCCTGTATTTGGCACCATTCATTGTTCCCTCTATCCTTACCTGTCTCACAGTCCCTGCCGCTGAAAAGCATCCCCATAGCATGGTAGGGATGGTGTTAGACGGGCGATGAGCTGGTTTTCTCCAGACATAGCGCTTTGCATTCAGGCCAAAGAGTTCAATTCTTGTCTCATCAGACCACTAAAATCTTTTGCCTTATGCTCTCAGTATTTCACGTGCCTTTTTGCAAACTCCAGGCGTGCGGTCATGTGCCATTTTCTCAGGAGTGGCTTCCATCTGGCCACTCTCCCATAAAGACCAGATTGTTAAAGTGCTGTAGAGACTGTTGTCCTTTTGGCATGTTCTCCCATCTTCGCCAAGGAACTCTGTAGTTCGGTCAGAGTGGTCATTGGGTTCTTGGTCACCTCCCTGACCAAGGTCCTTCTTGCCCGGTTGCTCAGTTTGGTCGGACAGCCAGCTCTAGGCAGAGTCTGGGTAGTTCCATATTTTTTCAATTTCCCAATGATGGAGACCACTGTGCTCTTGGAAAATTCAACACTCTAGAAATAGTTTTATACCCTTCCCCAGGTATATGCCTCATCTCGGAGATCTACGGACAGTTCCTTGGACTATATGGTATAGTTTCTGCTCTGACATGCACCGTCAACTGTGGGACCTTATATAAACAGGTGTGTTTCTTTCTAAATCATGTCCAAACAATTGAATTGGCCACAGGTTGTAGTGACATTTCAAGGATGATCAAAGGAAATTGGATGCATCTGAGCTCAATTTGGAGTGTCATTGCAAACAGGTGTGAATACTTATGTAAATGAGATATTTATGTAGATGGTGGAGAAGAAAAATCGATTTAATCCATTTTTGAATTCAGGCTGTAATAAGTCAAGTGGTATGAATACTTTCTGAAGGAACTGTTTATCTATATATAGTAGCATGCTATGAGATATATGTTCCAGGTTTGGGGCACTGGGAGTCAGAGACAGATGCCTGTGTGTGTGTGTGTGTGTGTGTGTGTGTGTGCACGCAGTGATTGGCGCAGGGCTTGCCTTTATGGGAACAATTTGGGGTTTGGAAGTGAAGAGGTTGTCAAATCCAAAGATGGGTTATTTTCCATAAAATGTGTGATTAAGTCATTTAAGTGCAGTATATAAAACAAGCCAATCATAGCCAGATGCTGAGGTTTACTGCAGACCTTGAGGGAAGCACCATCGACATCCCCTTTAACTGTAACTGTGTCGTATTGCGCGTGTACGTTTAAAGAACACACACAGACAACACTCATAGTACACATATGTGCATGCTCGTACATACAAACATGGCACAAACATATTCAGTGGCACACACGGGTACTTTACTCTGTAGATACATGTAAGTAATTCATAGTAAGCACACCAGAGCAACAATTATATTGTGCTGCAATCATATTCACAAAGGGATCCATCTACCTTTTCAAAATGGGTGACATTCCACTCAAATGCATACACATGCTCATGCTCAGCACAGTCACACACAGACCAGATGCACACACACAGACCAGACAAGTACAGAAGGAAAAGCACACACACACAGACACAGAGAGACACACACAAGGATGGAAGGACAGACAGACACCCACCTCTGGTTCCTTGATCTTCTCCATGGTGATGAGACGTCTGGAGGTGTGGCTGGAAAGGGTCTGTTCACAGTTACTGACCAGTCTGAGACAGGGGTTTAGGGGCACCATCTCTTCACAGTACCTACAAACACACACATACACATACACGAGTCACGACACACAAACACACTACTGGTGAATCATCATGGTTGAGGACATTTTCAAACAGCTAGTCTTGTACTGTACAGCATGAACCAATAAGTCTAAAGGGTTGATGGGTCCAAATCATCCTCCAAACCACAATATCTGCATCTCATCATACACTCACCTGCAGAGTAGACCAGGCTTAGCCTCCATGTAATCCCCTCAAAATTACACTACATCCAGGCCAGGTCAGCTCTCTCTCTGTTAAACAACCCAGATCAGCGCTCTCTTCCTTCCCTCTCACTCACTCAATCCTCTTTCCCGCTCCCAACTCTAAGCCTGCTCTCTCTCAGCTCCAGGCCTTTACTGACCATGTCATGATCTGACTGAAGTGGATAAAAGCCACTGTGAAAAAGGTGAACTAGATTAAAGATATCAGAAAAATGTAGTCTTGTCAGGAGAGCTCTGTGTGTGTGTGTGTGTGCGCGCGTGCACATGTCGGCCAAGCACCTCAGCTAAAGCTGTCCAGGGCAAGGTACTGTATTTATTAGGATCCCCATTAGCTAGAACCAAGGCTGTAGCTACTCTTCCTGGGGTCACATGACATTAATAGACACAACACATGACGTTAATAGACCGTTACAGCTGAAGGACAGAATGACATCAAATGACATAATACATAACATTAATCGACAGGTACAGAACTACATCAATTAAGAATACACACTTTCATATTCTTATGCCTTAGCAATCCATACAACATGCACTCATATGGCTACACTGCAGTCATCCATTTTGTTACGGTTGCTTACTGTTACAACTGCAGGTCCTGATCGTAATCTCTCAGAACCAGTTGTTCTGTAAACACTGGCGAGAATCTCACAACATTAGGAACCACCCGTGTCCTTGGTTCTCCCGTTTGACATCAATACTATTCATAATAATAATGTGATTAATATATGCTACTGAACGCAAGTGCCTAGAGTGTGTGTGTGTGTGTGTGTGTGCACTGTGACCAAAGCGAGGCGTTCATTCTAGCCCCAATCACGTCTTATTACTGGGTAGCTGGACCTGCCACATGGGCCATTTCATTTAAAGATGGGTGGGGGTGGGGCTGGGTCTTTCACGTTCAATACAGCTTTTCCCATCTTCTTTATCAGACAAATATAGAGTTGAAACCTCTGTGCAGATGTTACATAGGCAGGCAGATTGGGGGTCAGGTTAGACGCCATTTAAGCCCTATAAACGGAGGTGCAGTAGACTAGCCCACCTACCTTTATTGCATGGTATACTGTAGGCCAGATAGACATTGTCATGGTCAAGGCATATTGATTCAATTGTTGTCAAGATGGGGAGAGGCCTGTCTGTGATAAGGAGATGCTCAGCATTCTTAACACCACAACTGACCAAACAAGTCCTACAGGCTCTAGTTTTATCCTATCCTGACTACTGCCCGGTAATGTGGTCAGGTGCTAAAAATAAAATACATTGTAAAGCTACAGCTGCCCTGCAATGTTCCAAGAGAGCTAATGTCAACAAAATGCATGTTGACTTTTCTTGGCTCAAAGTAGAGGAGACCCTGCAAACTACAATGAGTCCTTAGGACATTCCGGGAATGTCTGGAGGTTGTGTCATGGTCTCCTGGACATCCTTAGGATGCCCCGTTTGCTGGGGAGATGAAAAAAATGAGAAGTGATCCAGACAAACTGTCTATTCAATCAACTAACATACAGCTCTGACAGATATTCCACAAGGCTTGCAACTAAAGGTCTCTTCATAGTCCCTAAAGCCAAAACGAATTCAAGGCAACGCACAGTAATAAACTGTACTTAGCCATGATATCATGGAACTCCCTGACATTTCAAATCACTCAAGCAAGCAGCAAAAGTAGCTTAAAAAAACAAACAAATAAAACAGCACATCACAGCACAATGCCTCTGACCTAAATAGCTTGTAGCATCTCCCTCCAGAGCACATCTGGTGTTTTGGTTCAAGTTAAAGATAAGATGTGTCCTTGGCATTAGGATATCAGGGCCTGCTCAGAGAAAGCAACTGTAAGCAAAGCCTCAGTAGAGTAAGGACGTACTGCTCCATATGATATGATAGTCTGGTTAGCTTACTGATGTTAGTCAGTAGAGCAAAGTTTTATTGAAGTGTATTCTTATTTTGTTTGTGACTAGTGGATGCTGCTGGATGTGAGTGTGGTGCAGGGAATGGAAATGGAAATGCAAAACAAATGTATGAGAACCGGAGGAAACTCCATATCAAGGGGACTTTATTCATTTTATGAATAAGTTCAAAGGCCATGCACTATACCTTAGTTAACCCTTTATGGGTGGTAGACTGTAACACATTACACTATACCTTAGCTAACCCTTTATGGGTGGTAGACTGTAACACATTACACTATACCTTAGCTAACCCTTTAGGGGTGGTAGACTGTAACACATTACACTATACCTTAGCTAACCCTTTAGGGGTGGTAGACTGTAACACATTACACTATACCTTAGCTAACCCTTTAGGGTGGTAGACTGTAACACATTACACTATACCTTAGCTAACCCTTTATGGGTGGTAGACTGTAACACATTACACTATACCTTAGCTAACCCTTTATGGGTGGTAGACTGTAACACATTATAATATACCTTAGTTAACCCTTCATGGGCGGTAGAATGTAACACAGCAAATGTTTGGTTTAGTTCATTTCTATGCACTAGACAGAGGGAAGGACGTAAGTGAAGCCCATCTGATGATAATGATGACTCTTCAATTTATTGGACGGAGTGGAGTGATGGATCTCTAAAAAGTCCACTAGGCCTCGCTTTGGTCACAGAGCTGACACACACACACACACACACACACACACACACTACAGGCCTGTATTCTCCAGGCACTTGCGTTCAGTAGCATCTATTAATCACATTATTATTATGAATAGTATTGACGTCAAACGGGAGAACCAAGGCCACGGGTGGTTCCTAATGTTGTGAGATTCTTGCTAGTGTTTACAGAATAGCTAGTTCTGAGAGATTACGATCAGGACCTGCAATTCTAACAGTAAGCAACTAAATGGATGACTGCAGTGTAGCCGTTATGAGTACAGGTAGATTACGAGAGTGTTTGTTTGCATATGTAGCACTTTCTCCTACAAGCACCACACTGATGTTGGGTCAGATTTTCACCCTACTGTTCGTCTCCTGGGTTGCCATGGCCACTGTGAAATACAAGCCTCTAATGTGTTGTGGTGTGTGTGTGTGCACTTCGGTCAGCACCATGACCAAAGTCGGCGTTAATTCTACCTGCCAATCACCTCTTATTACTGAGTAGCTGGACGTGCCACATTGGCCGTTTCATTTGAAGACGGGTGGGGCTGGGCCTTTCACTTTCAATACAGCTTTTTCCATCCTCTCAGACAAATATAGAGTTGAAACCTCTGTGAAGATGTTACATAAGCAGCACAGGAGGCTGCTGAGGGTTGGACGGCTCATAATAATGCCCGGAACGGAGCTAATGGAATGGCATCAAATACATGGAAACCATGTGTTTGATGTTTTTGATACGATTCAAATAATTCCGCTCCAGCCATTACCACGAGCCCGTCCTCCCCAATTAAGGTGCCACCAACCTCATGTGATAGGCAGGCAGACTGGGGGTAAGGTCATTTATGCCCAATAGGCTGAGGTGCAGTAGACCAGCCAATGTCTTCCACCTTTATTGCCTGGTCAGGGCTCAACGCTGACCTTTAATTACAAGGAGCACATGTGCGCCTAAGTTGAAAAATGTAGGAGCACACAAAGAAATTTAGGAGCACAATGAAATATATTTGACGTAACAAGCCGTTTTCTTTGTAGTAATGGTGCAAGCACGACGGTCATGATTCTGCACTCAGTGTCTTCTCCATGGCACTCAGGGGCTGCCGCACAGTGAAGTAATCATTGCTACAATTATCATCTGGGTGACGTTTTTCTAGGCGCTCTGGTGCTCCTAATAAGAAAATACAGGTCGCACAGCAAAATATTTAGGCGCATTTGCGAGTAAAATGGTCGCACTGTAGAGCCCTGATGGTATACTGTAGGTCAGATAAACACTGCCATTAAGCACAAGGACCTGTCTCTCAGTCAGGCAGCAGCAGGAGTGTTGTAGACTAAAGGAAGTCGATGATCCCTTAAACCCACAATGGGGGTTCAAACCCCATCAGCTTCCTGTTAGCTTTGCACTCTGCTTCATTAGTGCCGTCTGGCTGATGACTTTAGCCCATAGAAATTATAGAAACCAAAAGCCATTTTAGCATGAGCAGCGCCATTGAGGGCTTCCACCATGCTTCCTCCATTTTAAAGTAGTCAACTCGGTGGGGATTCCTATGGGTTGTAGCCTCAATGGTGCTTCCCATTCTGTCACAGATGCTATAATAGCACAGATATAAAGATGAGTCCTCTATCTATCTCTATGCTTTAGCCTCAGAGATAATGGGTCTGGTTCCTGCCAAGGCGCTGCAGCAGAGAGGAAATGGCAACCGACCACACACTAGTTCAAACATAAACAACCGACCACACACTAGTTCAAACAAACACAGCATCACGGGCGGGAGGAAGAAAGAAAGACAAAGAGAGACTAATGAGCTTGAGAAGCCGCAGAGTTAATTGAAACACTGAAAGGCAGCTGAGGCATGGTGCAAGGTGGTGCTCGTCATGACGACGGCGGAAATGTTTTAATTGGCTTGGGGGACCTCATCGCCCAGGCCTGTGACCAGTGTTAGGGGACCCCGTATCGGCCGACGTCTGTTCCGACCCCAGCCCAAAACAACACAACAAATCGTTTTTTCCTACAGCAGCTGCACTGCAACCCCCCTTTGTGACACCAGTGTTTACAAACAAGCATGTTGCTACACAGTCCTGTCCCCTTGGACCATTTAGTCACCCTGTTCTATCTCACAGGTCCACCGCAGTAACAGTCGTCGGCGACATCTAGTGGTGTAGTATATATATATATATATATATATATATATATATATATATATATATATCACACACACACACACACACACACACACACACACTACCAGTCAAAAGTTTGGACACACCTACTAATTCAAGGGTTTTTCTTTCTTTTTTACATTGTAGAATAATAGTGAAGTAGAAAACTATCAAATAACACATATGGAATCATGTAGTAACCAAAAAAAGGTTCTCACCCAAGATTTGACAGTACATGGCCCCGTCCATCGTCCCTTTGATGCGGTGAAGTTGTCCTGTCCCCTTAGCAGAAAAACACCCCCAAAGCAAAGTTTCCACGTCCATGTTTGATGGTGGGGATGTTGTTCTTGGGGTCATAGGCAGCATTCCTCCTCCTCCAAACACGGCGAGTTGAGTTGATGCCAAAGAGCTCGATTTTGACCACAACACTTTCACCCAGTTCTCCTCTGAATCATTCAGATGTTCATTGGCAAACTTCAGATGGCCCTGTATATGTGCTTTCTTGAGCAGGGGGACCTTGCGGGCGCTGCAGGATTTCAGTCCTTCACGGCGTAGTGTGTTACCAATTGTTTTCTTGGTGACTATGGTCCCAGCTGCCTTGAGATCATTGACAAGATGCTCCCATGTAGTTCTGGGCTGATTCCTCACCGTTCTCATGATCATTGCAACTCCACGAGGTGAGATCTTGCATGGAGCCCCAGGCCGAGGGAGATTGACAGTTATTTTGTGTTTCTTCCATTTGCGAATAATCGCACCAACTGTTGTCACCTACTCACCAAGCTGCTTGGCGATGGTCTTGTAGCCCATTCCAGCCTAGTGTAGGTCTACAATCTTGACCCTGACATCCTTGGAGAGCTCTTTGGTGTTGGCCATGGTGGAGAGTTTGGAATCTGATTGATTGATTGCTTCTGTGGACAGGTGTCTTTTATACAGGTAACAAGCTGAGATTATGAGCACTCCCTTTAAGAGTGTGCTCCTAATCTCAGCTCGTTACCTGTATAAAAGACACCTGGGAGCCAGAAATCTTTCTGATTGAGAGGGGGTCAAATACTTATTTACCTCATTAAAATGCAAATCAATTTATAACATTTTTGACATGCGTTTTTCTGGATTTTTGTTGTTGTTATGTTGTCTCTCACTGTTCAAATAAACCTACCATTAAAATTATAGACTGATCATGTCTTTGTCAGTGGGCAAACGTACAAAATCAGCAGGAGATCAAATACTTTGTTCCCTCACTGTAAACTCAGCAAAAAAAGAAACGTCCCTTTTCAGGACCCTGTCTTTCAAAGATAATTTGTGTAAATCGAGAGTGTTTGTTTGCATATGGCGCAGTGGTCTAGGCACTGCATCGCAGTGCTAGCTGTGTCACTAGAGATCCTGGTTCGAATCCAGGCTCTGTCGTAGCCGGCCGCGACTGGGAGACCCATGGGGTGGCGCACAATTGGCCCAGCGTTGTCCAGGGTAGGGGAGGGAATGGCCGGCAGGGATGTAGCTCAGTTGGTAGAGCATGGCGTTTGCAACGCCAGGGTTGTGGGTTCGATTCCCACGGGGGGTATAAAAAATAATGTATGCACTAACTGTAAGTCGCTCTGGATAAGAGCGTCTGCTAAATGACTAAAATGTAAATGTAAATCCAAATAACTTCACAGATCTTCATTGAAAAGGGTTTAAACACTGTTTCCCATGCTTGTTCAATGAACCATAAACAATTAATGAACATGAACCTGTGGAACGGTCGTTAAGACACTAACAGCTTACAGACGGTAGGAAATTAAGGTCACAGTTATGAAAACTTAGGACACGAAAGAGGCCTTTCTAATTACTCTGAAAAACACCAAAAGAAAGATGCTCAGGGTCCCTGCTCATTTGCGTGAACGTGCCTTAGGCATGCTGCAAGGAGGCATGAGGACTGCAGATGTGGCCAGGGCAATAAATCGCAATGTCCGTACTGTGAGACGCCTAAAACAGCGCAACAGGGAGACAGGATGGTCAGCTGATCGTCCTCGCAGTGGTAGACCACGTGTAACAACACCTGCACAGGATCGGTACATCCGAACATTACACCTGTGGGACAGGTACAGGATAGCAACAACAACTGCCAGAGTAACACCAGGAACGCACAATCCCTCCATCAGTGCTCAAACTGTCCGCAATAGGCTGAGAGAGGCTGGACTGAGGGCTTGTAGGCCTGTTGTAAGGCAGGTCCTCACCAGACATCACCGGCAACAACGTCGCCTATGGGCACAAACCCACCGTCGCTGGACCAGACAGGACTGGCAAAAAGTGCTCTTCACTGACGAATCGCGGTTTTGTCTCACCAGGTGTGATGGTCGGATTCGCGTTTATGGTCGAAGGAATGAGCGTTATACCGAGGCCTGTACTCTGGAACGGGATCGATTTGGAGGTGGAGGGTCCGTCATGGTCTGGGGCGGTGTGTCACAGCATCATCGGACTGAGCTTGTTGTCATTGCAGGCAATCTCAATGCTGTGCATTACAGGGAAGACATCCTCCTCCCTCATGTGGTACCCTTCCTGCAGGCTCATCCTGACATACTGCTCGTTTTGTGCGTGATTTCCTGCAAGACAGGAATGTCAGTGTTCTGCCATGGCCAGCGAAGAGCAAGGATCTCAATCTCATTGAGCACGTCTGGGACCTGTTGGATCGGAGGGTGAGGGCTAGGGCCATTCCCCCCAGAAATGTCTGGGAACTTGCAGGTGCCTTGGTGGAAGAGTGGGGTAACATCTCACATCAAGAACTGGCAAAGCTGGTGCTGTCCATGAGGAGGAGATGCACTGCAGTACTTAATGCAGCTGGTGGCCACACCAGATACTGACTGTTACTTTTGATTTTGACCCCCCCTTTGTTCAGGGACACATTATTCAATTTCTATTAGTCACATGTCTGTGGAACTTGTTCAGTTTATGTCTCAGTTGTTGAATCTTGTTATGTTCATACAAATATTTACACATGTTTAAGTTTGCTAAAAATAAACGCAGTTGACAGTGAGAGGACGTTTCTTTTTTTGCTGAGATAGATATACCGTATTTTCCGCACTATAAGGCGCACCGGAGTATAAGCCGCAGCAGCTAAATTGAATGATGTGTACATATATAAGCCGCACTGGACTATAAGCCGCAGGTGTTTTAATGTTTAATTACCATATGAAAGCTTTTTTTGACTTTTTGCATTGAGACAGTTCTTCCCGCTGGCGTCTCCAACGTCTCACCATTGACTAATTCATGCCAAGGCTACGTGCAGCAGCTCTATTTCCTTCTTTTACAGCCAGATTGACTGCCTTTAACTTAAAAGCTGCATCATATGCATTTCTACGTTTGTTTTCCATAATGAGGGTTTGTGCATGAAAACTTCCTTTGCACAAACTGTCTCGCTCTCGTAATGTCTGTCTGTCTTGCTCTCGTTCTGTCTCTCGTTCTGTCTCTCGTACCACTCTCGGTTCCACTTTTACATTTTGCGCGCTACCTGTCTCACTCTTTTCCGGCCTCCAGCTTTTCCTGCTGGAGCCCGCCGCTTAAAGGTGGGGGGCGCGGACCGGTCATAGAGCCCATAGAGTTAAAGTTGGTGGACTGTAACCTGTAAAATCCATAGATTTAGGAGGTCTTCTAGTGGCCGTTAGCTGTAAAAATCCATAGATTAGCCGCACCGTTATATAAGCCGCAGGGTTGAAAAATTGGAAAAAAGGCGCGGCTTATAGTCCGAAAATTACGGTATATACACATATATATATATATATATATATATATATATATATATATATATATACATACACATACACATACACATATACACATACTACCGTTGAAAAGTTTGGGGTCATTTAGAAATGTCCTTGTTTTCGAAAGAAAAGCAATTTTTGTCCATTAAAATAACATCAAATTGATCAGAAATACAGTGTAAACATTGTTAATGTTGGAAATGGCCATTGTAGCTGGAAATTGCTAATTTGTTATGGAATATCTACATAGGCGTACAGAGGCCCATTATCAGCAACCATCAGTCCTGTGTTCCAATGGCACGTTGTGTTTGCTAATCCAAGTTTATCATTTTAAAAGGCTAATTGATCATTAGAAAACCCTTTTGCAATTATGTTAGCACAGCTGAAAACTGTTGTGCTGATTAAAGAAGCAATAAAACTGGCCTTCTTGAGACTAGTTGAGTATCTGGAGCATCAGCAATTGTGGGTTCGATTACAGGCTCAAAATGGACAGAAACAAAGAACTTTCTTCTGAAACTCGTCAGTCTATTCTTGTTCTGAGAAATGAAGGCTATTCCATGCGAGAAATTGCCAAGAAACGGAAGATCTTGTACAACGCTGTGTACTACTCCCTTCACAGAACAGCGCAAACTGCCTCTAACCAGAATAGAAAGAGTCGTTTCTAAGTGACCCCAAACTTTTCAACGGTAGTGTATATCTCAGGACAGACTTAGGCCACCTAAATCAGCTTAGACATCTACTATTAATGTTTCAACAGTGTTACTAACCAACTTTGTGCAACAACATTCTCTCTCAACCGAATTCACACCTCTACCAATAACCCACATGCCTTGTCTTATTAGCATCCCCTAATTCTCTTGTTCATAACCTCTCTAGTTACACAGTGGCAGTGTGGCAGACTGCATACTTTCCCTTTTCTCTCCATCTATTTTCTTTCTCTAAGACCCCCATTCTTTGCTCAGTGAATGTGGAGATGAGTGGAAGGGTCAGAGTTCAGGCCCAACACAGAGGTATTTTTGTTCTGACCCAGTCCATACATTCTGGAGGTCATGACTCCTGACTGACACTGTCAGGACCCCAGCCCAACCCGGCCTGGGTGCACACGGCCTCCCTCCCTCCCATCACCATAGCCGGGTGACGGAAACCCAATAGCCCCCAGACAGCCTCCTGATCAGGACCTGGAGACAGGCTGTGTTTGGTCGGTGTCAGCCAATCAGCATGTCTGGCCTCATGGGTTTATTTTGGCACTCTGCCCTGAATGAGACAGGGTCAGGAACTGCTAGGTAGTTATACACCCAGAGTGAGGAGCAGAGCAGAGCACAGGCACACACAGAGGCACACAGTCAGACAGAGGCACACAGTTGCACACAGACACAAACACACACACTCTCTCTCTCTCTCTCTCTCGCTCTCTCTCTCTCTCTTAACCACCAGCGCTAAGGGCTGTAGCCCTCTCTCCCTTTCCCTGTCTCAGCCAGTCAGGGTGGGGAACTCCAGTGTGTGTGTCAAAGACCGTCAGTGGGAACTGCTGGAGGTGAGCGGGAGGTGTGTAATAGAAACATCACAGGGCTGTGGTGCGTGGTCTGGTCTCATCTTCCTGATGCTCAGACCCTGCCCTGTAATCAGTGACCAGGAGTCCCAGGGGGCCTGTATCCTGTCTGTGGTCCACACAGTAAGCCAGCTGTATGGAACAATATACCCAATATACCTCACGACACCTGCACACTGACCAGAACACCACTAACCCCATGCCTGAAGACTTTATGGGACAGAGAATGGGATGTACTGATGGGAATAAACACCTGGTCCTGACGGAGAATATGATGCTTATGAGGGGAAGAAGTGCAGGGAGAAAAGCCCTCATCTAAACTAGAACGCTTCGTTAAGCAGATCTAGTACAGTATCAACACTTTATCAGGGTGTAGGCTAAATCACCAGTGTCACTGTTGCCCTCTAGTGGTCTAAAAGGGGAAAGGGGAAAAAGAACAGGGTCTATCAGCAGGAAAAACAGCTGACTAGTGAGGTTGACCCTGTGTGCAATAAGGTCTTAACAAACACTGTTTGTATCTATTCGACATCACAATAGTTGATGACAGTGCTATTTGGTTTACACATAGAGAAGAGGGAGACTGTGTTGACAATACATCTGTGAGCTCAAACCCATGTAAACACCATGACAATACATTACATTCAACACCAACAGATGTGAATATATGACCAATTCAGACTATAGAGCTTTAACAAGAAGTGCTGTATCCAGGGACCACAGATGGATATTAACCATGTACCTGTATGTAGATAACTCTGGTGCAATACTGGTGTTGTTGTGAACGGTCCCTGACAAATAAACAAACACATCTATACTCACTCTGGCCTGTAGATTGGTAGCCAGTACACTAGCCGCCCCCCGATGACCAGGTGGTGAGCTGAGAAGTTTAACAGGTCAGTGAAGATGTCACTCAGGTGGTAGGCCATGGAAACAGGGACATGGCTGTCTCCAACGCTGGATGAAAGATAAACAAAGAGTCTGTCACTGCTGTGAAGATGCCTTTATAAACTGATTTAACATCATCTGAGAGGACTTTATATCTCTAGTGTATCTAGTGCTTGCTTGCAAGTTTTACAGGAGGTATTTTTCAAAACTGAGCAAATATACAAAGCACTACGCATGATATACAACACTGAGACTCCAGAGGAATCCGAAGACGTACTAGTCTTCAGACGGCTTTGCACTGTTTACACTGTCCTTCTGAGAGCCTGTTCTCCTGGTTGACTCCCGAATCCCATAGGGCGCTGAGAATTAAACAAACACACACAAAAATGAAAGATAAGAGATTTGAACAGAATTAAATCTGAACAAATCCCAAAGAATGTGGACATGCGTGCATGACTGTCCAGGAGAAATGACTGGATGGAGGACCCTAAATGGGAAGAGAACACACAGAGCTCTAGGATAAGAATGTACGGTCAGTGATGATGACGTCAAAGAGCACTCCGTCCCTCCAGATAGGCTTGGAGGCGTCAGACACCAGGACGTCCACATACAGCTTCTCTGAGCCATACTGACGCAGGTTGGCTCTGATGTTCTCATCTGGACCCCTCCACTTCTGGTTCTTACGACTCGCTTTGCCTGAAAAACAAACCAAAATACTATTATATAGCAATACACTGGGTTGTAATTAGGGCCGGGACGATATCAGTATCGCGATACTCGTTAGTATCGTGGCAAGGAAACAAAACACGAAGCAGATTTAACTTCATTAGGAAAACAGCCCAAATGTTGGAAACAGACACATTATGTTGTCATCCAGAGTCACATGTATTTATTTGCCAAGCTATAGCACACAATATTTTACACACAGCAAGTGTAAAAGGACCAAAGAGTTTGATCTACTTCGTGTTTTATTTTATGCTATGGAAAAAAATATATTGAGATACTGGTCTCATCCCGGTCCTAGTTGTAATCATGTCACGTATCAAGTATTTTAAAATATGATAGAAAGAGCATAATCAACATAATGTTCATCATATAAATGGATTGATAGAAAGAGCATAATCAACATAATGTTCATCATATAAATGGATTGATAGAAAGAGCAATATCAACATAATGTTCATCATATAAATGGATTAACTCACAAGATATTTAACTGGGTTCCAAAATAAGAGAAGGTAAACAAGGCCATTTCTAGGGTCTTACCTATCCCATGGATGGTGTTGTAATCAATATCTGTTCCACAGACATATGCACCAAAATGAGAGCATGCAACCAGGAGGCTACCTGAGAGAGAAAGAGAGAGAGAAAATATCCAATAAGCACAGACTAGCCTTGGGTTCAGCTAAGACGCAGTGTATTTCTGCAAGTGTCAGTTCAAAGACCAAAAGCAACTTTTCTCTTACCAGTCCCAACGAAGGGGTCATAGACCAGGTCGTGAGCTTTGACCCTGGCGTGGTTCGCCATGATAAAAGACAACCCAGCGTCCATACTGGTGTTACCTATGAAGTGCCTGTTTTTCACACTGTGAGAGCGAATCAACTCACGCTGGCCATCTGCAATCTAAGGAACATACAGTTGATAAGACAAGATCAAATATAGGCCTAGCTTTATCATTCTCAACCTAGTACCTGGCTTATACACGGGGGACTTGGGAAGACTTAAGGACATAGGCCTCATCATAAGTTTCACAAGAGGGAATACTTCGGGCAGATCAAAATGTGATTGGGAACCAAAGAAGGTTAACAACCACTGCGGAAAATAACATTCATGAGTTATAGTAATTACTCATTTGTATAATGACTTGGAAACGAAGGAGCACACAGCACACTGACTCACCCATCTCCCAAAGTAGATGTAGAGAGGCTCGTCTGGGATGTTGTTAGGGTCAGTTCCATAGTCCTCCAACAGACAGAAGATGTGTTTAGGGTTCTTCAGATTGACCCTTCCCTCGAATGAGAGATATTCCATTGCCTTGGGGAGGAAGACCACAGGGTAACTTGTCCAGGTGTCATGGTGCATACTGCATATCAGTGCCTGCCTTTAACACAATAGTGCAGTACAAAAGGTAGAGTAAGTCGACTTTGCTGGGTTCAATCTTAAGTACAAATTACTGGGACCAAGTCAAGTGTATCATACTCACATCTATCTTCTTAATTCTATCTTCGAACTCTAGAGTCTTGTTGAAAGTGTAGACATTGATTTTGTATGTTGAGTCCTTCTGTAGGAAGGGTGACTGTTGGGAGGGGTAAAGTTACACACATTAGATACTCCACATGATTAGTTTACCCTCTATTTAGATGTAATGTAATTTTTCACAAACCATGTTCTCTGTTGGATATTTCAAGAGCGAGGTCCTGAGTTCACTGTGAGTTCTGCCATGACCCCACAGTTCAAATGCAGACCTAGGTGATAAACAAATAACCACAAAAAGGTCATTACAATTTACTGTGCTGCAGTACCCCTCTAGCACTTTTCATTGCAACTCCACTGTTGATCTGTCTCACTTACTTTGCACAAACAGTTCTGGCCATGATGCTGTTGACATCTTCCTCTGACAAGCCATTCAGGCGCCAGAATGGAGACTGGGGAAAATTATTACAGATTTTAGGTTTTGAGTAGCCTATGCATGGACACCTGATAATGGCCAAATCATCCCTTCATTGGTATGGCTATCAGGCTAATAATAAAAATAGACACTAACTTATTTTACCTTTTCTTTGAAGTTTTCACCTGGATCAAACGGTTTGCCCCTGAGGGACAGCAGCGCCCTAACCTCCTGTAATGTTACGACGGACAATAAATAAAATCAGAAAATTTCTATAGAATTCAAACATGACAGCTTGCAGCTAGTACTAGCCTAGCAAGCTAATGTATGGGGAGAAATGACATAGAGACACCCAGATCTTTAGAGATGGAGATAAATAACACAACATTTACAGTTTGACAGAGAGGTACGACATTGGTATAATTTCTATGCATACCGGTAGCCTGAAGTCAACATTGTCGTGGGCCAGATGTATCAAATATTGTAGGCATGTTCTGCTACAGTGGATCGCCATGTTCGAGTTCCCACCCAAAATACATCCGGCCAGAAACCGCGTCCCCGCAAATACTGGTTCCTGTCTGTTTCAA
Source organism: Coregonus clupeaformis (assembly GCF_020615455.1). Taxonomy (NCBI): domain Eukaryota; kingdom Metazoa; phylum Chordata; class Actinopteri; order Salmoniformes; family Salmonidae; genus Coregonus; species Coregonus clupeaformis. The sequence continues at coordinate 17,935,418 of NC_059219.1, forward strand.
AAGAAATACCAGTTTACCAGCAATGATTGTGCATTAAATGCCTTTATTTTGGCAACGCAAAATTTAAATGTGTTTGTTTTAGTTTTGTCATTAACGTCCAAATAATTATGTGCTTATTATTCTGTATAGCTGCTACATAACTGCTTCATAAATGCGGGTGCATCATTTTACTGTAGAGAGAGATGATCCACCAACTAAACATATCCCAAAGGTAAGCCGCTTTACTTCAGAACATCGCTCACTGACAGTGCACCTGACACCTCCTCAACGATTGGATCAACATTTAGCTATTTGCATCATCACCACATTGTCATTGGCTACTTTGGATGCCCATCAGTGTTTTTCACTGCGGGTAGAAAAAGTATCGGATTCAGCACTGTTCTAATGTAAAGTTCCATAGCATGGAACAATGTTGCTAACAGACAAATGTTCCTCAGGTTATATCAGTGTTCGTGACAAGAAGTGTAAGGTACCTAAAATCAAATATCAGGACCAATGTCAGCTATTCATAACGGGTCGACACGGACAGAAGAAGAAAATCTCGGAATAAGCAATACATCGGCTTTGACATTGTAGCAGTGACACTTGTCACTTTATGGTATGTATGACACTTTCAGTTTACAGATGTGTGCTCACTTTGCATTCCTATATTTCTTGTACTGTGAAATTAATCTGTGTGCAAGATTCATTAAATGTTTTTCATTTATAAATCAATTTGGAACAGAGGCATCATAAAATCTGAGGGGGCACAAAGTATGTGAAGATGGTAGGGTCCCCTTCCTGAAGTTGGCGAATTTTCCATTTTTCAAACACCTGAAGGAGCTTTTTCTGCAATCTAGAGCCATAATCATTATGCTTAATTCTATGTAAAAAATATATGTTTATTTTTCTGCAAATCTAAGCATACCTCTTGAGCTCTTTGTATCCTCCTGACTGGTGGTATTTTTAAAAAAAGAAACTAAATATGCTTCTCTGCATCTCTGCTAAAATCTAGGTAAAATATTCAAAGGAGTGTGAGTCTTATTCAGTACATTTAGTAATTGCTAACTTTTCTAAAGTCTACCAACCTTGCCAGCAGGCATGCCAGCGAAGATAGTTAGACAAGCTAGCTACTCTTAACTTGATTGATAGCCTGAAATGGCTTCTTGGTAGATAGTTATGAGGTTGGGTGATTGGGAACCTATCTGGACTAGCTAAAGCCAACTTCATAACATTGCTAGGTGGCTAGTAGTTTTACAGATAAAAAACAAAAGATTTAACAAAAAAAGTAAATAATATACAGTACCAGTCAAAAGTTTTAGAACACCTACTCATTCAAGGGTTTTTCTTTATTTTTACTATTTTCTACATTGTAGAATAATAATGAAGACATCAAAACTATGAAATAACACATATGGAATCATGTAGTAACCAAAAAAGTGTTAAAGAAATCAACATATATTTTATATTTGAGATTCTTCAAAGTAGCCACCCTTTGCCTTGATGACAGGTTTGCACACTCTTGGCATTCTCTCAACCAGCTTCACCTGGAATGCTTTTCCAACAGTCTTGAAGGAGTTCCCACATATGCTGAGCACTTGTTGGCTGCTTTTCCTTCACTCTGCGGTCCAACTCATCCCAAACCATCTCAATTGGGTTGAGGTCGGGTGATTGTGGAGGCCAGGTCATCTGATGCAGCACTAAATCACACTCCTTGGTCAAATAGCCCTTACACAGCCTGGAGGTGTGTTTTGGGTCATTGTCCTGTGGAAAAACAAATTATAGTCTCACTAAGCACAAACCAGATGGGATGGCGTATCGCTGCAGAATGCTGTGGTAGCCATGCTGGTTAAGTGTGCCTTGAATTCTAAATAAATCACTGACAGTGTCACCAGCAAAGCACCCCCACACCATCACACCTCCTCCTCCATGCTTCAAGGTGGGAACCACACAAGCGGAGATCATCCGTTCACCTACTCTGCGTCTCACAAAGACACGGCGGTTGGAACCAAAAATCTCAAATTTGGACTCATCAGACCAAAGGACAGATTTCCACTGGTCTAATGTCCATTGCTCGTGTTTCTTGGCCCAAGCAAGTCTCTTCTTATTATTGTTGTCCTTTAGTAGTGGTTTCTTTGCAGCAATCGACCATGAAGGCCTGATTCACGCAGTCTCCTTTGAACAGTTGGTTGAGATGTGTCTGTTACTTGAACTCTGTGAAGCATTTATTTGGGCTGCAATCTGAGGTGCAGTTAACTCTAATGAACTTATCCTCTGCAGCAGAGGCAACTCTGGGTCTTCCTTTCCTGTGGCGGTCCTCATGAGAGCCAGTTTCATCATAGCGCTTCATGGTTTTTGCGACTGCACTTGAATACAGTTTCAAAGTTCTTGAAATGTTCTGTATTGACTGACCTTCATGTCTTAAAGTAATGATGGACTGGCATTTCTCTTTGTTTATTTGAGCTGTTCTTGCCATAATATGGACTTGGTCTTTTACCAAATAGGGCTATCTTCTGTATACCAATCCTACCTTGTCACAACACAACTGATTGGCTCAAACACATTAAGAAATAAATAAATTCCACAAATTAACTTTTAACAAGGCACACCTGTTAATTGAAATGCATTCCAGGTGACTAACTCATGAAGCTGGTTGAGAGAATGCCAAGAGTGTGCAAAGCTGTCATCAAGGCAAAGGGTGGCTACTTTGAAGAATCTCAAATATAAAATATATTTAGATTTTTTTCGTTAGCACATGATTCCATATGTGTTATTTCATAGTTTTGATGTCTTCACTATTATTCTACAATGTAAAAAATAGTACAAATAAAAACTCTTGAATGAGTAGGTGTGTCCAAACTTTTGACTGGTACTGTATATCTTTATAATTTTTACAGGACAAATCTGAGGGTGCACGTGCCCCTGTGCCCCCAATGGGCATAACACCTCTGATCTGGAAGAACTCTCAACTTCATCAGTGCATTAGTAGGATGATGACGTGTTATTATAACTTTATTATAACTAATATAGTTTATCATAACTTTATTCAGGGTGTAATTAAGGGTTTAAATAGGCTATTTCTGAGCATTCATTTGTGTCTTTATAAATTAGAAATAGGCCTAGGCTACTATTACACAGACATGTAATTGTGCTCTCAACAGTTGTTCATTGAAACTTTTATTACAGCCACAGAAAATGAACTATGCCTAAAAGTGGACGGATCACTTAATACGTACAAGAAACCTGAGACACCACCATGGAGAACAACGATGCACCCGTCGAGTTTAACGATGACAGGACAGTGTGTGTGGCGTCAGTGAAAGGGTTAAAGGAGAACTGGCAGAGATGGTCCAACAAGCATCAGGAGTACCAGAAACACAACCCCTTCAGTAACGACCGGGGGGCTATGATGAGTGTGACTGCCCAGCAGCAGGGTCTCCAGCGGGACCAGGACGGCTACGGGAGGCCCCTGGAGGGCTCCTTGACAGAGCAGAGGGGCCGGGACGCCCACGTCCACATCAGCCGAGAGGTGGAGGAGCTCTGCCAGGCGATCAGGGACATCGGGGAGAGCCGTGGCGGTGGGGACGAAGGTGGCGGGGAGAGACCTGTGGTGACGGTGGAGTTTGGGAAGCTGTTTGAGCACTATGTGAACATCTCCAACAAGGTGGTGGGGATCCTGCTGAGGGCCAGAAAACAAGGCCTGATCAGCTTTGAAGGGGAGATGCTGTGGCAGGGGCAGGATGACAAGGTCCTCATCACACTGCTACAGTGACCAGGATGAGATGACAGGGTTGTCATTATGCTGCTTCTGTGACCAGGATGAGGCAGCAGACTGACCAGACAGTAACCAAGGCCCTGTCCAGAAACATCCCCTAGCCCTCTAGTCACTAGGCACTCGTGTAGTTCTGAAAGGATTGGATAGGTCTAAGCAATATGGTGAAAATTACATTAGATAGCAAGGTGCAGCTACAACACCTATCCAATTATTTTATATTTACACCTGCACCTAGTAGGGGTAGTTGTTTCTGGACAGGGCCCAAGAGAACCAACATGTGGCAGCAGTGACACACAATATGGTGCTGTAGGATTAACCTGATCCTATTGGCCTGAATGGACTTTGCGTTGCATTCCCAGTTACACCACACCGCTACACTGTAATCTACATAGCGTTTACAATGTTCCTTAGCAACCTTTGGAATTAGACACAGAGGAAAGGTGTACTTTTTAGGGCACAAATACAACACACTGACACAGTAGGGTTGTTAGAAATGCTGGAAGTAGGCTATGAAACCACATACACAGTTGAGAATGTAACAAAATGTATCACAATTGTATATACATTCTGGAGAAATAGCACATCACTTTTTGGTCCACTGGCATTTGTGTAATGTACACTGTACAATCTAACAAGAGCTGTTTGAAGAATGCTTTTGCAGCTACTTGCACTCATATCACAATATGATTAAATGTACTGTAACACTTTACTCATTTTATTTATTATTTTGTCACCAACTAATATACTGTATTCCACACACATGTTTACAAAGCAAAGCACTGATATCTTTCAATAAAGTCTTCCAACAGATCACCAAAAATGACTGTTGAGTCATGATCAATTCCATTAGTATGATGGGTAACACTTTATTTAAAGCCTGCATAACATATACTTTTTATAAGGCATTATAAAGGGTCATAAATGGTTATATCAAGTCATAAAGACTTATAACAGCATACTTTACATTAAGTGTTACTGAATTATGTTTCCCATTAATGACAGAGCAGGAAGGAAATGTGATACCCTAGTGGAGGCAGCAATGAATAATTGATTTAACCTAACCATGTACAACCATTATATACATACATGTTGAGATTATTTTACAGCGACACGTCAACCAATAAATACAAACACATGAAGCTCTCCATTTCATGCCGCAGCATACACTCAACATACATTACTTAATTGAGTGTTCCATCGGGCTGCAGTGCATAACAAAAAATTAAGAATCACTCTTCAACATTCATAATCAAATAACACAGTTAATGTAGTGTATTGTGTTAAAAGAATGTGTGACTCAAGAAACAATTGTTTATGGATGACTGAGCTCCTACTATTATGTATCTTGATGAATTAGTAATGTAGGTATTCAGTGCATATATTAAACCTCCACACATTTACATTACATTTACATTTTAGTCATTTAGCAGACGCTCTTAACCAGAGCGACTTACAGGAGCAATTAGGGTCAAGTGCCTTGCTCAAGGGCACATTAACGTCATTTAGCAGACGCTCTTAGCCAGAGCGACTCACAAATTGGTACGTTCACCCTATAGCCAGTGGGATAACCACTTTACAATTTGGTATACCACACTCCAGGGTATACTTACATTGGACTCTTTGTATAGACTGACCGTATATATGATTATTAGTTGCTTTTCTGACCACTTGACTGGGGCCTAAAAAAGTTCATACTTCTCATTACGTGTGTCTGCTTTCAGTTATTATACCTCATAATACGGGATCCTGTTGACAGTGACTGCATTGCGAATGGCACCTTATTCCCTATATATTGCACTACTTTTGAGCCCTATGGGAAAAGGGTGCCCTTTGGGATGCAAGCCAGTGGCACAATGCACATGCATTAGTCATCTTTATCAAAGGTATCCTGCAATGAGACTTACAGTATGTTTCCCAGTCCCAATCCATCCCATTCACTTACCACTCTCAGGTCTCCTGGTTATGATCACTTAGGAATGCCTTTACGTTACTAATCGTTCTTTACATTAATAATGTAGCCTATACACAAACATGTATATTTGTATCACTTTTGATATCTTTCTTTACCAAGGGAAAAATGACCCCAAAATCATTCCAGTCATTACCATTTTATTTTCTGTGCCCAAAAACAAAATTCGTAGCTATTGGCCATTTTAATAAGTCTATAAAATAACAAGGAAGGAAAATATACTTGGCTTCATTTCTGATTAGGCTGTTCAGCTTGATACTATAATTAAAAACCTCAGTTGAGTTGATTTGTACCATCATCACTAGTCTCACCGTAACCTGCTAGGGAGTTCAGTACACTCACACAGAGAACCACAGAGGGAGACCAGACCAGTCCTGACCTGCTCACTTCACTACCAGTAAGGTAACCCAGTCTCTCACTGGACCAGCCTAGACTGCAACCCACCACTCAGTTGGTCTCTCCCTTAGAGTTCAGCTGCTGAATCAACTGGTCTGCCTGCAGGAGACAAACACACATAGTACAGGAATAAATAAACGACAATTCATGGCTTCTTCATGGCTTTATGATGTCTGAATTGCCAGTCCATTGTCACGCTCATGTAGTGTATCTAAAGGTAGAAAAACAAAGGCTCTTGCATGAGGTGAGAGCCTGCTAACCAACCTGTTGGGAATAGACTGATATGGGTGAGTGTCCCTGACATACTGTAAAGATGGCCATCCTTTAACCTGGGAAGACCCATATACACCGAAGGCAGACCCAGGTAAAAACAGGTTTCCTTGTCCGGTGTATTTGGGGTTTTAGTCACCTTCCGTCGTCTCATCCCAATAGATTTCCCCAGCCCAGTAGTCTCCACAGGGAGTTAATTGTCCATGAAAGCTGGCAGTGATAATGCAGAGAGATCAGTGTTGGCTGACTGACTCTTAACAGATGACAACACAACAGCCAGAGTGACAGAGAAAATAGCTGTTAGAAGAGAGGAACAATGGAGCTGTTCATCAGCTGCCAGACTAGAGTGTCTACCTCCATGTTTAAAAATAGAGCCCTCTTTCCCAAACACCATGCTAAAAAGTTACTCCGACAAGTCTAAATGAGTGGAGTTGATGTGTTGGTGTTCAGGTGCTGTCAAGGAAGCAAGGCCAGGAAAATGACTTTTCTTTCCCAACTTTGGTACTGTAATAACACAGAACTTAATAGGTGGATAATATTACCACAGAACAGACACAATGTGGGGTAAATAGTGAAACATTTATCACACAAATTCTGTCAGTTAGCTAATGTACTACAATGGCCATTTGAAAGGGGCTTACCGTGACAAACCAATAGGAGTTGGGTCTGTAGAAGAGGCGGGACATGAAGCCCATCTGACTGGCGGGTGCCAACACATGGAGGTGCAGGTGAGAGACAGAACAGAATGGGGGCCAGTGGAAGCCAAACCTGTAGACAGAAGCAGACAATAATGTTTAGTTTTTTGTCTCTGCATGATCTGCTGTGACAACTGCAGCATGTTCAAAATGCTAAAATCTACAGAATGCTGAATGCGATTTGCCGTTGTATGTAATTTCATTGAGCCAAACCTATCAACTATGCATGCATAGCAAATACGATCTCAGTTGAAATAAATTTGGCCTATACAATTGGAGCCTCTTGTTAAAAGGGCCGGGACGATACCAGTATTGCGACACTCGTTAGTATTGTGGCAAAGAAACAAAAACACAAAGTGTATTTAACTTATTTAGGAAAACAGCCCTAATGTTGTAAACAGACATCATTATGTTGTCATCTAGTCATATTTGTTCATTCTTCAAGCTATATCACACAATATTTTAAATACAGCAGGTTTTTAAAGGACCAACGAGTTTGGTCTGCTTTGGAATTAGTTTTTTGCCATGGAAAACATATCTTGATACTGGTATTGTCACAGCCCTAATAATATCTGAAGATTGAGAAACGCTCCTTCATTTGAATCATGTGACATTGGCTGGAGTGAATGTTGGTCATCATACCTGATATCGCTGAGGTCTAAGACATTGTTCTTCTTAAGGATCTCCATCCCTGTCTCCACCATCTTTTTTACTGATTACAGACACAGCAGAATAATCAGTCCACACACACACACACACACACACACACACACACACACACCACTTAAAACTGGACTTTAAAGTTGCATACCTAATGACACATGCTCTTTACTGAGTGATTTACAGTTTCCAACATGTCTCGTGGGCACAACCAGGTAGTGATGGGGAGCTCCAGGCTTGATGTCCCTGAAGCACGAGACCTCCTCGTCCTGTCAAGCAACACAAAGACATGGGGTGGTCACTAGCTGGTTTAACTAGGACGTCCGTCACAATCAGCATTGTTTTCAGTTTGGAAGCTAACCTGCCTAAAAACGGCATTTTTGGGATCAATAATGTATATTGTTTCCACATAGCTATGGAAATATGATCATGGAACAAAGGGGATAATGGATTAGCTCAAATGAGATGTCATTATCTGTCAGTGGTCATCATCGTCGCTGTTTTCTGACAACGTAGCCTAGCTAGCTAGTTTGTTTAGTGTCAATAATTCACTCATACTTACAACATGAAGAAGCTCCGTGCCCATCTCATTGTTGACAACCTTGCAGAATATGCATTTCTTGTCGTATCCTTCGCCTCGATCTACGTTTGTTTTAGAAATATAAACATTTGCAGGTTCTGACCCCTCGTTGGTTGCCATGTTTATTGGTCGTTACAACAGCTACAAAGTGATAAACCCCGCCTATTTCTACAATTTATTTTCATAAAATGCGATTTTAAACCTAACCTTATGCCTAGCCAATTTTGACTTTGTGGCTGTGGGAACTAGTGGAAACCATATTGTCGGTGAGACTGGGACCTGTCATCAACGAAGGAATACAAGTGGATCAAGCAGTTATCGTCGTCGAGTCGAAGGGAAAAGCAAACAATTACCGAACTTGGCAGTACGCACTAATGACCACCTGATGGCGGCAATGAAACCATTCCCTCACTGAATCAGTCTAGATATGATGTTTACATTTTAGTCATTTAGCAGATAGGCTTTTCTATTTTCTGCCACTTCTTCAACATTTATAAGTCAATGCAACGGTTATATTGCATTGTTGTGTTTGCCCAAATTATTTAAAGATGGGATTTTGTAAGCCATTTTCGTGAAATTTGAATGATCCCTATCAATGTGCTGCAGCAGCGGCCAGACCTAGGAAATAACGATACAGATTAACTTTATTTTTCATTCTGACTCATGGCTGCAACTTTGAACTGGTCATAGCCTTTAGCTTAGTTTATCGAACTCCTCTTTACTATTTACAGTAATAAAGATTCATTAAACAAACATCCTTTCTTTGACAGTACAACAAGATGTAAATAAATGCCGTGACATTTTATAATTTCTTTCAAAGCCAATACTTGTACAATTACTTATGTGTGATTACTGAGGTGGCCTTAGGCTACCTATTGCTAGCTTCATTTCAACATTCAGAAAGGACTGGGTAATCTAGCATGATATTTCAAACTACTGGGTTAATCTAAAACATTTAATATGTCCTTTTGTTATCGTAAATCTTGCTTTTATATTGTTTTTAATGAGATTAATATTAGTATTACTATTTCAGGCAATGATGCTTATTGAGTTTATAGCAATCAGTCACATAATCACACAGGTTTAAATAACTTTTTTGTCACCTGGAAATACAGGATTTTAATAAGGAACCATTAACAGTGCCAGCACTGTACAGCACACATACAGAAAAACATACATCATTGCAGACTCAACACAGAACAGAACAGAACAAAGCAGACAAAACACAATACTTCCCTGGATAACATTTCTTTCAATATATCTATATATACTTTTATAGCAAATATAAAAAAACATCAAGGGAATGTGAAAAAGACGCCAAATTAAACAATTGGTCTATCTTATATTCAAATTTCATATTCTCTTTTAGAAATGTAAGAGAACATTTAACATGGGATTTAAACCCATACCTTTAGTACAAACCATTAGAGGCCACAGGTGAATGGACTTGCAGGTATTTCTAAAGGTTTTATTTCCACAGGTGCTTTTAGCAGCTCTAAGAGACAGTACTCTGCCTGAGTAGTTGTGTGTGGACCTGAATGTTGTGTGTGTGAGGAATCCCTCGTGGGCATCTGATGTTATACCCTTGTAACACAGACAAATAAATAAATACAAAATAGTAGTCTAAATTAGTTGGGTCGTTCAGTAGTGTGTTCATCTTAGCCTCTATAAAGTTTAAAGCTTATGATGGAATTGTAATGAGAATAGGATCTTACTCTAAAATGGGCTTTGGTTTGTAAATGCTGTCCATAACAAAGGATTGATGGAGGGTTTAAAGCGTAGATGTCTAGAACCAGTTGTAATGCTGGTATTGGACAGAGCTTGTTCAGTAGCAGGTATTGAGCAGCAAACAGTAGGACCCTGTAAAACAGCCTGTCTATCTCTCACCATACAGTCCTCAGTTAACCAGGCAAAACACAGATAAAACCTGAGTTAATGCTGGTATAATAGGTTACGCACTGGTAAAACCAGCCTAAAAGTCACTAGACCAGGTTATACATAGGTCAAACCCAGGGGAGATAGACTGTACCAACCGCAGTACTGCCTTGATTGCAGCACACAGGATCCCCATTATTTTTTATATATCAGTTAAGAACAAATTCTTATTTACAATGACGGCCTACCCCGGACGTCGCTGGGCCAATTGTGTGCCACCCTATGGGACTCACAATCACAGCCATATTGTGATACAGCCTGGAATCAAACCAGGGTCTGTAGTGACGCCTCTAGCACTGAGATGCAGTGCCTTAGACCGCTGCGCCACTCGGGAGCCCAAATTATATTGAATGAAAAGATGGCAATCTTCAAGGTCAATCTTCGTGTAAATAAAATCACAAAAAAAAAAAAAAATGGTACTAATAATTGCTTATATTACACCATATGTATGTGCTTGAATCGATTATTTTAAAATCGCACACAGAAGAAGTTATTACATTTACATTTTAGTCATTTAGCAGACGCTCTTATCCAGAGCGACTTACAGTTAGTGAGTGCATACATTTTTCATACTGGCCCCCCGTGGGAATTGAACCCACAACCCTGGCGTTACAAGCACTATGCTCTACCAACTGAGCTACAGGACATTACCCCATTCTGCCTTTAAAGTGAAATACTCAATGAGAGGGGGCAGTACTGAGCTAGCCTGCAACGTCACTTCCTGGAGTAGCTCAAACTAAGCATGTTATGCCTACGTAATTCTCCCACATGAGACGCCATCATAACAGACTTCCTTGGCTTCAAATGCACTATTGAGTTTTCACATAGGAATTACATTTTACATTTGAGTCATTTAGCAGACGCTCTTATCCAGAGCGACTTACAGTTAGTGAGTGCATACATTTTTCATACTGGCCCCCCGTGGGAATCGAACCCACAACCCTGGCATTGCAATCGCCATGCTCTACCAACTGAGCTACAGGAGGCTACAATGACTGGTGTCACATGATTGATGGCTTTGTCCATTCATATACAATCACTGGATAAACCAAGATTATTGTACTAGGCTTACTGTACTCTAACCGCTTGAACACAGGCTAAACCTCACTGAACACAAGTAAAGCCATGTTGTAAACCATAGATAGATAGACATGGCTCTGGCTTTTCTCTCTCTCTCTTTTCCGCTTCTGAGTCTCTCAGTGTCTCGCTCTGTTCACTGGACAGTCCAGACCTCCAGGTCCTGCACTCTGAAGTCTTGCTGGGTGGACAGGGGCTGGTTGTTGAAGGTGTGACAGGCGTAGCTGGCACCGTGGTACAGATCAGCATCCAGCCACAGGCCAAAACGCCCCCTAGAGGTCAACAAGAGAAACATATATCAGACCAGAGCCAAAGGATGCGGTTTAGCCTATCTGATCTGTAGACATCAATGAGTTTGTGGAAGCTAACTAGATTTACTTTTAGATGATAATGGGTTAGGTATTTCTGATAAAGGAAATTCTGAACACTTACCCTCCTCCACCAATCTGTAGAGAGTCCATATGGCCCCTGATGAAGTACGAGTTCTCACCACTCCACCTGTATGCCTGTGTGAAGAGAGAGGTGTCAGATTAAAGCCACCCATCACAACCATCAGGCGAAAGATACTGTGACGTGGATCACAGCCTATTAACTACAAAGACAGAGGCTGTCTCTGAAATGACACCCTATTGCCTATAGTACAAAGGTAAGCTCTGGTCAAACGTAGAAGTGGACTATATAGTGAATAGGATGCCGTTTTGGACAAAGCCGTGCACACAACAGTATGCAGTGTTACCTTGAATTCAGGGTCGAAGCTGTAGACAAAAGTCTCTCCTGTTCCATAGCAACAGTCACTCACTCTGAAGGGATGGGAGGAGAAGGCACCAAACACCTGAGAGAGAGGAAAACAAACCTATTAGCATTTTACTGGGATGTAATAACAATGTAATAGCAGTACATGGATGTAATAGTATGTTAGATGTCAGTCATGTAGAACAGTGTGTTGTTGAGAGGTCTACCTTTTTTTCCATGTCTTTGATGACCAGAAGCACAGGACTATCGATTTGGGCCATTTGCCTGTACAGAGTCTTCAGGCTGGTGCCATGAATGGCTGTGCTGTAGACCAGATTCCATGGATACCCCTGTGTCCTTGCTGGCATGTGATTGGCTAGCTGTGGGTTTCAGAAACAGAGGATGATATGGAGGATGAGGAAAGGTCCCATTTAAACTCACATGTCAAAGCTGTGTAGTGCTGAGATGAGTATGTGCACTTTAATTGCCCGGAACAAAAAAAAAGTCCCATATTTAGCTTTGTACATATCAAACAAACCAAAGCACTAAGTTCCTCCCATGAGCTGGCAGTGTAGCTTATATAGTGCTGTGAGATGATTGCTTTACTTTTACTTTACATGTACTACACTTCATTAGGTTTATTTGACAGGTACAAAGCACCTTCATCAACATTTCTGTAAATGTGCCAGAATTGACTGTTTTAGCCACAGTGTTTTGTTGTAGTGTAGTTTAACAGTAACTCACACTCTCGATGTGGTGGTCGTTGAGGAGCTGGCTGTGGTTTCTGAGAACAGGAAGGAAGTCCTCAGGTTCCTCGTCCTCAGAGCGGTTACTCTCCACTGAGCTGCACACACTCCGTCGACGCTTCACTGAATCCTTCACTGTGATGATCTGCAAGGAAATAACCACAAACTCTGTTAAGGGGAAAGTTCACCCAAATTACAAAATGACATACTGGTTATGTCCCCGATATTATAATTTTTCGCTTTCATGTTCAAATTATCTTAAAGTAACTTTATTAAGGTACACAATCAATTTCAGACACTTTGGGATGATTTGGACATGAAACCACATCTCTGTTAAAACACACTATTTTTCTCTCTGCTGTGAGTTTCTTAACCACACTGATATTGTAAAACATAAGGCTGAGTGCTTAACTGACTCAAACACAAACACACATAAAACATGAAATTACACCCACAATCAGTACTAGTGAGGGAGGGTGGGTGATAAAAGACTAAATACAATAATTTCTTCAACCCTTCTATCACCAAGAAATTAACATTTTTGCAGACAACCCTAAAACTACTCTTCACAGATTTAGGTCATACTAAAGGTGTGTTTCTAAAAATACGAACAAAAACAGCATACATACTAGTACATTATCTCACGCTAAACATGACAATTTACAAAAATCAGAGTATAGTTAGCAACCCACCTGTACATATGGCTCCATACATTTGTTTGCAAAGTAAAGCACCTTTATGTTCTCCTGCAGTGATCTCATGTTTACTAATATTCCTCTTAGTCTAACACAACTCATGTATACTAATAATGTAACACAATAGCCTCAGTATATGATACTGTATGTACCACAGGCACAGGCAAGAGTGTGAACTGATTACCTGTATCCACCCATCAAATGCTCTCTCTTACTTCATTCAACTTCCATACCCCTAAATCTCATTGGCTGATAGCAGCCCTGCTTGTGGAAACCTTAGTTTTGTGTTCCAGATTCCTTTCTCGAAAAAGCAGGATGGCAGTTGCAGCGAACTGAATTACGGGAAGTATGCCCATATATGGGGTATTCACCAGGTTTGAGCTAACTGTCAAAATAGGTCATGGTTTTACTCATGGCAGTGAGCCAACAATTCTGTAGCCTGGGTACTAGTCTGTGTTTGCTAACCTTCCACTCATTGTACTCCGTGCCATATGCCAAACATGTTTAGCATATGAGAAGAAGTGGCAAGGAGTAGAATGTTAGGAGAAGAAGACTGGTACCAAAATGGCTAACAAAATGGCTAACAAATCTGTGCCTTGCAGCAACAATAGTTCATAGATATTTCATCACAACAAACCTAACCTGGATAAATAAATGTCAAATAAAAATAGTTTCAAACTTGCTTAAATCTATTATTTAATATGTGTATAATTTGTCTAATCCATTCTTTATAACGAGAAACTGCTCTCATTGCATTAGAGATAGAGGTGGTTGAATGCAATGCCACATCTTTAGATCCTTGAGTCAGAACTCACCTCCCAGTTTTTGGCGGCAGGGGCAGCAGGGTCGTGGAATAACTTGTCAATCACAGCTAGCTTGTCGTTCTCCACTACCAGGTAGCTGGGATTTTTGCGGTGTCTAATGTTGTTGTCCTTGGTGTAGAGGTGGTCAACCCTGAGGAGGCAATCACATACAATGATATTATATTCACCAAAAAACCCCACACTCCTCTTCAATATGATTAAAACACAATCTAATCTAACAACCACAAGCCAGAAATCTTTAAACAAGCCTAAAGTGAACCAATTTCTGCATGGAAAAACAAGTATTTTAGCTTCTTCCTAGAAATAACTTTTACAGGAAAAAAGCTAATTAAGGGTCCAACTATATGATTACAGCCCATTGGAATGCCACTATCAGATCATACGTAGCCTCTACTTGTGGCTCACCACCCACATGCATTTTGTCCGCATGAACAATAACAAGACCTGAAGCCTCATGCAGAAGAGGCTGGAGCTGAAGATGACACAGACCTAGCTATTCCCACGATCAAGAAAATCCCCAAAAGCTGCAATATCAAAATCCCTCCTATTGCCCTTGTTAAACTACATTTTTAACCTGGCAAAGAAAGGACAAGATTTGTCTACAAAACCCTTATTTCTCCAAATCAAGCGTCCAGGTTTGGTATCCATAGTAAGTATTGTGACTTACTCTTCAATGCTGTAAGCGACTCCCATGGTGAATAGTAGCTGGGGTAGAAAGGAGGTGCTGGAGGTGGAAAAGGAGGTGAAGAAGTCGGGATGACGTGGTAAAGATGAGAGCGGATGGTCTGGAGGCTCAGTACTTTAACAGCATGTCCACGCCGTCTCAGCCATTAGGCCTCTTATACTCCAGCGTTCCCTTAGGTAAGCCCCTTTCACCATAAAACCCTCCCTTAAGGTCCTTCAAGGCCGCCTGGCATGGAGGATTTCACAATGGCGTCAGATAGCCTCTGTGACACATTAACTTGACTTGCTATGCCTCTCTGGGCTGGATCTGGGTCAGTAAATGACCGTGTCAATTCCCTTTCGCAGAGACGCTAATTTCCAAACAGATAAAGGTCTGGCTGACGGACACTGTCTATCTCTATCTGTCTCTTTTCCTGATACTTTTGTTTTATTGCAATCAGCACTCTATTGTGTGAAACACAGCCAGTCCCAATTTACTCCCTACCACTTCACTTTGGCCCTAACCCTTCAAGGTGTGCAGATCTGTAAGGTGGAAGCAATATGGTGGAAGCGCCACCACTACATTGCTTATACCTATCCAGACCCTGTACAGAGTCTTCAGATCTCCAAGAGTTAGTGTCAAGAGGAAGGGATAAGGGGCAAATTGGAAACTCTGTCTAAAAGTAAGCCAGGGGTCACAGTGGAGGCCAAGAGGTTACACAACAGTTGCCAACCATAGGATGGAAGAAATCCATATGAGACTGCGTGGGGGCTGATTATACAGACACACATGGAGGGTCGATGGTCGATGGTGTTGCACATTTACATGACTATGTGAAATGTATTTTATTTTGTGAAATATTGACAATTCTTCCATGAGTGAAAAACATGAATCATGCCCAATAGACAGCAGTGAGTTAAATATCTACTGTAATCTACTGGTACCTACTGTATATTAAAAAGAAAATGCAGACTGAACTATCAATCTGGTATAGTGTGTGCCCTTTCCAGGATAATTGCTTAATAGTTACTGTTTGTACTGTACCCGTTTGACAACTTTCACTTGGCAGTGAAGCCTCTAGTACTTGCTTCAACTCTCCTCCAATTCATGCAAATCCGCTCTCTGCCTCAGCATGTTCAAGACGAGCCATGGGAAAATCCCACATGGACCTGGACATGCTAAATGCATCCTTTTTGCATTTAACTACTAAATGCAACTAATTGAATGGCCGCTTTGGGATCGTGTACAAAATGCAAATCAGGCAATAAGTATTTAAGCGAAAATGTGTATATTTAAATGGGAGATGGGGAAGAAGGTCATGGTATGTCTTTAGTTTGGTTTGCTGTGGTAGACTGCTGTAGACCCTGTGGTAGGCCCTCTATCAAAAACAATAGAGTAGAAGGATGAGGAATTATCATCCAGAATACAAACCGAGCTTGACACTTTATCAGACCATTATCACCGAGACTTTGACTGGACTTAGGGACATTACATGTAAGAACCACTGAAACGTTGTATAGCGCAACCTCAATCAATGAAACCCATTGATTAACAAAAACTTACTGTTTCACACAGAGGTTATCATTCCAACTCTTATTGTGTGTTTTCATGTCAATAGTGGTGTGTGTCTGAGTGATAATAGGCAGTAGAAAACATTTGTCTATCACTCCTAACTTGTGTCAGTCAGTCTTACCTGCTGTAAATTGTGTACGTGACGAATAACTGTTGATTTGGGATGGGAGAGCTACAGTAGGGTTCACACACAGGTCACAGACTCTACAGAGGTGTCAGAGAACTAATATGGTTACTAGGCTACCATGTGAAAACAAAACTGTAAGGAGAATATTGACCGTTCAAAAGGTTTTGAAAGAGTAAACAGCATTCATTGGTAAAGGGCAAAGCTGCAGGTGTCAGCCCTCTTTAAAGATGGACACCTGATGTCCACCTGTTCACTGACAGATGTTGACAAAGAGGAACTGCCTTACTGTAAAACAAAACTGTACTACTGTATCCTCTGATAGGGAGTTGTCTATTCATCCTATATATGCATGCAAATACCAATTTTATGAGGATTGAATTAAATGCAGAAGTACTATCCACCTAAAAGCACGCTGCCATTCAACTGTCAAATATAGACAGTGACTACAATCAGCTGTGTGAGAACATGAAAACTGATATTTCCCTTATCTATCTCAGTTCAGCTATTTCAGTCTGTCACAAGCCACCCATTAGGGAAAGGGGATATCTAGTTAGTTGCACAACTGAATGCATTCAACCGAAATTTGTCTTCTGCGTTTCACCCAACCCCTCTGAATCAGAGAGATGCGGGGAACTGCCTTAATTGAAGTAATCGGTGCCCGGGGAACAGATGTTGCTGGGGTTAACTGCCTTGCTCAAGGACAGAACGGCAGATTTTTCCATCTTGCCAGCTCTGAGATTCGAACAAGCAACCTTCCGGTTACTGTCCCAACACTCTAACCACTAGGCTCCTTCACCAGCCAGAGGTTCCCATTTAGAGCGTATCCAAAAAGTTGAACATTTGGTAACAAGTAATAAAGTTTGTACTTCTTCTTCAGTAGGCCTAAATCATTTTAGTCATTTAGCAGACACTCTTATCCAGAGCGACTTACAGTTAGTGAAAGCATACATACCACATTTTATTTTATTTTATTTTTTTATTTTTATACTGGCCCCCCGTGGGAAACGAACCCACATCCCTGCCGGCCAAACCCTCCCCTACCTTGGACGACGCTGGACCAATTGTGCGGCGCCCATGGGTCTCCCAGTCGCAGCCAGCTGCGACAGAGCCTGGACACAAACCAGGATCTCTAGTGGCACAGCTAGCACTGCGATGCAGTGCCTTAGACCACTGCCCCACTCGGGAGTACAAATATAGTACTAAATATAGCTTAGCTTGTACATGCTGTAGTTTCATGTGTCTCTTTCTCGGTTTGCTGCAGCAGTGGAACATTTTTCATTACCAAGACAACTCTGGGCCCGTTATAGAGAGGAGTCACCCTCACCTGTCCTGCTATAAGGCACAAGAGAAGAACTTGTTGAGTTGTGTCACACCAGCATTCGCTTTGGCTCCCCCTCCTGTCCAGCTCAGGCGTTTGGCGTCACCGGCCTTCTAGCTGCTGCCGAACCTGCTGCTGGCAAACGCCCTTCACTCATCAACCCCGGACTTGTCTCGTCATCATTACACACACCTGCTTCCAATCCCCACTTTATCACTGTATATATACTCCCTCTGTCGTTTGTCGTTGTCAGTCATTGTAAATGTTGCTTGTTTTCCTGAGAGGAATCTCTCCTACTATTTCCTGTGTACTTTATATTTTGCACTGTGGGTTTTGTCCAGCTTAAGCTATGGTGCTTTAATACATTCAGTAGTTCTAAACCTGCGACTGCCTCCTGCCTACTCCTCTCTACAATTGTGACAGAAAACAGGAGGCAGCAGGACATCACGAACTCTCCGTACCTGTAGCACCTCGGGACTGCCATGGACGAGGTGATCCGGACCATACGCCAACTGTAGGCTACAACTCCACCTTCCCAGCTCCTCACGGGTGTTCCAGCCACCCCACCACCATCTACATCACCCGGTCCAATCAGCAACGTCCTCCTGCCCCTCCCGGAGCGGTTTGACGGCACCCCAGCTCACTGTAGGGGGTTTCTCCTGCAGTGTGACCTCCACCTTGCACGTCATGCTGGGACGGCCTCCAAGAGGGACAAGGTGGCCTTGGTGATTTCAATGCTGACAGGCTCTGGAGTGGGCGCACGCCGTCTGGGAGAGGGACGGTCCAGAAGTACAGTCCTATGAGCGCTTCACCCAACTCTTCCGTGCTGTTTTCGACCACCCAACAGTGGGCCGAGAGGGAGGTGAGCGTCTCCTCCGTCTGCGCCAGGGGTCCAGGACAGCGTCTGAGTACTCTCTGGATTTCCGGACGGTGACTGCGTCCACTGGCTGGAACGACCAGGCCCTGTTTACAGTTTTCCACAGCGGGCTATAGGCAGACGTCCAGACTGAGCTGGCCTGTCGCGATGAGGACCTCACGCTGGACCAGCTCATCGCCATGGCCATCCACCTGGATAATCTCCTGCGTGCCCGTCGTCGCCCATCCCAGGGGTTCGGGTCTCTCCCAGGAACCACCAGCGAGACTGAGCCCATGGAGGTGGGCACGACGCACCTTCCCCAGAGGAACGTCAACACCAACGTCAACAGGATCTCTGCTCCTACTGCGGGGAGTCGGACCACCCCTGGAGCCAGACCACGATTCCCATTTCCCTCACAGTTGATCACAACCACCATGAACCACCTGCACACCCCGTAGTTTTAGGTCTCCCCTGGTTACAGTTGCATAACCCCAGCATATCGTGGACAGAGAGGAGGTTGTTGGGTTGGTCGCAGGAGTGTCAGGGGAGGTGTCTCTCGGTGTCTATCTGTGCCACCTCCGTGGAAAGTCCGGACCAGGCCACCTACGTCCCTATCCTGGAGGAATACCAGGACCTACAGGTGGCTTTTTCGAAGAATTGTGCCATGTGCCTGCCCCCTCATCGTCCATGGGACTGCACTATCGACCTACTGCCTGGTTCTACCCTCCCGCGGGGGCACATCTACACTCTCTCGCATGCAGAGACCGAAGCCATGGAGGTCCACATCCAGGAGGCGTTGTCTCAAGGATTCCTCCATCCGTCCACCTCTCCAGCCTCTTCCAGCTTATTTTTCGTGACGAAGAAGGACGGAGGTCTCTGCCCCTGTATCGATTACCGGACACTGAATAAGAAAATTATGTTATCCCCTGCCTCTCATACCCACTGTGATCGAACAGATGCACGGTGCAAAGTACTTTACCAAATTTGATTTACGCAGTGCCTACAACCTGGTGCGTATCAGACAGGGGGATGAATGGAAGACCGCCTTCAGCACCGGCACCGAGCACTACGAATTTAGAGTAATGCACCACGGCCTGACAAATGCACCCTTGGTGTTCCAATCCTTCATTAACGAGGTGTTTAGAGACATGTTTGGTCGCTCTGTAGTGATGTACATAGACAACATCTTGGTGTACCCCACCACATGTGAGCAACATGTGAACTCTCATGTCAGGTCCGTTTGGAAAGGCTGATAGGGCATCACCTGTACGCCAAGGCAGAGAAGTACCTTGTCTTCCAGCAGACGGTCTCCTTCCTAGGCTATCGGATATCCACGGCGGGAGTGGAGTTGGAAGAACAGAGGGTCAGTGCAGTACGGTTGTGGCATGTTCCCTCCAACATCAAGGCGGTGCAGCTCTTCCTAGGTTTTACCAACTATTTCAGGCGCTTCATTAGGGGTTTCAGCACAGTGGTGGCCCGTCTCACCTCCCTCCTGAAGGGAGGTTCTCGACAGCTGGGCTGGACTGGGGAGGTCAAAGAAGCCTTTCGTGCGCTCAAGGAACGGTTACAAATGCACCGGTTCTGGCTCACCCTGACCCGTCTCTGCCCTTCATTGTGGAGGTGGATGCCTCCGAGGTTGGAATAGGGGCTGTTCTCTCCCACCGTACCCGGATTGCCGCCTAAACTCCATCATGTGCCTTCTACTCATGGAAGCTGTCTCCCGCGGAGCGGAATTACGACGTGGGGGATCGTGAGTTGTTGGCCGTCAAGAAGGCGCTGAAGGCATGGCGGCACTGGCTGGAGAGTGCTCAACACCCATTCCTTATCTGGACGGACCACCGGAACCTAGAGTACATTTGAGCAGCAAAGAGGCTGAACCCGCATCAGGCCAGGTGGGCCCTATTCTTCACCAGGTTTGACTTTACCCTCTCCTACCATCCGGGATCTAAGAACATTAAGGCCGATGCATTGTCCCGGGTACATGACACAGAGGATCGGAGGGAGGAAGTGACACCCATTATTCCCCTGTCCCGCATTGTGGCTCCTGTCATGTGGAATGTGGACGCGAACATCCGTCCGAACCCCAGGAGCCCTCACCTGCCCACTGTCCCGAGGGGCGTATCTACATGCCCTCTGATGTGCGGGACCATCTCCTCTCCTGGGCACATACAGCACCTGTGTCGGGGCACCCGGGTATAGCCCGTACTATCGACTGTCTCTCCGCCAAGTACTGGTGCCCACCTTGGCCTGGGACATCCGGGTTTACGTCTCTTCCTGCTTCACCTGCGCACAGAGCAAGACACAGAGACACCTCCCCTATGGCAAACTCCACCCGCTGCCGGTTCCACAACGACCCTGGTCCCATCACTCAGTGGACTTTGTCACATACCTTCCCCCCTCGGAGGGGCACACCACCGTCCTGGTCGTTGTAGACCGGTTTTCGAAAGCCTGTCATTTGATTCCTCTGCCTGGTCTGGCCACCCAGACCGCGGAGGCTCTCTTCTCTCACGTCTTCCGGCACTACGGGATCCCGGAGGACATTGTGTCTGACCGTGGTCCTCAGTTCACCTACCGTGTCTGGAAGGCCTTCATGGAACGACTGGGTGTCACGGTCAGCCTCACCTCCGGCTACCATCCACAATCAAATGGGCAGGTGGAAAGCGTAAATCAGGAACTGGGTAGATACCTTGGTAGTTACTGTCAGGACCAGCCAGGGGATTGGGCTGTATTTCTGCCTTGGGCAGAATATGCACAAAACTCCCTCCGTCACTCATCCACTAACCTCACACCCTTTCTGTGTGTTCTAGGCTATCAGCCAGCCCTGGCACCCTGGCACTGTAGTCAGATTGAGGCTCCTGCGGTGGACGATTGGTTCCAGCGTGCCGAGGAGGTGCCGAGGAGGTATTACTGTCACACCAGCCTTCACTTTGGCTCCCCCTCCTGTCCAGCTCAGGCCTTCTAGCTGCTGCCGAACCTGCTTCTGGCAAACGCCTGTCACTCATCAACCCCGGACTTGTCTCGTCATCATTACACAAACCTGGTTCCAATCCCCACTCGATCACTGTGTATACAGTGGGGAAAAAAACTATTTAGTCAGCCACCAATTGTGCAAGTTCTCCCACTTAAAAAGATGAGAGAGGCCTGTAATTTTCATCATAGGTACACGTCAACTATGACAGACAAATTGAGACAAAAAAATCCAGAAAATCACATTGTAGGATTTTTAATGAATTTATTTGCAAATTATGGTGGGAAATAAGTATTTGGTCACCTACAAACAAGCAAGATTTCTGGCTCTCATAGACCTGTAACTTCTTCTTTAAGAGGCTCCTCTGTCCTCCACTCGTTACCTGTATTAATGGCACCTGTTTGAACTTATTATCAGTATAAAATACACCTGTCCACAACCTCAAACAGTCACACTCCAAACTCCACTATGGCCAAGACCAAAGAGCTGTCAAAGGACACCAGAAACAAAATTGTAGACCTGCACCAGGCTGGGAAGACTGAATCTGCAATAGGTAAGCAGCTTGGTTTGAAGAAATCAACTGTGGGAGCAATTATTAGGAAATGTAAGACATACAAGACCACTGATAATCTCCCTCGATCTGGGGCTCCACGCAAGATCTCACCCCGTGGGGTCAAAATGATCACAAGAACGGTGAGCAAAAATCCCAGAACCACACGGGGTGACCTAGTGAATGACCTGCAGAGAGCTGGGACCAAATTAACAAAGCCTACCATCAGTAACACACTACGCCGCCAGGGACTCAAATCCTGCAGTGCCAGACGTGTCCCCCTGCTTAAGCCAGTACATGTCCAGGCCCGTCTGAAGTTTGCTATAGTGCATTTGGATGATCCAGAAGAGGATTGGGAGAATGTCATATGGTCAGATGAAACAAAAATATAACTTTTTGGTAAAAACTCAACTCGTCGTGTTTGGAGGACAAAGAATGCTGAGTTGCATCCAAAGAACACCATACCTACTGTGAAGCATGGGGGTGGAAACATCATGCTTTGGGGCTGTTTTTCTGCAAAGGGACCAGGACGACTGATCCGTGTAAAGGAAAGAATGAATGGGGCCATGTATCGTGAGATTTTGAGTGAAAACCTCCTTCCATCAGCAAGGGCATTGAAGATGAAACGTGGCTGGGTCTTTCAGCATGACAATGATCCCAAACACACCGCCCGGGCAACGAAGGAGTGGCTTCGTAAGAAGCATTTCAAGGTCCTGGAGTGGCCTAGCCAGTCTCCAGATCTCAACCCCATAGAAAATCTTTGGAGGGAGTTGAAAGTCTGTGTTGCCCAGCGACAGCCCCAAAACATCACTGCTCTAGAGGAGATCTGCATGGAGGAATGGGCCAAAATACCAGCAACAGTGTGTGAAAACCTTGTGAAGACTTACAGAAAACGTTTGACCTGTGTCATTGCCAACAAAGGGTATATAACAAAGTATTGAGAAACTTTTGTTATTGACCAAATACTTATTTTCCACCATAATTTGCAAATAAATTCATTAACAATCCTACAATGTGATTTTCTGGATTTTGTCTGTCATAGTTGACGTGTACCTATGATGAAAATGACAGGCCTCTCTCATCTTTTTAAGTGGGAGAACTTGCACAATTGGTGGCTGACTAAATACTTTTTTTCCCCACTGTAAAATGAGCAGTTGTTGGCTGCTTTTCCTTCACTCTGCGGTCCGACAATGCAAATAGTTTAGGTAGCCATTTAATTAGCTGTTCAGGAGTCTTATGGCTTGGGGTTAGAATCTGTTAAGAAGCCTTTAGGACCTTGACTTGGCGCTCTGGTACTTCATGCCGTGCGGTAGCAGAGAGAACAGTCTATGACTAGGGTGGCTGGAGTCCATGACAATTTTTAGGGCCTTCCTCTGACACCACCTGGTATAGAGGTCCTGGATGGCAGGAAGCTTGGCCACAGTGATGTACTGGGCCGTACGCACTACCCTCTGTAGTGCCTTGCGGGCGGAGGCCGAGCAGTTGCCATACCAGGCAGTGATGCAACCAGTCAGGATGCTTTCGATGGTGCAGCTGTAGAAGTTTTTGAGGATCTGAGGACCCATGCCAAATCTTTTCAGTCTCCTGAGAGGGAGTAGGCTTTGTTGTGCCCTCTTTATTACTGTCTTGGTGTGTTTGGACCATAATAGTTTGTTGGTGATGTGGACACCAAGGAACTTTAAGGTATCAACCTGCTCCACTACAGCCCTGTCGATGAGAATGGGGGCGTGCTCGGTTCTCCTTTTCCTGTAGTCCACAATCATCTCCTTTGTCTTGATCACGTTGAGGGAGAGGTTGTTATCCTGGCACCACACGGCCAGATCTCTGACCTCCTCCCTATAGGCTGTCTTATCGTTGTCGGTGATCAGGCCTACCACTGTTGTGTCGTCGGCAGCCTTAATGATGGTGTTGGATTCGTGCCTGGCCATGCAGTCATGGGTGAACAGGGAGTACAGGAGGGGACTGAGCACGCACCCCTGAGGGGCACCCTTGTTGAGGATCAGCGTGGCAGATGTTTTGTTACCTACCCTTTCCACCTGGGGGCGGCCCGTCAGGAAGTCCAGGATCCAGTTGCAGAGGGAGGTGTTTAGTCCCAGGATCCTTAGCTTAATGATGAGCTTTGAGGGCACAATTGTGTTGAACGCTGAGCTGTAGTCAATGAATAGCATTCTCACGTAGGTGTTCCTTTTGTCCAGATGGGAAAGGGCAGTGTGGAGTACAATAGAGATTGCATCATCTGTGGATCTGTTGGGGCGGTATGCAAATTGGAGTGGGTCTAGGGTTTCTGGGATAATGGTGTTGATGTGAGTCATGGCCAGCCTTTCAAAGCACTTCATGGCTACAGACGTGAGTGCTACGGGTCTGCAGTCATTTAGGCAGGTTTCCTTAGTGTTCTTGGGCACAGGGACTATGGTGGTCTACTTGAAACATGTTGGTATTACAGACTCAGTCACGGATAGGTTGAAAATGTAAGTGTAGACACTTGCCAGTTGGTCAGCGCATGCTCGGAGTACACATCCTGGTAATCCGTCTGGCCCTGCTGCCTTGTGAATGTTGACCTCTTTAAAGGTCTTACTCACATCGGCTACAGAGAACATGATCACACAGTAGTCTGGAACAGCTGATGCTCTCATGCATGCTTCTGTGTTGCTTGCCTCGAAGCGAGCATAGAAGTATTTTAGCTTGTCTGGTAGGCTCGTGCTACTGGGCAGCTCGCATCTGTGCTTCCCTTTGTAGTCTGTAATAGTTTGCAGGCCCTGCCACATCCGACGAGCGTTGGAGCCGGTGTAGTACGGTTCAATCTTAGTCCTGTATTGACGCTTTGCCTGTTTGATGGTTCGTCTGAGGGCATAGCCGGATTTCTTATAAGCATCTGGGTTAGAGTTCCTCTACTTGAAAGCGGTAGCTCTACCCTTTAGCTCAGTGCGGATGTTGTCTATAATCCATGGCTTCTGGTTGGGGTATGTACATACGGTCACTGTGGGGACGACGTCATCAATGCACTTATTGATGATGCCAGTGACTGATGTGGTGTACTCCTCAATGCCATCGGAGGAATCCCGGAACATATTCCAGTCTGTGCTAGCAAAACAGTCCTGTAGCTTAGCATCTGCGTCATCTGACCACTTCTTTATTGACCGAGTCACTGGTGCTTCCTGCTTTAGTTTTTGCTTGTAAGCAGGAATCAGGAGGAAAGAATTATGGTCAGATTTGCCAAATGGAGGGCTTGATAGATTAATTTGTATTTTAAGAATAATGACTAAAGGATTTCACCCCAAATACAGTATAAATGTGTGAACGGTGTTAGAGTTATAATGTAGTGTCAACCCACTAACAGAGGGGGAGGAGTTAGAAACAGCTGAGAAAGCATTCCAGGGTGAAGGGGACTGAGAAGCTGTTTAAAGGTGGGCGGAGCAAAGTGCCTTTGTGTGTCAGGGGGTATAAAGGCTGTGTATGTATTTTTTGGCAGGAGAGCTCCCCATGATTAAAACATACAGATCATTCTTGTTGGTAGCAGGACCTTCGTTTAACTCATGATTAAACCAGAGCCTTACACCCTCTGGGAATTATTCAAAGCATTAAGTTTGATTAATTAGAGATAGAAATTCTCGTGACAAATGGTCCTTCGAGCGGAGCTCAAAATACGTCTTTATCGTTCTGAGGACACCGAAAACCGTGCACGGGCGGATGATAGCATCCGTATAGAATAGACCTGGCCTTCGACGTTAAGGTCATAAACAGGCCGGTGATGAATCTTATGAACGATAAAGACGTTAACCGAGATTTGAAAAACCATTTAAATCCGAACTGCAAGGAGAAGGTCAGTAATTTTTATTCATGGATTTTGGTGTAATTATTTGAACTTGTATAAGAATAGTAATTCTTGTGAAGGGCAGAGAATAGTTATCATAAGGGTATAAAGGAAGGAAGAAGGGTCCGAAAATTACTCTAGGTAAATGGCTATTAACAAAATAAACTAGTTAATATTGAGATTGTACGAGATACAGTCTTTACAATATAAACAGGAAGGGAGATAATTATCAGCGTGTGAGATAGATACATTAAACAAGTCAAGAGTCATAAACAACTGGGGATTTGCTCTAACTCTGTCTATTTCATGAAACTGGAGCAGTTACGACCTCTAGGTTACGGATAGTGTTAGCAAAAAATCGTATAAGGTTGTATACGTGTGAGACCTAATGATCCATCGAAATACGTGATAATTGTTTCAAGGAAGGGACTAAAATAGGTCGCGTGAGAAAACAATGGTTGTCCCATCCGTTTCATGAAACTACGGTCTTAAAAAACTCTGGGTTACGGGTTGGATAATTTAAATGGTTCATTACAAAAAGTAGATCATAAACATTCGCTCGAAAGTCGCACCAAAATAATAAGTCCCAGAGAAAATTATTTATTACTAAACGGGGGATTTCGTATTTTTCTACCATGGGAAATAAATATTCTAAAGAGGTCTGAGAATTTATGGGGGATGAAATATACAGTGTGGAGAACAAGTATTTGATACACTGCCGATTTTGCAGGTTTTCCTACTTACAAAGCATGTAGAGGTCTGTAATTTTTTATCATAGGTACACTTCAACTGTGAGAGACGGAATCTAAAACAAAAGTCCAGAAAATCACATTGTATGATTTTTAAGTAATTAATTAGCATTTTATTGCATGACATAACTATTTGATACATCAGAAAAGTAGAACTTAAATATTTGGTACAGAAACCTTTGTTTGCAATTACAGAGATCATATGTTTCCTGTAGGTCTTGACCAGGTTTGCACACACTACAGCAGGGATTTTGGCCCACTCCTCCATACAGTCCTTCTCCAGATCCTTCAGGTTTTGGGGCTGTCGCTGGGCAATACGGACTTTCAGCTCCCTCCAAAGATTGTCTATTGGGTTCAGGTCTGGAGACTGGCTAGGCCACTCCAGGACCTTGAGATGCTTCTTACGGAGCCACTCCTTAGTTGCCCTGGCTGTGTGTTTTGGGTCGTTGTCATGCTGGAAGACCCAGCCATGACCCATCTTCAATGCTCTTACTGAGGGAAGGAGGTTGTTGGCCAAGATCTCGCGATACATGGCCCCATCCATCCTCCCCTCAACACGGTGCAGTCGTCCTGTCCCCTTTGCAGAAAAGCATCCCCAAAGAATGATGTTTCCACCTCCATGCTTCACGGTTGGGATGGTGTTCTTGGGGTTGTACTCATCCTTCTTCTTCCACCAAACATGGCGAGTGGAGTTTAGACCAAAAAGCTCTATTTTTGTCTCATCAGACCACATGACCTTCTCCCATTCCTCCTCTGGATCATCCAGATGGTCATTGGCAAACTTCAGACGGGCCTGGACATGCGCTGGCTTGAGCAGGGGGACCTTGCGTGCGCTGCAGGATTTTAATCCATGACGGCGTAGTGTGTTACTAATGGTTTTCTTTGAGACTGTGGTCCCAGCTCTCTTCAGGTCATTGACCAGGTCCTGCCGTGTAGTTCTGGGCTGATGCCTCACCTTCCTCATGATCATTGATGCCCCACGAGGTGAGATCTTGCATGGAGCCCCAGACCGAGGGTGATTGACTGTCATCTTGAACTTCTTCCATTTTCTAATAATTGCACCAACAGTTGTTGCCTTCTCACCAAGTTGCTTGCCTATTGTCCTGTAGCCCATCCCAGCCTTGTGCAGGTCTACAATTTTATCCCTGATGTCCTTACACAGCTCTCTGGTCTTGGCCATTGTGGAGAGGTTGGAGTCTGTTTGATTGAGTGTGTGGACAGGTGTCATTTATACAGGTAACGAGTTCAAACAGGTGCAGTTAATACAGGTAATGAGTGAAGAACAGGATGGCTTCTTAAAGAAAAACTAACAGGTCTGTGAGAGCCGGAATTCTTACTGGTTGGTAGGTGATCAAATACTTATGTCATGCAATAAAATGCAAATTAATTTCTTAAAAATCATACAATGTCATTTTCTGGATTTTTGTTTTAGATTCCATCTCTCACAGTTGAAGTGTACCTATGATAAAAATTACAGACCTCTACATGCTTCGTAAGTAGGAAAACCTGCACAATCGGCAGTGTATCAAATACTTGTTCTCCCCACTGTATATGTTAGGAAGGGATCGAATAAATATATTTTATGGATCCATTTGGGAGAAGAGGTATGGATTTATTGGGCATCCCGATGTGGAGAAATTAGAGGCTAAACTGTGGAACGGATTTGAAGAAACAGCGAGGGGAGGGGCTAGACACAGCGAGAGTATGGCTTTTGGAGAGTCAGGAAAGACTAGAGAATTTTGCTAGAGAGTGTAAGGCCCCGTGTAAATACTGTAACAAAACAGGTCATAACCATCGCGACTGCAGAGATAAAGGAAAGGGCAGTGTCCGGGAAATGACAGTCTATTTTTTGGTTCCAGGGTAAAATGTTTGAAGAAGTAATTTGTGTTGATTAAGAATTGGCTAAAAACACCACGAAGCGATTATTTGAGAGGTACCTATACATTTCTAACAATATATACGTATGAACTTAGAGAATATTTACATTTGCATTTTTGGTCATTTAGCAGACGCTCTTGTCCAGAGCGACTTGCAGGAGCAATTGGGGTTGGGTGCCTTGCTCGGGGGAATATCGGCAGATTTTTCGCCTGGTCGGCTCGGGGATTGGAACCGGCGACCTCTCGGTTGCTGACACGGTGCTCTTGGTTACTGGGCTACCTGCCGCCCCATATGAGTTTAAGGTTGTGCCGTTGTTTGATCATGTGATAAGGTTTAATGGGTAATCGGACCATAACTAATGTGGTTATAGAAGTAATGTATAAATAGTAGAGAGCCAATAGAGGGTTCCATTGAACTATTATGTTTTGTTGGGCATTTCAATGGCATAAGGTGAAATCTGTGTGTATGAGTGAATTCAACGGCTGGTATGGGTGGTAACCGGATACTACTGAGTATTTGGTTTGTTGATGTTGAATGGAAGATTTGTAGCGGGGTTGGGGTTAAATAGAAAGACTCACTTATTCAATAGGGAATGGGTGTAGGGAGAGAGAGTTTTTGTGTTGCTGAATGAGGTGAGAGCTAGTGCGATTTTCATTTGGTGACGTCACTTGCTCTATGAACTGGACGTAGTTGTGACTGGCAATGTATGTAGAGGGTCCCAGGTTCGAACCCAGGTAGGGACAGTGGGTAAAGCTTTCGCATTGGGGCTATGGACCTAGATTATTACGTAGATTAAGAAATGTGAAAAGTTGAATTAGATAGGTTTAGAAGTATTCTAGAAAGGTCTATGAAAATATGTTACAAGTACGAATGACATTATTTCCTAAGAAGGAAGATGATTAGGGCAGGTCCCCGCGCCTCCCCCGTTGTGTAGGAAGGAGCGGGGGGGTGAGAGACAGTACATAGTTCAAATGATAGGAATGTAATTAAATGTATGCTTATCAACGATAGCAAGTATTTGTTTTATTAAATAGGGCCTAATCAGAGAGAACAGTTAAAGAAATTGAATAGCGAACTGAAATGGCGATAGAGCTGTGAAAATTATTTAAGTTGAGGACAAAGGAAAATAATTTATGGTTCTACTTCCCGGGTAAAATAGTTGTACTTGCTTGACGGTATCGAGCAAAAGGTTGAATGGTTGAATGAAAAGCATTTATTTGACAAAGTCTAATGGTTATTACTTTATTGTATAGGTTGGGTAACACCAGTGGTGTATGAAAATAATTGATGAATTCTAAAACGATAATTTGGTTTCGTTACGTGAACAATGGAATATCGTTTTTACTATTAGGATGATGGATTGAATAAACATTGGTTATAAGTATGAAGTTATTAAACAATAGGTTTATATTTTAAAAACATCAATGCAACAGGTTGCAATGATTAAATTAATAGAAAGGGGTTATAGGGTTATATTAGAAGGTGTAGTGAACTTAATGAAATGTGGTATTATATTGTGTCTTCCAGGATTGATGGAAGTCTCCTATAGCATTATGTTAAGGGGATGCCTGGGATAAAATATAATGTCTTACTTACACGGAGTATGTGATTGTATTGGCTAATGAATGAAATATGACACAGGGGCGAAAGGAACAATAGAAGGGGAGACAGATTTTCCTAGGGGGTTGATAAAATAATTGATAATGGATCATTTGAGATGAGATCACATTGAGCAGATTTAGGGGTTCAATAATCATTGTGAGATTATTATGAGGAATTAGATTGATACAAACGATTATTGATTAGTTTGGACTGGGGATATCTGTATCATGTTTTGTGTGTACTTACCATCTTTAGATTACTGATGGTAATTGAAGGTTGACAAATTGTATAACCAGGAGAAAGAGATTAGTTTATCTCATTGGAATGTTGCCAAGGGCTAGGGGGAGCAGTAGTGAAGTTAGGCAGTATTTAGGTCGTAAAAGGGAGCTACCAAATTAAGTGGGGCCTGGCTATCTTTGATTGTTGTTTTTCAATTGGGTTTTTCAAAATAAAACAACACACCTAGTATGATGTTTATAAAGAGGGTTGTTATGTTGAATTTAGGGGTTTTTACACAGTTCATAGGTGATGGGTCTTAAAGGAGAACACACAGTGAATTTTATGGAGTTTTTCGGTTTTTGACTGAGTTTGGAGTGTGCATGATTTCTTGTGGGAGTGGATGTCATGAGGACTTTTTACTATGCTGTGGGATGGAACGGTTTGTTGGGTGATTTCAATGGCCTCTGGGCTCTGTTTTGACTTTCTGGTGTTGATTGGTCATCCAATCCAATGGTGGTTCTGGGGGCATGAGAGGAGGACTTTGGGATGGTTTATTTTATCAAATTGAGGGTAATTTATAGTGCTGTGAAAAGTGTGAAGAAGATTATAATTTGGTAATAATAGGATTTGAAACATTAAAATAACAGAAGAGGGAGAGAGCTTTCCCTGAATGAGGGATACCTGTTGCTAGTCAATTGTACTAATCTTGGATTACTTTTACGGGATAGAAGTAAGTTGAGATATTATCAAATGTTGTCATTTACATTTCATTTTTATTATGCTTTAATAAACAACAAGTTGGTATTTGAAACTAAATTAATGCAATGAGCTGCAGTAATCAGAGGAAGGCACAATCTAATGCGAAACAGCTATTGCCTAGATCATTGATTTAATAATAAGATCAGGAAGATAGTAATAATAGGAAGCTGGATAGGATAATTTAAAATGGGGACTAGCTGTCCAGAAATAGATGAAGAAGGAGGAGTTAAGGAATAAATGCAGAAATACTGTAGAGCTTGGGTACTCCATTATGTACTGCATACTGGTAAATTAAGTGATCTTATCTATGGAAAAGCAATGGCAGCTCATGGTAAAATCATTTGGAACTCTGAGGAGGAAGAACAATTTATGAAGATAAAAAAGTTGCTCACTTCCCAAACAGTCTTAGCTTTTCCTACATATAACAGGGATTTTAGAGAGTAAAGAGGGATATATGACATTGGTCGTGATTTAGAGATGGTGATGAGGGAGTTTTTTTTGTGGGCTATTAGATATAACTGGGTCAATCACGAACATAGAGTTTTTTTAATTCTTTGTTGCTAGGCAGAAGGTGACCTAGGGTCGAAGTGCTTGCTCTTAATTCAATCCATGGCTGTCTTTTGTCTCTCTTCAAACATTGTGAAGGGAGCGGCACCAGGGTTTGTCACGGTCGTCTATGTCGTCCAAGTATGACCAAGGCGCAGCGTGTCCAAGAAACATGACTTTATTCAATAAACGTAACTATTATACAAAACAAAAGACGACTCAATGAAGTCCACGGTACACTCACCGAAACGGAACAAAAACCCACAAAAACAAAGAGAAACCACACAGTTTAAATATGGCTCCCAATCAGAGATAACGAGCCGACAGCTGACACTCGTTACCTCCGATTGGGAGTCATATGACTAATCAAGAACAATCACCAAACATAGAAATGAACAACTAGAATACCCAACATAGAAATACACCCAAACAATGAAAATGAACAACCCTGGCTCAAAAATCAAAGTCCATTGAGCCAGAGTGTCACAGTACCCCCCCCT
Organism: Coregonus clupeaformis; assembly: GCF_020615455.1. Lineage (NCBI taxonomy): Eukaryota > Metazoa > Chordata > Actinopteri > Salmoniformes > Salmonidae > Coregonus > Coregonus clupeaformis. The sequence goes on from NC_059219.1 coordinate 17,967,870, forward strand.
AAAGGTGCGAACTCCGGGCGCACCAGCATACAGTCTAGGGGAGGGTCTGGGTGGGCGTCTGTCCATGGTGGCGGCTCTGGCCCAGGTCGTGGTCCCCACCCCACCTTAGTCACTATCCGCTTCCGTAGCCCCCTCCACATGACCACCCCCCAACTAAACCCCACTGGATTAAGGGGCGGCACCGGACTAAGGGGCAGCACCGGACTAAGGGGCAGCACCGGACTAAGGGACAGTACCTGACTAAGGGACAGTACCTGACTAAGGGGCAGCACCGGCCTGAGGGGCAGCACCGGACTGAATGGCGGATCCTGGCTGGCTGGCTCTGGCGGATCCTGGCTGGACGGCTCTGGCGGATCCTGGCTGGACGGCTCTGGCGGATCCTGGCTGGCGGAAGGCTCTGGCTGATCCTGTCTGGCGGAAGGCTCTGGCTGATCCTGTCTGGCGGAAGGCTCTGGCTGATCCTGTCTGGCGGAAGGCTCTGGCTGATCCTGTCTGGCGGAAGGCTCTGGCTGATCCTGTCTGGCGGAAGGCTCTGGCTGATCCTGTCTGGCGGAAGGCTCTGGCTGATCCTGTCTGGCGGACGGCTCTGGCTGCTCCTGTCTGGAGGAGAGCTCTAGCGGCTCCGGTCTGGCGGACGGCTCTGAAGGCTCATGGCAGACGGGCGGCTTTGCAGGCTCAGTACAGACGGGCAGTTCCCTGCGGCGCTTGGCAGACGGACAGTTCAGACGGCGTTGGGCAGACGGGCAGTTCAGACGGCGTTGGGCAGACGGACAGTTCAGGCCCCGTTGGGCAGACGGCAGACTCTGGCCGTCTGAGGCGCATCGTAGGCCTGGTGCGTGGTGCCGGAACAGGAGGTACCGGGCTGAGGACACGCATCTCAGGGCTAGTGCGGGGAGAAGCAACAGGGCATGCTGGACCCTGGGGACGCACCGTAGGCCTGATGCGTGGTGCCGGAACTGGAGGTACCGGGCTGAGGACACGCATCTCAGGGCTAGTGCGGGGAGAAACAACAGGACGCACAGGACTCTGGGGACACACAGGAGGCTTGGTGCGTGGTGTATGCACTGGTGGTAAAGGGCTGGAGACACGCACCATAGAGCCAGTGCGTGGAGGAGACACAGGGCTCTGAAGACGCACTGGAAACCTGGTGCGTGGTGTAGGTACTGGTGGTACTGGGCTGGAGCGAGGAGGTGGTACCGGAAATACCGGACCGTGCAGGCGTACTGGCTCCCTTGAGCACTGAGCCTGCCCAACCTTCCCTGGGTTGATGCTCCCCGTCGCCCGACCAGTACGGGGAGGTGTAATAATCCGCACCGGCCTATGTGGGCGAACCGGGAACACCATGCGCAAGGCTGGTGCCATGTACGCCCGGCCCGAGGAGACGCACTGGTGACCAGCTGCGTGGGACCGGCTTCATGACATCCGGCTCAACACTCAATCTAGCCCGGCCGATACGTGGAGCTGGACTGTACCGAACCGGGCTATGCCTGCGTACAGGAGACACCATGCGCTCAACTGCGTAACACGGTGTCTGCCCGTACTCTCGCTCTCCACGGTCAGTCCAGGGAGTAGGCGCAGGTCTCCTACCTGACTTCGCCACACTCCCTCTTAGCCCCCCCAAGAAATTCTTGGGTAGTACCCACAGGCTTCCAGTCTTGCCTCCGTGCTGCCTCCTCATATCGCCGCCTCTCGGCTTTAGCTGCCTCCAGCTCTTCACGAGGACGGCGATATTCTCCCGGTTGTGCCCAAGGCCCCTTACCATCCAGAATCTCCTCCCATGTCCATGAATCCTTTATGGGTGGATATAAATCCTGTGTAGGTGGATCCTGTTGCCGCTTGACACGCCGCTTGGTCCTTTTATGGTGGGTTTTTCTGTCACGGTCGTCTATGTCGTCCAAGTATGACCAAGGCGCAGCGTGTCCAAGAAACATGACTTTATTCAATAAACGTAACTATTATACAAAACAAAAGACGACTCAATGAAGTCCACGGTACACTCACCGAAACGGAACAAAAACCCACAAAAACAAAGAGAAACCACACAGTTTAAATATGGCTCCCAATCAGAGATAACGAGCCGACAGCTGACACTCGTTACCTCCGATTGGGAGTCATATGACTAATCAAGAACAATCACCAAACATAGAAATGAACAACTAGAATACCCAACATAGAAATACACCCAAACAATGAAAATGAACAACCCTGGCTCAAAAATCAAAGTCCATGGAGCCAGAGTGTCACAGGGTTGAGCAGAGTTCAGGCTAAAACCTGTCTCTCCTTTGCTATCTTCTTGATTGATTACAGCATGAAGGGGGGTTTGTGTTAGGTTTGAAAGATTTAAATATGGACCTGTCATGTCCAACCATCAGTCTTCAGGTCAAGCCCGGGAGAGCCGGGGTAGAACAGAGTTTGAACTAAACATGAGTGTTTTTACAAAGATAAGAGATTGATTGATTGGATTACTATTGATTCTGAACTGAATGAAAGTCCAATTTAGCCGCCATAAAAGACAAAGGAAGTGGGAGGAGCAATATAGAAGCAAGGAACAGTCTCAAAAATAAATAAGGGATGGCAATTGGATGATAAATTACCAATATTACCTAAGTGATTGTTTACGTAGGTGGTAATATTGACACATGAGCAGAACCATGTGTCAAGAGGGGGGAAGAGGCTAGTGGTAGGATTAAATAATATACGAAGGAGAGGACAAAATACTTTTAAAAAAAAAACATTTTTTTTAGATACAGTCTAGAAAGACAATACTGATGTGAACGATATGATTAGAGAGGGGTTAAGGAAAACACACAGGAGAACAGGAAGAAATGGGGTACAACGTGAGAAGGTAGTTATTAACCACACCGGTATGTCAGAGGTTTTGTGCCCCACAGGTGAACTAAAGGAGAAGGTGACCCACTCTATCTAACCAGGTGACTGGTGAGGATCCAGTCCCTAAAGAAGAAAGACTGGAAGCAGGCCTGTTGGGAAGGGCCCTATCAGATTATATTGGTCACCGCCTTTGCCATTAGAATAGCAGAAAGAGCAACCTGGGTCCACGTTACCCACTGCAAAAAGGTAAGAACACATACAAGCACCACTGGACACACACAGAGTTAGAGATAAGAACTGGACCGAAAGGGTCTGGGGATCTCCTCTGTTAACGAAGATCTCCTTCCCCGACCTATCATCACTGTAGTGTGTTCTCAGGGTGTGAGTATGGGGTAATACCAAGCAGAAAGACTGAGGACAGGAGAGGGTTGGTGGTTTTTGGGAATAGGGGTACTTGAGCTGCATCATAGTCTCGGCAATGGTCTTGATATGTCAAGATCCACCACCAATTACGCTATGCCCTTACCATTGTTAAGAAGTAAAAGAGAAGAGAAGCGACCCGACATACTGACCGTCAAGGACGAGTGGCCTACAAAATGGGAGTCAGAGAAGGGCAGACTGTAGGATTCAAAATAAAGGTTAGGGACATAGCAAACGGGTGGGGTACAGGTCAATAAGCAATTTGGGATTATAAAATCCCATTATATTCATGTTCGGCCCCCACGGCGGATTGTTCCTAGACTCTAGTGTTTAAACACACTTGGGGACGGGAATATGAGACCGGGCGGGACTGAACATCCAGTTGGGGGGTAAAGAGAAACAAAGACATCACCAATTATCAATTGGAGATAGTGGTAATGTGATTGACTTAAGTTCAGAAGCACAGGAGAGAATTTTGAACCTTACAGCCCCTGTAACCGATGTGTGGTGAGTGTGTACCAGTAAAGGCAGTATAAGGCAGAGAATACCAAAAGGGTGGCTAGATACGTGCGCCCTGGTTCTACTGATTCAGCTAGTTAGAATTAGTCACCAGGAACCAAGGAAAGGGTTAAACAGACGTGGGAGGAGTTTTAACAAAAAGGAGAATAGCCCTATTTAGATGGATGCGATTGGGATACCAAGGGGGGTATCGGATGGATAACAAGCTATGAAAGAATTAGGGGAAGGGTTTACTACCACGTTCTTTTGGTGGGTGACAATAAACAAAATTGTGGATTGGATTAATTATATCTATTACGACCAACAACGATTTATTGGCTAGACTAGGGATGCAGTAAAAGGGATCTCTGAACAATTATCTGACATCCAACTCATTACTTAGTAAAAGAGGTTGGCTCTAGATCAGGCAGAAAGGGCCGGTGTCTATAGAATGATAAGCCATTGTTGCACATTTTATCCCTAACAACACCACACCGATGGGACAGTCACCAGAGCTCTTGCAGAATTAACTGCACTAAGTGAAGAATGAGCTGAGAACTCAGAAGTTAGTACATCGTGGATAGGGTGGTTTGATGAAATGTTTGGTAAATGGAAAACCATAGCAGCCACCATCTTAGGGGTGGTCAGTGTTTGTATGGGTATTCTTGTATTATGTGGTTGTTGTCTTGTTCCCTGTGTACGAGGATTGGTGAGTAAGGCGTTGGTGAAATGCAGCATCTCAACAATGATGAGAGATGGACCGACTCCGGACTCTGACCAGGGGAATGTGAAAAACGATCCTCCAGGCTTGGTGGATGACGAGGATTTTGACCCTGAAAGACCGCAATTGGATGAAATGTTTATTAGTTCTGACGTAATCTCTGAGATTAATCATGCTTGTAAACACATTTATCCTGAATGTGAAAACATTTAGTCAAAGGGATGGATTGATAGATTAATTTGTATTTTAAGAATAATGACTAAAGGATTTCACCCCAAATACAGTATAAATGTGTGAACGGTGTTAGAGTTATAATGTAGTGTCAACCCACTAACAGAGGGGGAGGAGTTAGAAACTGCTGAGAAAGCATTCCAGGGTGAAGGGGACTGAGAAGCTGTTTAAAGGTGGGCGGAGCAAAGTGCCTTTGTGTGTCAGGGGGTATAAAGGCTGTGTATGTATTTTTTGGCGGGAGAGCTCTCCATGATTAAAACATACAGATCATTCTTGTTGGTTGCGGACCTTCGTTTAATTCATGATTAAACCAGAGCCTTACACCCTCTGGGAATTATTCAAAGCATTAAGTTTGATTAATTAGAGATAGAAATTCTCGTGACAGGGCTAGGGAGAGCTTTGTACGCATCTCTGTGTGTGGAGTAAAGGTGGTCTAGAGTTTTTTTCCTCTAGTTGCACATTTAACATGCTGGTAGAAATTAGGTAAAACTGATTTGAGTTTCCCTGCATTAAAGTCCCCGGTCACTAGGAGCGCCGCCTCTGGATGAGCGTTTTCCTGTTTGCTTATGGCCTTATACAGCTCATTGAGTGCGGTCTTAGTGTTAGCATCGGTTTGTGGTGGTAAATAGACAGCTATGAAAAAAAACTATCTTGGTAAATAGTGTGGTCTACAGCTTATCATGAGATACTCTACCTCAGGAGAGTAAAACCTTGAGACTTCCTTAATATTAGATTTTGTGCACCAGCTGTTGTTTACAAATATACACAGACCACAACCCCTTGTCTTACAGGAGGCAGCTGTTCTATCTTGCCGATGCAGCGTAAACCCCGCCAGCTGTATGTTATTCATGTCGTCATTCAGCCACGACTCGGTGAAACATAAGATATTACAGTTTTTAATGTCCCGTTGGTAGGATATTCGTGATCGTAGCGCGTCTATTTTGTTATCCAATGATTGTACGTTGGCTAATAGGACTGATGGTAGAGGCAGAATATCCACTCGCCGCCGGATCCTTACAAGGCACCCCAACCTACGTCCCCGATATCTCAGTCTCTTTCTCTTGCGAATGACAGGGATTTGGGCCTTGTCGGGTGTCTGAAGTAATTGCTTCGCGCCCGACTCGTTAAAGAAAAAATCTTTGTCCAGTACGAGGTGAGTAATCACTGTCCTGATATCCAGAAGCTCTTTTCGGTCATAAGATACGGTGGCAGAAACATTATGTACAAAATAAGTTACAAATAACGCGAAAAAACACACACAATAGCATGTTGGACCATTCTTGATACGCATGGGAAACTGTTGAGTGTGAAAAACCCAGCAGCGTTGCAGTTCTTGACACACTCAAACCAGTGCACCTGGCACTTACTGCCATAGCCTGTTCAAAGGCACTTAAATATTTGTTCTTGCCCATTCACCCTCTGAATGGCACACATACACAATCCATGTCTCAGTTGTCTCAAGGCATAAACATCCTTCTTTAACCTGTCTTCTCCCCTTCATCTACACTGATTGAAGTGGATTTAACAAGTGACATCAACAAGGGATCATAACTTTCACCTGGATTCACCTGGTCAGTCTATGTTATGGTAAGAGCAGGTGTTATTTGATGTTTTATACACTCAGTGTATAGGTAGGGGTAAAGTGACTAGTTAACAGATAGTTAATAGACAGTAGCAGCAGCATATGTGGTGAGTGTGAAAGTGTGAATGAGTGTGTTTGTGGAGGCAGTATGCATGTGTGTGCGTGTTGTGTGTGGGCGTATGTAGTGTGTGTGTGTGTGTGTGTGTGTGTGTGTGTGTTGGGGTGTCAGTGTAAATATGTGTGAGTGTGTGGGTAGAGTCCAGTGTGTGTGCATAGCATCAGAGCATTATGGAACACACCAGATTAATAAATGTGTTTTTGACCAAACCAAATCTCAAAGCTTGCTGAACCGGTTTGATCTGGAAAAAGGATGTCTAAGTAGCTTGTATTCATTTTATTGTCTTATTCTTGTTTTTGTTCTATACTCTTTGCTGTACAGTGTCTGTGGGTTTTTCAAAAGGCGCATTAAATTCCATGTATTATTATTATTATTATTGTACTGTGGCGAGTACAGTTTGTACATTTTTGGGAAGAGGCCTGGGTAGAATGGGGACAACATATTATCCTCATGCTATTAAGTGTTTTTCATATGGTCATTATCTGAAATATAATTTAATAGATGAGAGGGGCAGTGAGAACAAGGAAGGAATCCAACTGCACTACAGACACTGTTCAATAGATTATTAAATCAATTTTATTCAAACAAAGTCAGCAACTCTCAGTAAACTTGCTGACATGACAATTGCTTGTGTACTGTATACTGTATAACTAGCTGCAATTCATCAATACCACATCTCTCTCCCCCTTTATCTCGCTCTTCCCCTCCTCCCTCTCTTAAAGTTCTGTCTATATCTAGCAATAATATTATGTCACTGCAAGATCTAACTTTAGTGTCTTTCTATGACTCAATGGTGCATTGTCTGGTGTAATGCAGAATAAAAGAGGGTGTTATGCTGGATGGTAGTGATATTACTTAAAACCTTCAGAGTCAAGTGAGTTAATGAATGACATTGAGATGTCAGAGAGGCTTCTTCCACTGACCTACATACTGTAAGGTTGCATGTAGCAGAGAGTCACTGTATGTAGGTCAACATGGCTCACACAGTGGTAAGGGGCTAAGAAATTAAGTAGGCAGATGTATGCGTCATTTTCCCATTTAGAACTACCCACACAGTATTTTGAAATGTGAGAGCAACCACAGTTTACTTTCCCCCAACAATATGTTTACCAATGTTTGAGGTAATGTTTGGGGGTCCATTTAATTGTATATCTATACGAATTGTGGAAACAACTCACCGCCAGGCGCAGGTGGGAAGCTCCTGCATGCGAAGAGGATTAATGAGTTCATGAGAATTAGTCTAATTTAAGTTACAAGATAGAAAATAGACAAAAAATTAAATAAAAAGTAATTCGTTCAAAACAACGGCACCAATCTAAATGTTACTTTTTTAATAGAAGGGGAAAGAGGGCAGGTGCTCCAGCACCTCTAAGGGCTCTATTTGTGCATGAGCCTTATAAATGCAACATGTAAAGTGTTGGTTGGTCCACTTGGTTTCATGAGCTGAAATAAATTATCCCAGAAATGTTCCATACGCACAAAAAGCTTATTTCTCTCAAATCTTGTGCACAAATTTGTTTACGTACCTGTAATTGAGCATTTCCACTTTGCCAAGATAATCCACCCACCTGACAGGTGTGGCATATCAAAAAGCTGATTAAACAGCATGATCCTTACACAGGTGCATCTTGTGTTGGGGACAATATAAGGCCACTCTAAAATGTGCAGTTTTGTCACACAATGCCACAGATGTCTCAAGTTTTGAGGGAGCATGCAATTGGCATGCTGACTGCAGGAATGTCCACCAGAGCTGTTGCCAGAGAATTTAATGTTCATTTCTCTACCATAAGCCATCTCCAACAACGTTTTAGAGAATTTGGCAGTACGTCCAACTGGCCTCACAACCGCAGACTATGTTTATTGCGTCATGTGGGAGAGTGGTTTGCTGATGTCATGGTGGCAGTGGGGTTATGGTATGGACAGGCATAAGCTACGCACAACGAACACAATTGCATTTTATCGATGGACGAAATCCTGAGGCCCATTTTTAAGGTATCTCTGACCAACAGATGCATATTTGTATTCCCAGCCATGTGAAATCCATAGATTAGGGCTTAATGAATGTATTTAAATTGACTGATTTCCTCATATGAAAAATCTTTGAAATTGTTGCATGTTTTAGTTATATTTTTCTTCAGTATATATCTGCTCTTATATATATATTTTTGTGTGTAATATTTGTTATTATTATTATTATATATATTTTTTTATGTGTATTTTACCCCCTTTTTCTCACCAATTTCGCTCTTGTCTCATCGCTGTAACTCCCCAACGGGCTCGGGAGGCGAAAGTCGAGTTATGCGTCCTTCGAAACATGACCCGCCAAACCGCACTTCTTAACACCCGCCCGCTTAACCCTGAAGCAATGTGTCGGAGGAAACACTGTTCAACTGACAACCAAGGTCAGCCTGCAGGTGCCCGGCCCGCCACAAGGAGTCACTAGAGCGCAATGAGCCAAGTAAAGCCCGCCCGGCCAAACCCTCCCCTAACCCGGATGACGCTGGGCCAATTGTGTGGTGCCCTATGGGACTGCCGTTCACGTCAGGTTGTGATACATCTTGGGATCGAACCCAGGTCTGTAGCGATGCAGTGCCTAAGACAGCTGCGCCACTCGGGAGGCCCTATATAAAGATGTTTTATACTCTTTGTTAGCTAACTCCTCTTCTAAAAATCCTCTCTCTTAGTGGACTGTAGTGACTTGCGTCAGTGTCCACCAGAATAGATCAGCCTTACTGCCCTTTCGACCTGGTTAGCCTCTTCATTTACAATTTAGTCATTTGGGAGACGCAGTAGTGAATGCACACGTTTTCATATTTTTTGGTACTACCAACTGAGCCACACGGGACCACGTAATGTCTTAGCATCAGCATGAGATCACCATCACCTAGCAAAACTATCAAATTTTATATAAGCACATCTGCAGACCTTTTTATGTATTTTATGGGTTGTTCTGCCATAAAGACACAGTTTTCTTTTGTTTCAGCATCCCGCAGTATAGAGTGCAGCATTGATACATGAAGAGGCAAGACAGCATCGTGCTTTAGGAATTAAGGGAAAAAGAGGAAGGGCCCCCTTCTCTGCAGGGGACATGCTGAGAGGGAACATCTCAGCAAGAGGGTTTTACATAACTGTATTAATATAAAAACAATCATAAAATTCAGTTAAAATGCAGGGCACACACGTTAATATCAGTGCCCTCATACACAGAGTGGTCTTTTGACTGGGTTAAGAACCTTAACTTAAATTTTTCCACAGGAATTTCAAAGTAAAGGGTCAAAGTGTGTGTGAAGAGCCTTGTAACATTGTTATAAAGTAAAACAAAGATTTGGAGTTAGTGGGTCAAGCAGCTTGTGACATTCCCACCAATGCAGTCAGTGTCCCACTGCCGTTCAGTTCAACACGTTGTCCTTTAAGTTTGCACCGCTCTGTGGTTGGCATGAATCTGAACCACAGCCAACCCATGGTCAGTGACTTTCTGTCACTTGTATGTCAGTCACATTATTCATGTCACTCTCAAATTCATAGACAGAACTATGGATGCAGGGACTGACTATCCATTATATCAAAATTATAGTTTTAACCATGTTTTGAGGCTATATAGTGTTTGTTTAAATGTACACTGTTTACGAACACTGGAGTAAAACAAGCTTATTTTTTAGTTCTGATGGGGTATGACCGTTGAACTAAGCTCATGAGGCAAGCTAAGCTATATTATTCAGGAATCAATAAATATATTTCATTAATTTATAAGTCCCAAAATGTAGGTAGCAAATAAGGATTCTAGCATTATAACTAAAACATGCAATACAACCAAATTAAAATACATGAAAAATTGCATGAGATTACTATGGACGCTGTTTCCGCCATTATACAAAATAATTGTCAGGTAGGGTAGACAGCTCTGTCCACCAATTTAAGTCCAGGGAGAGAGAGTAGTGAGACTCGACACTCCAACTCAATCCATTGCAAATAAATGGGAACCGCAAGGCAGGTTCACTCAGAATGTCATACATCAACAGGCTTCCAGTGGAAACTAACCAGCAACAACATCTTCACTTATCAAACAGAATCATGACATGTTTTTCTATTTGCTTCACTTTTACCCGTCATTCTAAGAAAGGTGTGGAGACACCTATAGGATTGTGGTACTGTAACCAGGCTGTATCTAACCTGACCTCAGTGGCTGCTCAGTAGGTGGGGTTTCTGTCGCAGTGGAATGAGTCAGGGGACTTTCATGTGGAAATTCATCACCCACAATAATCTTCCAGCAAGACAATAACCCCAAGCACTAATCAAAATCCACAAAGAAATTGTTAATTGTCCAGAAATAGAATTTAATAGATGAGAGGGGCAGTGAGAACAAGGAAGGAATCCAACTTCACTACAGACACTGTTCAAATAGATTTTTACATCGATTTTATTTAAACAAAGTAAGCAACTCTCGGTAAACTTGCTGACATGACAATTTCTTGTGTACTGTATAACTAGCTGCAATTCATCAATACCACATCTCTCTCCCCCTTTATCTCGCTCTTCCCCTCTTCCCTCTGTTAAAGATCTGTCTATATCTAGCAATAATATTATGTCACTGCAAGATCTAACTTTAGTGTCTTTCTATGACTCAATGGTGCATTGTCTGGTGTAATGCAGAATAAAATAGGGTTTTATACTTGATGGTAGTGATATTACTTAAAACCTTCAGAGTCAAGTGAGTTAATGAATGACATTGAGATGTCAGAGAGGCTTCTTCCACTGACCTACATACTATAAGGTTGCATGCAGCAGAGAGTTACTCTGTGGTAAAATGCTACTCTACACTTCTCAAAATCAAAGTGTGTAGGTCAACATGGCTCACACAGTGGTAAGGGGCTAAGAAATTAAGTATGCAGATGCATGCGTCATTTTCCCATTTAGAACTACTCATACAGTATTTTGAAATGTGAGAGCAACCACAGTTTACTTTCCCCCAACAATATGTTTACTAATGTTTAAGGTAATGTTTGGGGGTCATTTTAATTGTATATCTATACGAATTGTGGAAACAACTCACCGCCAGGCGCAGGTGGGAAGCTCCTGCATGCGAAGAGGATTAATGAGTTCATGAGAATTAGTCTAATTTAAGTTACAAGATAGAAAATAGACTACAAATCTTCCAGCAAGACAATAACCCCAAGCACTAATCAAAATCCACAAATAAATTGTTAATTGTCCAGAAAATCAACATTTTGCAATGGCCAGTTCAGTCTCCGGACTTGAACCCCATTGAAAACCTGTGGTTTGAATTGTAAAGGGCATTCCATAAGCGCAGACGAAGGATATCAAGGATCTGGAAAGATTATGTATGGAGGAATTGTGTTCTCAAATCTCATAAAACATTTTAGAAAAAGGCTACGTGTCATCATCCTCGCAATGGAGGGTAATGGAGCATTTAAAACAAGGGATCCATCCATTTTGTCCCCTATCTTTTTTAGATTTGTATCCATTACTTGTTTTATTACTTATTTCTCTGAGAAATTGTGTTAGTATAAAAGCATACAATCAGTATTTGTATAATTTGTTTTATACAGTATTTTTTGCTCATCTTTATCAAGGGATCCAATAATTCTGGACCCCACTGTATATGAATTGTTGAAACATATAGATTACTGTTGTTATTACCTAACATGACTGTAATCATAGCTGATCAAATTAGTGATAAAGAATAAGTAGTAATAAAGAGTTTTACTTTGTTGGAGGGTTAAGGGGATTATAAATATATTTATAACCTACAGTAGATTACAAAAATAACTATTAGGGGACACATTTCAGTAGCAAAGGAGCTGAGAGCTCGGGAGAAGATAACTGAAATAATAGGTTCAGCTGAGGGCCGTGCACAGACCTTTGATGGGGATACTTCTTTGCTAGAACCTCTCCTGGGGTGGGTAGGAGGCTATATCAGCTGATCATCGCTAATGTATGCTAGATGAATCAGCTAGTTAGCTAAACTATGCTGTCAACTAGGGCAAGACAACGTAGTGCTGTGGGAATTAAGAAACTTTGTACAACGCAACCCCGATTTGAATCAATGAAACCCATTGATTTAAAAAACTGTCTAACACTGGTTCATGCAGAGGTTATCATTCCAACTCTTATTGTGTGTTTTCATGTCAATAGTGGTGCGTGTCTGAGTGATAGGCAGTAGAAAACATTTGTCTATCACCCCTAACTTGTCAGTCTTACCCTCTGTAAACTGTGTACGTGAACCTCACCATCATTTGGGATGCTGCAGAACCGCACGGCTATGCTACGTGACAAAGGTCGTGTCTCCCTGATCAGGCGAGGCGCCACAACAACCAATAGATCCGGAGAGAGATGAAACAATGGAAACGCCACGGACGACACGCACGCATCCCCACTACTGAGACACTAGAACGAATAAGCCAGACCTGGCAAGAATAAAGCCGCGACCTCGGCGATTTCCCTTCTAAATAGAAATCCCGCATTGAAGATGGTAAAAAAATTATACAAATGGTCGAAATTCGTAACATTTTAATAGGAAATGTTAGCAGACTTAAAAATAAAATAATGAATATTTACATTACATTTACATTTACATTTTACGTCATTTAGCAGACGCTCTTATCCAGAGCGACTTACATTATATTTATTTTTTTCATACCCCCCTGTGGGAATAGCCTTAATAGCACAAATAATATTATAGCATTGACAATATTGTTAACAGCATTAAGCGTAATGATTACTAGTTATTATGGTAACAACAGTTAAACAAATAACATAACATTATTTATAATGCTACTATTAATAATAGTAGTAATAACAATAATAATATCATTATAATAATCAACTTGTATTTATTTTTTAAATCTCATTGTTATTTGGCCCATTCTTATTTAAATGCTAATGCCAGAGAAGCCGGTGTTAGGAGGATAGAGACGGGAAACCGCGCTATATATATCCTCCAAACAGCGGCTTCGAGGGCATTATCACTTTTATACAATGGTTTAACAACATATTTAAATAATGATTTACATATTCTCATTGAAAACGTTATTTTGATTAATTTATTCATACTATTTCATCCTTCCACAAGATATAGTTGTAGTGTCGAGATAACGATGCTAATTATGCTGTGATGATGTCACGGTCGTCCCCGGAGTACTAGCTACTACCGTTTGATGTTTTCGATGTTTGTTTTGTCATGTCTAGTTAGTGCACCTGTTTCGTATTCTGTATTGATTGTGTCACCTATAAGTTCCCCTATGTTAAGTTTGTATTTTGTGTGTTATTGTCCGCTTGTTATGGATGTATAGGTTCGGTTCCTTGGCACTTCGTGTTGGTTTTACGCACTTGCGTATTTGTTTCGCCTCTAGTGTATTTTGAGGCCGTTTATTTTGTGTGTACCTTTCGAGGTTATAGTAAAGTCGTTTTGACTTATTCCTCTGTGTCCTGCGTTTGACTCCACCACCGCATCCACATCAGCATTCGTGACAGATGACAAGAAATCCGCTGACACTGTCCTTGATTATAATGGTTTATTACATCAAAGATTTCAGCGTCAATTTACAGACTCCTGCAGACATCTGGAGAACAACTGACCCAATCTCTAATATGTTATATTCTCCCCGTCCTTTGTTTCAACAATGGTATTTATAATATGCAACATAATATGGGTGGTTCTCCTACAGACCAATCCCTGGCCTTCACATAACAGACTTCCTCTGTTTTAGGGGGCCCCTATAGTAATGCTTTCCAGATGCTTCCGCAAGCTGAGTCAACTTCTTCTAACACACCATTTGCAAACGTCAGCAAAGTCATAAACTGTTTAGATACTACATAGTCCTGACACAAATCTAGGGTTTCTAACCAAGTCGCCCGGTCGTTCGTTCTATCAGTTTGGTTGCCAAAGAGCGACCCAGTCATTCAGTCTTTTTTTTCTGTATCTATGGACGCGACCCAGTCTTTCGTTCTAAATGCTCCGTTGCCATACTGGCTGACAACATTCTTATCCCTTGCTTGCTAGCTAGCCAACTACGGCTAATTTACACTCACGTCAAAAAGTGCAGATAGAATAACAGCAAAGTAGCAGCATTTGCATTTGTTTAAGCTGTTTTCAAGTGACATTTATTTGGGTACATCCATAACAATGAGCTAATGATGCACGAGTTCGCCTGGCATAGAAAATGTGCTCTCTCGTCATGACACTGTTGTTCAGAGGAGCTAGCCAACAACACAACTAACACAATCACTTCAAACTGAAGCTGGAAAGACAGCAAACTAGCTGCACTTCGTTTAGTTTGACCTGTTTTCTATTGATAGTTCTTTGTATACAGTACCAGTCAAAAGTTTGGACACACCTACTAATTCCAGGGATTTTCTTTATTTTTACTATTTTCTACATTGTAGAATAATAGTGAGGACATCAAAACTATGAAATAACACATATGGAATCATGTACTAACCCAAAAAGTGTTAAACAAATCAAAATATATTTTATATTTGAGATTCTTCAAAGTAGCCACCCTTTGCCTTGATGACAGCTTTGCACACTCTTGGCATTCTCTCAACCAGCTTCACCTGGAATGCTTTTCCAACATTCTTGAAGGAGTTCCCACATATGCTGAGCACTTGCTGGCTGCTTTTCCTTCACTCTGCGGTCCAACTCAGAGAATGCCAAGAGTGTGCAAAGCTGTCATCAAGGCAAAGGGTGGCTACTTTGAAGAATCTCAAATATAAAATATATTTTGATTTGTTTAACACTTGTTTGGTTACTACATGATTCCATATGTGTTATTTCATAGTTTTGATGTCTTCACTATTATTCTACAATGTAGAAAATAGTACAAAAAAAGAAAAACCCTGGAGTGAGTAGGTGTGTCCAATCGTTTGACTGGTACTGTATATATATATATATATATATATGCCGATACCTAAGGTATTTTAATGGAAATGGTATCGTATATGTTAGAGATACTATTATTCCTGTTATGAACTTGTTTCTTTGTGAATAGTTTTATGATATTGTGATACTATTTTATGTAAATATGTTATACTAATGTCCATATTCTAGCATTTATTTGATAATTATATGTTAGCTACAGTACTGTTGCTAGCAGTTTTTATGGAGTCAGTGTCTTGTCTACATTGAGAATTGAGAACTTTTACCGGTAACTATAACTTTCTAACTGAGATCCTTTGCTGCTCTGCACATATTTTTTATTTGTATTACTTGATTTTGAGACCAGAGTGCTGATTCAACAATCTCAAAGAATGGCGAGCTATCTAAACAACCCATTTGACTGACTGGCAAGTGCAGGCTGCGCTGCTTGTATTGCTTCTTCAAACCTTCTCATTGAGGATGCGCCTCGTCATTGGATAATTCATTGGGTACAGATAAGAAAAGCACTCCAACGTGCACACCCACACTACCCGGGTAGGTGGCCTACAAAATGAACACACACACTGATACTTTTCTATTTGTGACCGACACCATTTTTATTGTGTGTTTTATATTTGTGTGTTGATTAATTTATATGTTGATGAATTTGTGTCTATTTGAATTAAAACGTCATTTTAATCCAAACCTTGTGCCCTGCGTCAAATTCTCAAAATTCTACTGTTCCTAAAACAGGTGTGTTGTTAAGTGTTACACATATAACATTCATCAGATGATTATTCTATCACAGTGCTGAATCCAACATCAAAAGATAGATTAGGTTAATCTGTTAATGTTCCACTACTGCAGCAGCACTGTTTAACCTCTTATGGATCGGACCCTTTTTTTAAATTTTCGCCTAAAATGACATACCCAAATCTAACTGCCTGTAGCTTAGGACCTGAAACAAGCATATGCATGTTCTTGATACCATTTGAAAGGAAACACTCAAGTAAAGATGAACATGAGGAGGAGGTCGTCGGGTAAGCTTGGCGTCGGGTAAGCTTGGCTTTATACATAGCTTGGGCTTTGTCGAGTAAGGCTTAAACTATGTATTTAGATTGTAGTTAGGTATTGTAGGTAGGTATCGTGGGTTGTTGTATGTAATTATTGTAGGTTAGTATTGTATTCGGCTGTGCCGGGTGTAGCACGAAGCTAGCTAGCTAGCTAACTCACCACCTGGACTAGCTGGCGAGTAGCTATTAGCAACGGTATAGTTGTTTCACGCCTGAGAGTGCCTGTAATTACGCCAGCTGGCTGCCTACAATAATTACATACAATAATTGCCTACCATTCAGCTGTTTTCTAACCTCATTGTCTGAACCGTTAACGTTAGGTAGCAAGTGGCTACTGTGCTTGAAATTTAGATAGCTTGTTGCTACCTGGATAGCTACTAGTAAACAATAGTTGGAACTACCGAGCGAACAGACGTGAACTGGCTGAGTCAATTCAGTGGCTAGCTTTGCACTTGGCTAGCTAATAGTAGCTGCTAGGGGTAAGTCATAACCTACACTTGTGTTTTGTTTTTTACATATTGACAGCCCGAGTCGTTCAAGGAATTCGGGACATGGGTGACTAGTTAACGTTAGTTTGGCTCTCTCTGTGTGTTCGTGCCGTGAAAGGAGGGGTTCTTCTTTGTCTGAAAGCAATGGCTAGCTAGTTTGCTAACTATTCTAGCTAACTAACTGGCTGAATAAGTTGACGATGGACTCGCTCAAGCTGTCGGGACTAACCCAGAACGTTAGACACGGACACGAACGATCTGCTTGCGTGTTGATACACTGGTGGTTTGTTGTCGCCGAGTATTGGCGCTAAACCGTGTTGTTGGAGACCGGCATGCTAGCTGGCTGTGGCGTCTTATGACGAGGTGCCCGGACGTTTTTCACGGAATAATACTGCACCTAGTTAGCTAGCTGAATAAACTAAGTTAGTCTATTCCTAGAAAACATTGAACCGCTGTAGTTTACAACAATTAAAGTTTCTGAGGTGGAAGTTGGGAGAGTTATATTTGGGAGTTGTGGTGAGGGAGGCCCCGCTCTCTCCTTTCCCAGATGTTTAGTTCATTTCATTCCGATCTCCTCTGCATTATTGTAGCCATCTGCTGCAGCCTGTCAACTATGCCTCTGCCTATCCCTGTTTTCTCCTCTCCGCACAGGCTACACAAACGCCTCATACCGCGTGGCTGCTGCCTCTCTAACCTGGTGGTCCCTGCACGCACGACCCACGTGGAGTTCCAGGTCTCAGGCAGCCTCTGGAACTGCCGTTCTGCTGCCAACAAGGTAGAGTTCATCTCAGCCTATGCTACCCTCCAGTCCCTCGACTTCTTGGCGCTGACGGAAACATGGATTACCACTGAAAACACTGCTACTCCTGCTGCTCTCTCCTCGTCTGACCATGTGTTCTCGCATACCCCGAGAGCATCTGGTCAGCGGGGTGGTGGCACAGGAATCCTCATCTCTCCCAAGTGGACATTCTCAATTCTTCCCCTGACCCATCTGTCTATCTCCTCATTTGAATTCCACGCTGTCACAGTCACTAGCCCATTTAAGCTTAATATCCTTGTCATCTATCGCCCTCCAGGTTCCCTTGGAGAGTTCATCAATGAGCTTTACGCCTTGATAAGTTCCTTTCCTGAGGATGGCTCACCCCTCACAATTTCTCTCTGCCTCCTTCTTTCCACTCCTCTCCTCTTTTGACCTCACCCTCTCACCGTCCTCCCCTACTCACAAGGCAGGCAATACGCTTGACCTCATCTTTACTAGATGCTGTTGTTCTACTAATCTCACTGCAACTCCCCTCCAAGTCTCCGACCACTACTTTGTATCCTTTTCTCTCTCCCTCTCCTCCAACACTACTCACTCTGCCCCTACACAGATGGTAATGCGCCGTTGCAACCTTCGCTCTCTCTCTCCCGCTACTCTCTCCTCTTCCATCCTATCATCTCTTCCCTCTGCTCAATCCTTCTCCCTCCAATCTCCTGATTCTGCCTCCTCAACCCACCTCTCCTCCCTTTCTGCATCCTTTGACTCTCTATGTCCCCTATCCTCCCGGCCGGCTCGGTCCTCCCCTCCAGCTCCGTGGCTTGATGACTCATTGTGAGCTCACAGAACAGAGCTCCGGGCAGCTGAGCGGAAATGGAAGAAAACTAGACTCCCTGCGGACCTGGCATCTTTTCACTCCCTCCTCTCTACATTTTCTTCATCTGTTGCTGCTGCTAAGGCCACTTTCTACCACTCTAAATTCCAAGCATCTGCCTCTAACCCTAGAAAGCTCTTTGCCACATTCTCCTCCCTGCTGAATCCTCCCCCCTCCTCCCTCTCTGTGGATGACTTCGTCAACCATTTTGAAAAGAAGGTTGACGACATCCGATCCTCGTTTGTTAAGTCAAATGACACTGCTGGTCCTGCTCACACTGCCCTACCCTATGCTTTGACTTCTTTCTCCCCTCTCTCTCCAGATAAAATCTTGCGACTTGTGACGGCAGGCCGCCCAACAACCTGCCCGCTTGACCCTATCCCCTCCTCTCTTCTCCAGACCATCTCCGGTGACCTTCTCCCTTACCTCACCTCGCTGATCAACTCATCCTTGACCGCTGGCTATGTCCCTTCCGTCTTCAAGAGAGCGAGAGTTGCACCCCTTCTCAAAAAATCACCACCTCAAGCTGAACCTTGGCAAGACGGAGCTGCTCTTCCTCCCGGGGAAGGACTGCCTGTTCCATGATCTCGCCATCACGGTTGACAACTCCGTTGTGTCCTCCTCCCAGAGTGCGAAGAGCCTTGGCGTGACCCTGGACAACACCCTGTCGTTCTCCGCTAACATCAAGGTGGTGACCCGATCCTGTAGGTTCATGCTCTACAACATTCGAAGAGTACGACCCTGCCTTACACAGGAAGCAGCACAGGTCCTAATCCAGGCACTTGTCATCTCTCGTCTGGATTACTGCAACTTGCTGTTGGCTGGGCTCCCTGCCTGTGCCATTAAACCCCTACAACTCATCCAGAATGCCGCAGCCCGTCTGGTGTTCAACCTTCCCAAGTTCTCTCACGTCACCCCGCTCCTCCGCACACTCCACTGGCTTCCAGTTGAAGCTCGCATCTGCTACAAGACCATGGTGCTTGCCTACGGAGCTGTGAAGTGAACGGCACCTCCGTACCTTCAGGCTCTGATCAGTCCCTACACCCAAACGAGGGCACTGCGTTCATCCACCTCTGGCCTGCTGGCTCCCCTACCTCTGCGGAAGCATAGTTCCCGCTCAGCCCAGTCAAAACTGTTCGCTGCCCTGGCACCCCAATGGTGGAACAAGCTCCCTCACGACGCCAGGACAGCGGAGTCACTCACCACCTTCCGGAGACATTTGAAACCCCACCTCTTTAAGGAATACCTGGGATAGGATAAAGTAATCCTTCTACCCCCCTCCCCCCCTTACTTTGTTGTTGTGCACTCTCATCAAACAATAGCATGGTATTTTTTTCACTGTACTAGCTACTGTAAATTGGACAGTGCAGTTAGATTAACAAGAATTTAA
This sequence comes from Coregonus clupeaformis, assembly GCF_020615455.1. NCBI lineage: Eukaryota > Metazoa > Chordata > Actinopteri > Salmoniformes > Salmonidae > Coregonus > Coregonus clupeaformis. The sequence continues at coordinate 17,987,726 of NC_059219.1, forward strand.
GCTTTCTGCCCATATAAGACATGTCTATGTCCTGGAAAGTTTGCTGTTACTTACAACAGTCATGCTAATCACATTAGCACATGTTAGCTCAACTGTCCTGTATACGGGACACCGATCCCGTAGAGGTTAACAAATAGATTAGCTGACTCAGATCGCTAGCGGCTGCCAAAAATCATTAAAGGGACATGACAAAGAAGTATACCGCATAGAGATACAACATAATATTAGAGTGGTCTATGTCTTACAGGAGCAGGACAAAACACACTCTTTTTGACTGATGAATGATATAAGGGCATGTACTACTTCCAGCTTATGTAAGTCGCTCTGGATAAGAGCGTCTGCTAAATGATGTAAATGTAAATGTAAAATGTAAATATACTATAAACATTTTACGGACACAATCTATTTGACAATACTTATACTTTCTTTGTTTTTAGTCCTTCCTCTATCCTCAACCTCTCCCATCTATTTATGATGTCCATCCAGTTTGATTTCTATTTGCCATATATTTTTGACTGTGCTGTTTCACAAAAGTTCTGAACCTATATACATTTCACAGACAAAGTATATTTACATTTACATCTTGTTGTTATTAGTCCCACCCTTCAGCTCCATTCAACCCCTCCCATCTATCTCTTAACACCATCCATATTGGATTTCTATTTGCAATATATTTTTCAGTACTGTGATGCTTCACAAAAGTTCTGAACCTTTCTATTCTCATAGTTTCTACAGATTGTAAATGAAAGATAAACATTTTGGCTAAAAGTATTATTATATTATTGATCGATTGGCTATGAATTTTCAAATCATCCAGTATTGCTATCTGCAGCGTTAGCTCCAGGTAAATGTTGCAATTCTTCAGCCATTCCTGGACCTGTGACCAAAAGTGTTACCGAATTTTGCTAGGACTGTCTGGGAGTGGTCTGAGTGGGGAGGGGAAAACTGAAAACTAGCTGTTATTGGCAGAGAGGTTTGGTCTATTAACCAATTTACCATATGGTGATGACACCATGGAAAGCCGAAATTCCTGCTCATGTAAACCTGCTAATTAGAAGATCCTCTGTAGATCGTATTTTCAACTAGCAACTATCAGGAAATAACACTGATACATTTTTTCCCACACTTTTACAGTGTTAGTTTCTTCAGCTGTTGTGCAATAAGATACAAAACACAGGAAAAATATAATTTTGACTGCACTGGGCCTTTAAAGGAGATAAACATATTGCATAATCCAGCTGCATGTCTGATGATTGTTTCAAAAAGTTTAGTAATGGTGATTTGCCACATTACTGTCGCCCTGCCAATAGAAGTTGGTTAAGATTATCTTCTGGCTTCAATCTGCACAATGACTAGGCTAATTGAAAGAGACTGACCCACAATGCAGGACTGATCCTGTTCCATGTTACACCGTCTTATAGCAGAACTTAATGACATAGGAGTGACATTTAAATTAAATAACGTAAGCAGTGAAAGGAACTTCGATAAATATGTACAACAATTAAATGATAATCAACTCATCAAATACACAATTTAATCCATATGAACAGAATAGCTGTTTATGGGTCCAACATGGACAAAAATGGCCAAAACCATCCTTAGATAGGTCTGTACTGTCATTATTGAAACCTCCATTACATCCTTGCTCTCTTCAGGAGACCCACTATGAGTAACTAGAGCTTGCCACCTTGTGGTGACAGCCTACCCACAGGTCCTGAAAAGTATAGGAACATTGTTGCCTACAGCCAGTGAGAAAGGTTCCCTGCTACAAAACCAAATAGTACAACCTTCTCCTTCAAGTCGAAATGATGCTATGCCAATATGTTTGCAACACGGTGACAAATGAGGAATAGGAAAAAATACCATGCTATTGTTTGAGGAGAGTGCACAGCAACTGTAGCGGGTGATTTTGGACGGAGTCAGGCGCAGGAGGGTAAATCACAGTATATATGGTTTATTCTGCAATACGGTGGTACGCAGCAATGCGTAAAACACTCCAGTGCGGTAATACTGCGCACTGGAGAAAACAAGTCACACGGGTGAATATCCCGGCGATACAAAATATAATATAGCTCCACCGAGCTATAGTCACCTCCACAATAAACAATCACACACAAAGACATTGGGGGCAGAGGGAATACATATACCGATACTGATGAGGGGATATGAACCAGGTGTGTGTAATAAACAAGACAAAACAAATGGAATGATGAGATGAGGAGCTGCAGTGGCTAGAAGGACGGTGACGACGAATGCCAAAGCCTGCCCGAACAAGGAGAGGAGGCAGCTTCGGAGGAAGTCGTGACAACAACAAAAAACGTATAACGGCAACTGGTTTGATACATTCACCTCTGAAGGTAAATAATGTACCTATATTCAGTAATCTTGCTCAGATTTTTTTTTTGGGGGGGGTAGATCAGCTTTTAATATTGCAGATAGATTGTAAATTCATCAATGTAATTGTCTGCATCACTTCCAATCCCCCATATGTTTTTATTCTCGCAAATATATATAAATACATATACATACATACACATACATATACACATGCAGTGGCTTGCAAAAGTATTCACCCCCCCCTCCCCCCCCTTGGCCTTTTTCCTATTTTGTTGCCTTACAACCCAGAATTAAACTTGATTTTTGGGAGGTTTGTATCATTTGATTTACACAACATGCCTACCACTTTGAAGGTGCAAAATATTATTTATTGTGAAACAAATAAGAAATAAGAAAAAAACTTGAGCGTGCATAACTATTCATCCCCCCCAAAGTCAATACTTTGTAGAGCCACCTTTTGCAGCAATTTCAGCTGCAAGTCTCTTGGGGTATGTCTCTATAAGCTTGGCACATCTAGCCACTGAGATTTTTGCCCATTCTTCAAGGCAAAACTGCTCCAGCTCCTTCAAGTTGGATGGGTTCCACTGGTGTACAGCAATCTTTAAGTCATACCACAGATTCTCAATTGGATTGAGGTCTGGGCTTTGACTAGGCCATTCCAAGACATTTAAATGTTTCCCCTTAAACTACTTGAGTTTTGCTTTAGCAGTATGCTTAGGGTCATTGTCCTGCTGGAAGGTGAACCTCCGTCCCAGTCTCAAATCTCTGGAAGACTGAAACAGGTTTCCCTCAAGCATTTCCCTGTATTTAGTGGCATCCATCATTCCTTCAATTCTGACCAGTTTCCCAGTCCCTGCTGATGAAAAACATCCCAACAGCATGATGCTGCCACCACCATGCTTCACTGTGGAGATGGTGTTCTCGGGGTGATGAGAGGTGTTGGGTTTGCGCCAGACATAGCGTTTTCCTTGGGAGCCAAAAAGCTCATTTTAGTCTCATCTGACCAGAGTACCTTCTTCCATATGTTTGGGGAGTCTCCCACATGCCTTTTGGCGAACACCAAACGTGTTTGCTTATTTTCTTCTTTAAGCAATTACTTTTTTCTGGCCACTCTTCCGTAAAGCCCAGCTCTGTGGAGTGTACGGCTTAAAGTGGTCCTATGGACAGATACTCCGATCTCCGCTGTGGAGCTTTGCAGCTCCTTCAGGGTTATCTTTGGTCTCTTTGTTGCCTCTCTGATTAATGCCCTCCTTGCCTGGTCCGTGAGTTTTGGTGGGCGGCCCTCTCTTGGCATGTTTGTTGTGGTGCCATATTCTTTCAATTTTTTAATAATGGATTTAATGGTGCTCCGTGGGATGTTCAAAGTTTCTGATATTTTTTTATAACCCAACCCTGATCTGTACTTCTCCACAACTTTGTCCCTGACCTGTTTGGAGAGCTCCTTGGTCTTCATGGTGCCGCTTGCTTGGTGGTGCCCCTTGCTTAGTGGTGTTGCAGACTCTGGGGCCTTTCAGGACAGGTGTATATATACTGAGATCATGTGACAGATCATGTGACAATTAGATTGCACACAGGTGGACTTTATTTAACTAAATATGTGACTTCTGAAGGTAATTGGTTGCATCCGATCTTATTTAGGGGCTTCATAGCAAAGGGGGTGAATACATATGCACGCACCACTTTTCCGTGATATATTTTTCAGAATTTTTTGAAACAAGTTATTTTTTTCATTTCACTTCACCAAGTTGGACTATTTTGTGTATGTCCATTACATGGAATCCAAATAAAAATCCATTTAAATTACAGGTTGTAATGCAACAAAATAGGAAAAATGCCAAAAGGGATGAATACTTTTGCAAGGCACATATAAATACATATACATACACATATATACTTATCCTTTTTAAAAATATATTTCCCTTCATTACTTTCCAACCCCACCACCCCTTCCCTAATTGGAGTAAACTAGTGAACAACAATGCTTAGGCCTCTACTTCCAGCTTATACATACTATATACAGTGAGGGAAAAAAGTATTTGATCCCCTGCTGATTTTGTACGTTTGCCCACTGACAAAGACATGATCAGTCTATAATTTTAATGGTAGGTTTATTTGAACAGTGAGAGACAGAATAACAACATAGCAGACCTTTTCAAAGTCTGCTATGAATTGCAGGCCTCGTTTCCCAGATTTTTCATAGTGTTCTATTGTTTCCAGTACTTGCCTTATATCATCTCCAATGTATCGTCCATGTAAAAAACCTGTCTGATTAGAATGAATAATGTCCGACAATACATTTTTAATTCATGCGCTATACATTTTGCTAGAATTGAAGTGTAAGGGGCCTCCAATTTCTTTATATTTCCCACTTGTATCCTGTTTCAGTAATAATGAAATCAGACCTTCTTCTTGAGTGTCTGATAATCTACCATTTACATAGGAGTGGTTAAAACATGCTTATAACGGTCCTCTGAGTATATCAAAAAAAGGTTTGGTATACCTCAACTGGTATGCCATCCAACCCTGGAGTTTTTTCGGACTTAAAGTCTTTAATTGCATCCAGAAGTTCCTCCTTTGTAATTTCACCTTCACATGAGTCTTTCTGTATGGCTGTTAATTTTACATTATCAATAGAAAAAAAATCCCTACAATTAGCTTCAGTTAGAGGAGATGGAGGCGACTGAAACAAAAATATATGCTTAAAGTACTTTGCTTCCTCCTTCAAAATATAATTTGGTGAATCATGGGTGACTCCGTCATTTGTAACCAGTTTCAGTAAATTATTTTTGGTAGCATTTCTATGTTGAAGATTAAAAAATTATTTGGTGCATTTTTCCCCATATTCCATCCAGTTTGCTTTATTTTTATAATATATTACACTTGATCTTCTTGAATAATTTCTTCATTTATTTTTGTTTTTCCTCTAATTTATTCTGAGCCTCTATGTTACAGTTTTTATTGCTATCTATCTGTTCTGTTAGACCTTCTATTTCCTTTGATAGTATGGACTCTTTTGACCTAAATTGCTTTTGTTTTCGAGATGAGTACTTAATTGCATGGCCTCTAAAGGCACATTTAAAAGTGTCCCATACAATAAGGGGATTTACAACAATGTCCCATACACTAAGGGGTAAGAATTTTAAGCAGGTCAACATTCACAAGACCGCAGGGCCAGACGGATTACCAGGACGTGTACTCCAAACATGTGCTGACCAACTGGCAAGTGTCTTCACTGACATTTTCAACATGTCCCTGACTGAGTCTGTAATACCAAAATGTTTCAAGCAGACCACCATAGTCCCCTTGCCCAAGGACACTAAGATAACCTGCCTAAATGACTACCGACCCGTAGCACTGACGTCTGTAGCCATGAAGTGCTTTGAAAGGCTGGTCATGGCTCACATCAACAGCATTATCCCAGAAACCCTAGACCCACTCCAATTTGCATACCGCCCCAACAGATCCACAGATGATGCAATCTCTATTGCACTCCACACTGCCCTTTCCCACCTGGACAAGAGGAACACCTACGTGAGAATGCTATTCATTGACTACAACTCAGCATTCAACACCATAGTGCCCTCAAAGCTCATCACTAAGTTAAGGATCCTGGGACTAAACACCTCCCTCTGCAACTGGATCCTGGACTTCCTGACGGGCCGCCCCCAGGTGGTAAGGGTAGGTAACAACACATCTGCCACACTGATCCTCAACACGGGGGCCCCTCAGGGGTGCGTGCTCAGTCCCCTCCTGTACTCCCTGTTCACCCATGACTGCATGGCCAGGCACGACTCCAACACCATCATTAAGTTTGCCGACGACACAACAGTGGTAGGCCTGATCACCGACAACGATGAGACAGCCTATAGGGAGGAGGTCAGAGACCTGGCCGTGTGGTGCCAGGATAACAACCTCTCCCTCAACGTGACCAAGACAAAGGAGATGATTGTGGACTACAGGAAAAAAAAGAGGACTAATTGGCTTTGATTACATTTCCAATATCCTCGCCCACGTGGAAATTCAGTAAGAGTAATGTATATGCCAATTATATGATGGTCCGACCGCATTCTGTCCCGTATCAACACTTTTAAAACTTTTGGTGCCAACGAGAATGACATAAGAAAGAAGTCAAGACGACTAGCTTGATTGAGTCTCCGCCATGTATATCTCACTAGGTCAGGATATTTAAGCCTCCATATACAGTATCTACTAGTTCTAATGTATCCTTGACATTCATGATTTCCTTAAGAGCATGAGGGTGATAGTTTGTAGAGTGATTTCCTTTACGGTCCATTGAGCTATTTAAAACACTATTATAATCTCCCACCATAATAATAGAGTCTTGTATTGCTTGCAGGGTTGATAATGTATTGTAACGACCCGGTATTGTGTTCTGTGTTCGTGGGTGTGTTATTGTTCTCATGGGTGCTAGCAGGGGTTAAATATGCCAGGACAGACGGAAAGGTTGGGGGGTACGATGGGTAATCCCGCGGGGTTTTGAAATGCATAAATAGGAACTGTCTCATCTCTCTCTCTTCTGTTCGGGACCCTGGTCTGCTCCTATGAGGGTGACCCTTAACTTGACATGGTATATGTGTGTAAGTTCGGAATTTAGCGTCGTGGGCTGTGGCCTGAACAATAGCCCAGTTTAGGAATAAACCTGTGTTCTGCCCTGCACACCTGGTGTCCGTCTCTTTTTCCTTTATGACTCAGCTGGGTCATTACAGCATTATATATATTTTCAAAGAAGTGTGGATCATCATTATTTGGTCCATAAAGGTTAATGAGCCATATCTGTTTATGGTCCAACAACATTTAAAATCATCCATCTTGCATATCTGTTTGGACAATTTGCACATTTGGATCGAAATTACTGTTAATTTATATCATCACCCCTTTTGAGTTTCTTTGCCCATGGGAGAAGTATATTTCCAACCCCCCCAGTCCTTTTTCCACACAACTTCATCTAGAATTGTTGAATGAGTTTCCTGTAAATAATATATATTGTATTCCTTCTCTTTGAGCCATGTAAATATTATTATTCTTTTGTTATTATCTGCTAAGCCATTACAATTATAACTGGCTATACTTATTTCACCACTTACCATAATGAGATACAAGTTTCAAATCAATTTATCGTAATATATGATTGTAAATTGACCAATAAAAAATACCATGGTGATTGAGTGTCCATATAAACTCAGCAAAAAAAAGAAACGTCCTCTCACTGTCAACTGAGTTTATTTTCAGCAAACTTAACATGTGTAAATATCTGTATGTAAATAACAAGATTCAACAACTGAGACATAAACTGAACAAGTTCCACAGACACGTGACAAACAGAAATTGAATAATGTGTCCCTGAACAAAGGGGGGATCAAAATCAAAACTAACAGTGAGTATCTGGTGTGGCCACCAGCTGCATTAAGTACTGCAGTGCATCTCCTCCTCATGGACAGCCCCAGATTTGCCAGTTCTTGCTGTGAGATGTTACCCCACTCTTCCACCAAGGCACCTGCAAGTTCCCAGATATTTCTGGGGGGAATGGCCCTAGCCCTCACCCTCCGATCCAACAGGTCCCAGACGTGCTCAATGGGATTGATTGAGATCCGGGCTCTTCGCTGGCCATGGCAGAACACTGACATTCCTGTCTTGCAGGAAATCACACATAGAATGAGCAGTATTGCTGGTGGCATTGTCATGCTGGAGGGTCATGTCAGGATGAGCCTGCAGAAGGGTACCACATGAGGGAGGAGGATGTATTCCCTGTAATGCACAGCATTGAGATTGCCTGCACTGACAACAAGCTCAGTCCAATTATGCTGTGACACACCGCTCCAGACCATGACGGACCCTCCACCTCCAAATCGATCCCGCTCCAGAGTACAGGCCTCGGTGTAACGCTCATTCCTTGGACGATAAACGTGAATCGACCATCACCCCTGGTGAGACAAAACCGCGACTCGTCAGTGAAGAGCACTTTTTGCCAGTCCTGTCTGGTCCAGCGACGGTGGGTTTGTGCCCATAGGCGACGTTGTTGCCGGTGATGTCTGGTGAGGACCTGCCTTACAACAGGCCTACAAGCCCTCAGTCCAGCCTGTCTCAGCCTATTGCGGACAGTCTGAGCACTGATGGAGGGATTGTGTGTTCCTGGTGTAACTCGGGCAGTTGTTGTTGCCATCCTGTACCTGTCCCGCAGGTGTGATGTTCGGATGTACCGATCCTGTGCAGGTGTTGTTACACGTGGTTTGGCACTGCGAGAACGATCAGCTGTCCGTCCTGTCTCCCTGTAGCGCTGTCTTAGGTGTTTCACAGTACGGACATTGCAATTTATTGCCCTGGCCACATCTGCAGTCGTCATGCCTCCTTGCAGCATGCCTAAGGCACGTTCACACAGATGAACAGGGACCCTGGGCATCTTTCTTTTGGTGTTTTTCAGAGTCAGTAGAAAGCCCTCTTTAGTGTCCTAAGTTTTCATAACTGTGACCTTAATTGCCTACCGTCTGTAAGCTGTTAGTGTCTTAGCGACCGTTCCACAGGTTCATGTTCATTAATTGTTTATGGTTCATTGAACAAGCATGGGAAACAGTGTTCAAACCCTTTACAATGAAGATCTGTGAAGTTATTTGGATTTTTTACGAATTATCTTTGAAAGACAGGGTCCTGAAAAAGGGACGTTTCTTTTTTTGCTGAGTTTAGCTGTACCATGATATTTGCAACGCTACTAAGTAACCTTCCAATTGTTCTCCACTATTCCCCCCGCTAAAGCACCTCCACATCCCAAGTTGGGTTGCCATCCCATTGATCGGCATACCACCCCCGTCCCCCCGGATCCCTTGGCCCCCCAAGAGGCCAGGACCCATCCTTCGAAAACAGCACACAGTGCCACCCATAAAACAGAAGCAGGTCAACCGCCAAAAACATTTCCAATGCTCTCACCTCAATATATATATAGCTATTAAAAATATATATCTATTCAAATATCTTGTATATCTTAAATTCTGTCATTATCAATTAATATGCGTAATAATGTCAGCAGTTCATGCGAAAGATTGTTACCTATAACCCAATTGCCATTGTATTACATTACATTTTTGTCAAGCAATTATTATTTTAGCGAACAATTATTGTGGTTCTTCCTATATTCTCCCTAACATCCGTACCCCCTTGCAACAGATGTGGGATACACACACACACACACACACACTCGCACACACTCAACCCCTTTCCTCCACAATCAACCATAAGCTCAGATGCTCAACGGTTGTTACATCCCAGAGCCCAACTCAAGAAAGGACCTGATTCACGAATGCATATACAGTTACAGCTGTTTGAGAAAGCATGCAAGATTGAGTAAAAATTGACAAATATTTTAGATTTGATTAACCTATGTCAAGTCCTAGGTGATGGAGATCAGATCCACACTCTTCCCCTGAGACACAAACACTCTGGTCCCCTGTTGTAACTATTTTTCCCAAGCATCCAGGACCACAATAATATGCCCCCTCTCTGATTGTCCGAGTGTGACCCCCTCCCCATGGGTTACTGCAGCCAGTGTTGCCAGCACTGCCACTACCAGGGTTGGGGTACCCCACCGGAATCCCCACCGGCTAGGTACAAAGTCGTCAAGGTTCCCATTAGCAGCTTTGAGAATTTCCTTGTATATTATGCTCTCCCATCAGGGGGCTCTGGCTTTGTAGGACCAACCCTGCCAGGCAGGCTCAGAATCTTGAGGGGGTGGTGCTGCTCTAGTAGGTCTCTGACCGCATTTATCTTTCTGTTTTGGCTGCATAGAGGCAACTTACAGCAGGCCCATAAAACAGATGGGGACTTCTCTTTGGTGTATGGGTCGCTCAGGTGGTGTCTAGGATAGAGGGTTGGGGACCGTTCCATCATGATAGGACAATAAAAAAATTGATTAGATGTATACTTTATTTTAAAATGTATATCCCTCAACTGCACAAAATTGAAAGCTCTCTTTCACAACCCCTGCTCAGAGACACACGTTGGTTCTGGGATATGCAACCATTTCCTTTCTCACTCACTTAATGCCACACTTTTCCAAACACAAAAATGCACACCACACCTTCCATCACAATACATCCACACATACCCACATACTGTGCCTTCTATGTCTTCTGTTTGCTATGTTTTTATCTCTACTATGTTGATTGAGTACTTGTGTTCTAATTAGTTATATTTGAAGATGTATTATTTCGCTTGTTATCCTTTCTTGCTCTGATTTGTCATCCTGAGGGTCCCAGAGATAAAATGTAGCATAGTTTTGTTTGATAAAATCAATTTTTACATTCAAATGTAGGAACTGGGTTCTACAGTTTGAACCCTTGCTGTCTCTGGCTCCCCACCCACCCCGCCCGGCCAGATGTGTGAAAGTTAGTGTATAAGCTAATGATCCATCATGTATGACATTCCTAGGAGTGTGTAAACTTACATTTTGTATTACCATATCATTTTTGTATGTTCTCTATAGTTATGTACTTGAAAATGTATCAATTGACCAATTTGGCACATTTGGGCAGACTTGATACAAAATAGTCCAGTATTGCAATGCTTCACTGGATCAATCTGAAACTTGGCACGCACACTGCTGACATATAGTGGCCAAAATCTAAATTGCGCCTAAACTGCAATATTATATTGTGGTCTTTCTCTTGCATTTCAAAGATGATAAAAAATAAAATAAAAATAGGAAAACGCATGTTTTTTTTGTTTGTATTATCTTTTACCAGATCTAATGTGTTATATTCTCCTATATTAATTTCACATTTCCACAAACTTCAAAGTGTTTCCTTTCAAATGGTATCAAGAACATGCATATCCTTGCTTCAGGTCCTGAGTTACAGGCAGTTAGATTTGGGTATGTTATTTTAAGCGAAAATTGAAAAAAAGGGTCCGATCCTTAAGAGGTTATTAATACTGTTAGTTTTTTATTAAACTTCCTTTTTCGTCAGCATGCTAGGCTAGCTAATGCTAAAGTAGCCCATTGGATTGTATGAAATGTGATGCATAGCATTGGGGTGAGTAGCTGCTGGAAGTGTTGTGGAATCCAATGGGCTGCTTTAGCATTAGTTTGGGGAAATGTAAGATCACCATTGAAAAGGAAAAGGCACAACGCTCACTCACCATTAAAAACTTGTTATTTTATTTAAGCAACTATTAAAAGCTTGATGTTTCAGCCTTCAACAATGGCCTTCATCAGAACGTTGTTATGGATTTGTCTCATATCTGTTGATACTGTGATTGACGCCAGGCTGGAGATCCTAGTACAAGGACGAGGACACACTGATTATTCACTGTTGTATTGTACAGTATTGATGACATTCTGTGGACACTGTGTGATTCTGTAGCAGCTGACAAAGTCACTGTCTTATGGTTTGATGTGATATGTGACATTTATGTGGTTGTCTCACCTAGCAATCTTAAGATGAATGGACTAACTGTAAGCTGCTCTGGATAAGAGCATCTGCTAAATGACTAAAATGTCAAATGTAAATATTTTACACACAGATCCCATATTACTGTATTTATTTTATTTTTTATCATTAAATATTGATGTCACAAATGTATCATTTGTACAGTTCTTTATTACAAATGTAATTATTTGTCACATTTGATTGTATAAAACCTAGCAGGACTACTTATTTCTCTGAGAGTGAGGTGGATATATAGTGTTTTGCACACGTTTTTTCCACGAACCTGCACATCATAATCTTCTCTCTTTTGTGGCACCAATGTGAGGGTTTATGGCAGGGGAAACAGTGTTGCAGTAGTCTAGTGTGTCTAGTGTGTGGTACGGGAATAATGACAAGCGAACCTGGGGAGCTTTGTGTTCCCATTGCCCTAAAAAAGGAAACCGGACCGCGGAATTCAAGCAAACGGAAACTCAGGACACCTCTCGAGATGGTCTCAGTTCGGTTTGCTTCGGGGGCTCTTTTGAGAGGTCTGAGTTCCTTTGGAGTGTTCACACTGCACAAAAAATTCAGAGAACCGCACTGAGTTCACAAAAAATGGCTGAAAGGGACCTAGTGTGAAAACGCCCTAACATCACCATTGAAAAGGAAAAGGTGCAACGCTTGCTCACCATTAAAAACATGTTTTTAAAAGCTTGACTATTCAAAAGCTTGACTATTCATCCTTCATCAATGACCTTCATCAGAACATTGTTATGGATTTGTCTCATATCTGTTGATAGTGATTGATGTCAGACTGGTGGTATAAGAACCGAGGACACACTGTTTATTCACTGTTGTATTGTATTGATGACATTCTGTGGACACTGTGATTCTGTAGCAGCTGACAAAGTCACTGCCTTTTGTTTGATGTCCTACAAGTCTTTGGGCTGGTGTTTACAGAACTTTTGGTGCTGTCTGATTAGGAGATAAAGGGCCTGTACCCAAGTGGCCAGTTAGACATCTTCTCTGCTTCTGTGCTGGGTGGTGTCTCCCTTTTGCAACTTGTAGTAAACCGGATAGATTTTTGATTGACTTTATCAACGACTACTCAACTTTTTGAACACCTGGAAATTCCTATTGCATTAGCCTAGCATGCTGACAAAAAAGGGAAGCTTATTTATAAACTATAAGTATTTTAATATTCTTGATTTCGCAACTGGGATAAATAGGAGTACAGCGACATCTTCCATCTTCGAAATAAGGTACGCTTTCAAGCCATATCCTTCATTTGTCACAACGGTGCCAACAAATTGGCATAGCAACGTTTCGACTTGAAGGAGAAAATTGAACTTACCACTGAACCTCAAGTAGGATCCATTCTGGCTAGGTAGGCCTACGTATTTCATTGACCTGGAATCAGAGATAATGAAACCATCGAAAAGGGGAAAGAGAGAGAGAACTAAGAGACACAAAGAACAATACAGAGCAAAGTAGGCCAAATCAAACAGTTTTCTGGTTAACAATGCAAACTTTTAAAGAAAAGTAAACCCTTATTTTCCAACCTTTTAGGATACATACATGTCTTGTATGTCAGTTTAAAGGGTCCTTGATCTTGCTATTTTTAATTAATCTGATTTTCAGCTCTGTAAATAAAGTAGTGATGGGGTGCATGCTTTATTGCCTAGTATTTAATCTCAAAGGAATGGGCTTAATCTGTTTCCCTAGAAACACTCTACATCACAAACACACACAAGACTGCTAAAAGAGACTAGCGTATACCTTGTTTTGGTGTTGTCACAAGTGTACTATTGTTATGCATTTTCATTTAAAGACACACTTCAGGCTCCTTTTCACCTCATTTATCACCTGATTTACTTAACAAAAGGCACATCTCAATAGGGGGTCCAGGTATGACATGACATGGCACAAGTGGGGCGGATTGGCCTTTCCTCTTTTGTCCTCTATTGCTCTTCTATTGTTCCCACAAGCAAGGGTGGATGCCGATGACATCAGAGTAAACGCATCAGACCAACTCCTTGAAAGGCCAACTCTTGAAGTTTCCAGTTGTGTCCCAAAAAAAACAATTTTACTCAAAACATATTGTTTTACCCTTGTGTACATGACTGTATTTATACTTGGAGTATTGTTTTTCAACAGGAGAAGGTCAAAAATAGCTGGATTGCATCTTTAACTTATTTTAAACTGTCTGGCTGTGTTTACACAGGCAGCCCAATTCAAATATTTAGCAAATTTTTTTGGAAGCATCCAGCTGCAGATTTTGTGGGCTGAAGCTACCTGGTCTGTGAATATCAAAGTGCATGCGCATGTGTCTCAGATGGTATTTTTGCATCTAAGAAGGTATGTTCGTGCGCAATCTGAACTCGAGCCGTAACATAGTAGACGTTTTCTTGTATCCCTCCATTTCAAATGATATATTACGTTTCTATGATATGTATGCACTTGTAGCTGTCCCTACAATTTGTACGTTATGTTACACATTTGTGGCTAACATTAGCTAGGTGTCAGTGTTAGTATCATAGTGGTTGAAATTGGGAGAGTGAGCTGATTGTTCAGGATTATTTTAGTTTTGTCATACAATGTCAATACCATACTTGTACTTTTTTGGCGAAAATCACTACAATCAATCGAAACCAAGCTTTAGCTGTCACCTTGATAAATTGGCTACACTAGCTAGCTAGCTAGAAGCTAGCTCTCTGGCACTATTCAACATCCGTTCTCAGCTCGCATGTCTCACAGCATCTGTGTCCTGAGAAGGTATATGCTGGAGCCAGACCCTATTTAATTATTTGGCATACTGATACCTATCTGATCTTTCCCTAATGTTTAAACAGCAATAGTTTGGGTAGCCATGATTAGCTGTTCAGGAGTCTTATGGCTTGGGGGTAGAAGCTGTTGAGAAGTCTTTTGGACCTAGACTTGGCACTCCGGTACCGCTTGCCATGCGGTAGCAGAGAGAACAGTCTATGAATAGGGTGGCTGGATTTTGAGGGCCTTCCTCTGACACCGCCTGGTATAGAGGTCCTGGATGGCAGGAAGCTTGGCCCCAGTGATGTACTGGGCCGTACGCACTACCCTCTGTAGTGCCTTGCGGTCGGAGGCCGAGCAGTTGCCATACCAGACGGTGATGCAACCAGTCAGGATGCTCTTGATGGTGCAGCTGTATAATTTTTTGAGGATCTGAGGACCCATGCCAAATCTTTTCAGTCTCCTGAGGGGGAATAGGCTTTGTCGTGCCCTCTTCACGACTGTCTTGGTGTGTTTGGACCATGATAGTTCGTTGGTGATGTGGACACCAAGGAACTTGAAGCTCTCAACCTGTTCCTCTACAGCCCCGTCGATGAGAATGGGGGCGTGCTCAGTCCTCTTTTTTATCCTGTAGTACACAATCATCTCCTTTGTCTTGGTCACGTTGAGGGAGAGGTTGTTATCCTGGCACCACACGGCCAGGTCTCTGACCTCCACCCTATAGGCTGTCTCATCGTTGTCAGTGTTGTGTCGTCCGCAAACTTGATGATGGTGTTGGAATCGTGCCTGACCATGCAGTCATGGGTGAACAGGGAGTACAGGAGGGGACTGAGCACGCACCCCTGAGGGACCCCCGTGTTGAGGATCAGTGTGGCAGATGTGTTGTTACCTACTGTTACCACCTGGGGGCGGCCCGTCAGGAAGTCCAGGATCCAGTTGCAGAGGGAGGTGTTTAGTCCCAGGATCCTTAGCTTAGTGATGAGCTTTGAGGGCACTATGGTGTTGAATGCTGAGCTGTAGTCAATAAATAGCATTCTCACGTAGGTGTTCCTCTTGTCCAGGTGGGAAAGGGCAGTGTGGAGTGCAATAGAGATTGCATCATCTGTGCATATTGGAGTGGGTCTAGGGTTTCTGGGATAATGGTGTTGATGTGAGCCATGACCAGCCTTTCAAAGCACTTCATGGCTACAGATGTCAGTGCTACGGGTCGGTAGTCATTTAGGCAGGTTATATTAGTGTCCTTGGGCACGGGGACTATGGTGGTCTGCTTGAAACATGTTGGTATTACAGACTCAGTCAGGGACATGTTGAAAATGTCAGTGAAGACACTTGCCAGTTGGTCAGCACATGCTTGGAGTACACGTCCTGGTAATCCGTCTGGCCCTGCGACCTTGTGAATGTTGACCTGCTTAAAAGTCTTACTCACATTGGCTACGGAGAGCGTGATCACATAGTCATCTGGAACAGCTGGTGCTCTCATGCATGCTTCAGTGTTGCTTGCCTCGAAGCGAGCATAGAAGTGGTTTAGCTCGTCTGGAAGTCTTGTGTCACTGGGCAGCTCGCGGCTGTGCTTCCCTTTGTAGTCTGTAATAGTTTTCAAGCCCTGCCACATCCGACGAGCGTCAGAGTCG
Organism: Coregonus clupeaformis; assembly: GCF_020615455.1. Taxonomy (NCBI): domain Eukaryota; kingdom Metazoa; phylum Chordata; class Actinopteri; order Salmoniformes; family Salmonidae; genus Coregonus; species Coregonus clupeaformis. The sequence goes on from NC_059219.1 coordinate 18,003,873, forward strand.
GTGTAGTACGATTCAGTCTTAGTCCTGTACTGACTCTTTGCCTGTTTGATGGTTCATCGGAGGGCATAGCGGGATTTCTTATAAGCGTCCGGATTAGAGTCCCGCTCCTTGAAAGCGGCAGTTCTAGCCTTTAGCTCAGTGCGGATGTTGCCTGTAATCCATGGCTTCTGGTTGGGGTACGTACGGTCACTGTGGGGATGACGTCATCGATGCAGTTATTGATGAAGCCAATGACTGATGTGGTGTACTCCTCAATGCTATCTGAAGAATCCCGGAACATGTTCCAGTCTGTGCTATCAAAACAGTCCTGTAGCTTAGCATCTGCGTCATCTGACCACTTTTTTATTAACCGAGTCACTGGTGCTTCCTGCTTTAGTTTTTGCTTATAAGCAGGAATCAGGAGGATAGAGTAATGGTCAGATTTGCCAAATGGAGGGCGAGGGAGAGCTTTGTATGTGTCTCTGTGTGTGGAGTAAAGGTGGTCTAGATATTTTTTTCCCTCTGGTTGCACATTTAACATGCTGATAGAAATTAGGTAGAACAGATTTAAGTTTCCCTGCATTAAAGTCCCCGGACACTAAGAGCGCTGCCTCTGGATGAGCGTTTTCCTGTTCACGTATGGCCTTATACAGCTCATTCAGTGCAATCTTAATGCCAGCATTGGTTTGTGGTGGTAAATAGACAGCTATGAAAAATATAGATGAAAACTCTCTTGGTAAATAGTGTGGTCTACAGCTTATCATAAGATACTCTACGTCAGGCGAGCAAAACCTCGAGACTTCCTTGAGCATTGCATCTGTGTGCTACTTCAGAGGCTACATCAGTGTGAATGTGCACATATGATATGGGTCACATATGCTGTGTTTACACAGGCAGCCCAATTGTGACATCTGTAGAGTAGTGTGAATCCCAGTGGGATAGGCTACAGTGAAACATCTATAAAGTTGGCTTTGGGCTCTACCTCTCATACTGGGAGGACTACAGAGACACAAAAGAGCAGGAAGCAACGTTTCTATTTTTAAAAGCACTAATTGTCCAACTGTCATGCAGGATAATGGGATTATACTTGGTTTTCCAATTAGTTGGTTTATTATTTGGTGTCCATACTGTGTGCACAGCGTGACCACAAGGGATTCCCTCAATTCCGTGGGCCATTATTGGTGGTGATTATTCTGCATCAACAGGCAATACAGTTATGCAAAAGTTACATTATTGACTTCATTGAGAGATTTGTGCTAAAATCCGATTAATGCGCGGAAATCTTAAATTAGTATTCGGCAATGTTAGAGGAGAGTGCAGCCTAGTTGGACGCCGACAGTTTGTTGCTCTGTTAATATTAGCACTTGTTATCTTGTCTTTTGTCAAATAAATGTCACCAATACAAATGTACGAAGTGCAGATGTTTTGGTAATTAGTCCGCTATTTACATTTTGTAAACCAGCCCCCGAAATTACTCTCAACAATACTGTATGCAAGGATTCCTTTGTCTTCTCAGGAATTCTTCCTTTTCTGTGTTGCTATCTCTAAGCCCCCATCTTGACACCTCTGGGAAGCAGAGATGCTGTTGTGATCACATCCTGTAAGCCTGATGATCTGATTGGAAGTTAACGTAAAGACGTCCTCCAGCAATTTTTGAACTTTTACTGCTGAAAAGCGAGGTAACACTATATTTTAAGGTTCTGTAATAAACAATTTATAAGGCATTTGATGTCATCAGCCTTCCCCTTGCTTGAGGAATAATAGAGGAGCAATAGAGAACAAAAGAGGAAAGGCCCACCTCCTCCACTTGTGCTACTGTATGAGCCATGGTTTCTTTGTCTCTCTCTCCCTCTCTGATCATGCCTAGATTTTGACTGCCTTAATGCCAGTGATGCCTTGTAACTTATGGTTTTGCCTTGTATAAAGGATTCCTTAACCTCTTACAATGAAATTAAATATTTAGTCTTATTACGGGTCGCAGGTGAGGTATATATGAAAAAGATTCCAGCACTACAATAACAAGAAATGTTTGCAAACTTACCTGTAGTGTATATTGTTGGAATTTAAGAGGTGAATTCTTTATTCCTATACTATGCTTGGGTAGGGGGATTTGAATTTCCGAAACAGCTGCATCTCAGAAGCGGCAATTATCATGGGTGTTGGGTGGTGACAACGTTTCTAATTGACCAATACTGGTGTGGTCCAGTTACATGCCACATTAGAAGGACATTTAAGCGCCTTTATTTCTGTCCTGAGGACTGAGAAGACATCGTGAGGTTGACGTAGGTTCAGGCATTTATCAAAGGTGCGCACGATTTAGGAGTTAGGTGAAAGGGTTAAGGTTAGGGTTAGGGAAAGGGTTAGCTAACATGCTAAGCAGTTGCAAAGTAGCTAAAAAAGTAGTAAGTAGTTGAAAAGTTGCTAATTAGCAAAAATGTTAAAGTTGTCTCTGATGAGACGCCCACCAATAGATTTTTGAACTCACAACCTTTGGTTTGCTAGATGTTCACATTATACGCAAATTAAGGCGTTTTTGTTACCATAAAAGGTGAATGGAGGGTGTTTTACAGGCAGGGTTGTAGCGCTCTATCATGACGCACAAATATAATATGGCTCTACAGTGGCAGTCGGTTACATTTAAGATGAGGGAGGAAGATACATTATTTTAATGAGCATGGCCTTATTTCTATTACAGCATATTGGATGACTGTCATTCATACCCAGCTCAATGTAACGTCGATAGGTTTAGGCTACTACATGATACTTGAATTTTCCCTATTCAGATCATGAGTTTGCTACAACATAGCCTATGAATGAACGTTTACAACGTAGGTTCCCAGGTTGAGAGACAAATTTGAGTATTCAAGGTGGCAGAGAGTGACACATTCAATACCGCCTTGCACACTCTTGCCTGCATCTAGCTGATCTAGGGTGTAATCATTAGTCCAACAGTTGCAAACAAGAGTTTCTATTGGGCAAATTCAGGTGTGTTTATCCTCGTTTCGTTCCATTTGCTTCCGTTTAAGAAAAGTTTTTCAACAGAATCGGCGGAATGAATACACAACCTGATCACACGCAAACACAGGTCACTTTCATAGCAGTCACATACAAACAGCATGCTCATTTTGCTCATTGTAGAATTCCTTCTCGCATCTACGTGCTCTGCTCCTCTCACCTTTTCCCTTTGCTTGTGGACTTCAGTGCACAACACATCAGCTGTCTGTGACCAGGCGGAAAAAAACAAGCCAAACCTACATATCATAACCGCTAATCGCTACACACAGCCTACCTACATAATCGTAGCTACTAGAACTAACGTGTTGGTAAACCCGCTACAATCATGCAGTACAGTGTAGGCAGCAAGCAGTTTAGCAGTTACACCGGCAGGCCCCAACGGCAATAAATTAATAAAACCAAAAGCTTACCTTGACTTGGAAGAGTTCCAGTGTTGGATAGCCATAGCCAGCAAGCTAACATAGCATCCCTCTCTGTTTGAGCCGGGTGTTTGAGTAGGCTAAACTAGCTAGCTGCATTCACTAGCTACAGTGCCTTGCAAAAGTATTCATCCCCCTTGGCGTTTTTCCTATTTTGTTGCATTACAACCTGTAATTTAAATTGATTTTTATTTGGAAGTGAAAAAAAATAAAAAAAGTTTTAAAGAAAATTCTAAAAATTAAATAACAGAAAAGTGGTGCGTGCATATGTATTCCCCCCTTTGCTATGAAGCCCCTAAATAAGATCTGGTGCAACCAATTACCTTCATAAGTCACATATTTAGTTAAATAAAGTCCACCTGTGTGCAATCTAAGTGTCACATGATCTGTCACATGATCTCAGTATATATACACATGTTCTGAAAGTCCCCAGTGTGATGAGGTGATGTTGAAGGAGTCAAGCGCAGGAGGGTAAACCACAGAATAACAGGCTTTATTCTGCAAATACAAAGTTACGCAGTAATGCGTCAAAAACAAGGCACACGGGAAAATATCGCGGCGATACCAAATACACGGAGCTCCACCGAGCTTCACTATCCTCCACAATAAACAATCACACACAAAGACAAGGGGGCAAAGGGAACACTTATACAGGTACTGATGAGTGGATATGAACCAGGTGTGTGTAATAAACAAGACAAAACAAATGGAATGATGAGACGAGGAGCGGCAGTGGCTAGAAGGCCGGTGACGACGACCACCCAAGCCTGCCCGAACAAGGAGAGGAGGCAGCTTCGGAGGAAGTCGTGACACCCAGAGTCTGCAACACCACTAAGCAAGGGGCACCACCAAGCAAGCGGCACCATGAAGACCAAGGAGCTCTCCAAACAGGTCTGGGACAACGTTGTGGAGAAGTACAGATCAGGGTTGGGTTATAAAGAAATATCCGAAACGTTGAACATCCCACGGAGCACCATTAAATCCATTATTAAAAAATTGAAAGAATAGGGCACCACAACAAACCTGCCAAGAGAGGGCCGCCCACCAAAACTCACGGACCAGGCAAGGAGGGCATTAATTAGAGAGGCAACAAAGAGACCAAAGATAACCCTGAAGGAGCTGCAAAGCTCCACAGCGGAGAGTGGAGTATCTGTCCATAGGACCACTTTAAGCCGTACACTCCACAGAGCTGGGCTTTACGGAAGACTGGCCAGAAAAAGCTATTGCTTAAAGAAAACAATAAGCAAACATGTTTGGTTTTCACCAAAAGGCATGTGGGAGACTCCCCAAACATATGGAAGAAGGTACACTGGTCAGATGAGACTAAAATTGAGCTTTTTGGCCATCAAGGAAAACGTTATGTCTGGCGCAAACCCAACACCTCTCATCACCCCGAGAACACCATCTCCACAGTGAAGCATGGCGGTGGCAGCATCATGCTGTGGGGATGTTTTGGATCGGCATGGACTGGGAAACTGGTCAGAATTGATGGAATGATGGATGGCGTTAAATACAGGGACATTCTTTCAGTCTTCCAGAGATTTGAGACTGGGACAGAGGTTCACCTTCCAGCAGAACAATGACCCTAAGCATACTGCTAAAGCAACGCTCGAGTGGTTTAAGGGGAAACATTTAAATGTCTTGGAATGGCCTAGTCAAAGCCCAGACCTCAATCCAATTGAGAATCTGTGGTATGACTTAAAGATTGCTGTACACCAGTGTAACCAATCCAACTTGAAGGAGCTGGAGCAGTTTTGCCTTGAAGAATGTGCAAAAATCCCAGTGGCTAGATGTGCCAAGCTTATAGAGACATACCCCAAGAGACTTGCAGCTGTAATTGCTGCAAAAGGTGGTATTGTGTGTTGATTGATGAGGGCATTTTTTAAATTTAATACATTTTAGAATAAGGCTGTAATGTAACAAAATGTGGAAAAAGGGAAGGGGTCTGAATACTTTCCGAATGCACTGTATATAGTTTTATAGTTTTATCTAAAAATGATATATTTTTTAATGTTTCACTCTTTTTATTTTTATGAAATTCACTTAAGAGGATGGTCCTCCCCTTCCTCCTCTCAGGATCCTCGACTGTGCTCTGATTTATCAATGAAAACATGCGTAGCCTCTGGCACATCCTAGAATCTCCACGTACGCCAGAATTTAAGTAAGAAATGTATGCATGGTTGATAAATGAGGCCCCAGATTAGGCCTACTGTATTATGATTTGAGTTAGGCCACTTCAGTTTTTGGTTGCTGTTTCGTTCATCGTCCTGTTTGTTATTTTTGTTTGTAGACTACATTCTGATCCTCACTCCACCACCAAGAGTGCCATTTTCATAGGCACAGGCCAAGGCTCAGGCTATAGAAAGAAAAGGCTTTTAGATGTTTGGGAAACTGAATCCATTACTCTGGAATATAATAAGGCATAGGTCAAGAGCTAGGCAGAATGTAGACCTACATGTTTTACTCTATAACCATTTTATTTTGTATAATGTGGCCAGATAAAGACACAGCCGTTTATTAAACCCTGCCAGAAGTTATGCTTCCAGTGTAGCAGGTGAACAAGTGTAGTGCTTCTACAACTCCCCTGCTAGGCAAGGCCCCACAAATTACCTGACTATTAAGTCCTTCACTGTAATTTGTTCATGACTTAATGTTGTTCATGTCGAGGGGACGCAGCATGCATTCTTTCTTAGAGTTGGATCAATTGTGCCACAATTGTGCCTGTCAGCAAGAAAATGTAATTTGTCAGCTTTCTTGGCTTCTCTCCAGGAAAGGCTTGACCTCGTGACCCATCCCATCAGGAGGTGAGCCAGTTACCGGAGGTATAAAAACCCTGTGTGCCCCCGGAGACTGCAGTCCAGTGGGTTCTGAAGACAAGTGCAACATTAAAGAAGGTCCAAACTTACAAGGCTACGGTAAGACTTATTTTCTTTGTCGTTATAGTTTAAAAGTTTAAAAGCAGAAGAGTAGTGAGACATTATGAGATATAACAATTAGCTTTTTAAGAATGTAATAATTTGTTTATTAATATCTCCTTATTAAATTGCTTTCATCATTGCTTAGTTTTCAGTGAAATAATCCTTCTATTCTTTCTAGAGATGAAGATCTGGCAACTGCCTTCCATGCTCCTTGTTTTTATATCAAGTGTCTCTCCTCACCCTCATCACTTATTTGAGTATGATGAGCTAAGCCAGTATGTTGACAGCCATCAGGAGGAATATGTACAGGCAAGTTTCTTAACAGGATCATGATGTTGTCTGTTTTATTATCTGATAATACAATATTCATTTTAAATAAATGCTGTGTGTGTGTGTGTGTCTGTGCGTGTGTGTGTTAGACTCTGAGGGACTGGGTTGCTGTAGAGAGCGACTCCAGTGATGTCTTGAGGAGGCCAGACTGCCATCGCATGATGGATATGACGGCTGAGAAACTACAATCCATGGGAGGGAAGGTGGAACTAGTGGACATCGGCGTACAAGAGGTCAGTTTTCTGGAATGTGGTCAACTTAATGAGTATGTTATAGGATCTTTTAGTTTGCTTTTAACTTAGTCTTTAGAGTCCTTTAGTATCAGATCAGACTGGTTTGCAGAAATCAATACTAAAAGTTGGGTGTTGACAGAAATGCTCCCTGCCTTGCAAACTGTATTCAGGTTATTTTCTGTATCTACCATGTCTTTTATCATCATGCTTAGCTGCCTGATGGCAAGACATTGGCCTTACCCAAGGTTGTGACAGCCCAGTTTGGCAGTGACCCCAGTAAGCAGACAGTCTGTGTGTACGGACATGTGGATGTCCAGCCTGCTAAACTAGAGGACGGCTGGGCCACTGAACCCTACAACCTGACAGACATCAACGGTAGGTTATGGCTTCCAACAGTAGTCTATGGGTTCAAACGGTAGGCCATGGGTTCCAACGGTAGGCTATGGGTTCCAACGGTAGACTATGGGTTCCAATGGTAGACTATGGGTTCCAACAGTAGGCTATGGGTTCCAATGGTAGGCTATGGATTCCAGGCGTTCACAATCACAGCAATCAAATGTATTATAAGGATTTTTTACAGTACTTTACAGTGATCCATTCTAGACCCAACACACATAAACATCTATCTACAACTAACAGCCATTAGATATTATAGCTAATGTGAAGGAAAGAAGCAAGTACTTGGGTGTGGGATGATTTTTACCATGCGTATTTTGAACCAATGAAATGTAACTGGTGTAATTGATACATGCATATTAAATGTCAATGTGAGGTGAAGAATGGACATGTATCTGAAAATAATGACTTTGAGTCTACCCCTAAGGAAACCTCTACGGCAGAGGGGCGTCTGACAACAAGGCCCCTGTCTTAGCCTGGATCCATACAGTGGAGGTCTACCAGGCCCTCAGCATTGTGAGTTTCCAGTAAGAAAATATATCAGAGTGAACTCATAGGAGATGTAGAGACATAAGACATGTGGTGAAACAAGTTGAGTTGCAGTCTAACTGACCATTATTAGCGAGCCACCCTTTGTTATAACAATTCTTATTTTTTCCCCTCCTCCTGTCCACCCCCTGCCCTCTCCCCATGCAGGACCTGCCAGTCAATGTGAAGTTCATCATCGAGGGGATGGAGGAGACCGGGTCCAATGGCCTGGACGCCATGATCGTGGCGCAGAGAGACACGTTCTTCTCCGATGTCGATTACATCATCATCTCGGACTGTGGTTGGCTGAGCCGACGCCCCGCCCTCACCTACGGGACCAGGGGGAACTGCTACTTCTTTGCTGAGGTAGGATGGGCTGGGGGCATTGCCAATTCTGTGGGAATTTCCAAGGAAACTCCTTTACTTTTTCAAGATCATTAATGAATAGCCATGGTGACTTTGTATGTTTGGTAGGTAGAGGGCCCCAAACAGGACCTACACTCAGGGGTGTATGGAGGCACTGTTATAGAGCCTATGACAGATCTGATCGGCATATTGGGTGAGTTTTTAACCTCTATGAATGACAGAATGTAATACTATCTTAACACCAAATGTATAGCTATCTCAGGCTCATGTTTGCATGAAAAGCTGCCGTCCGTGTGTCTGTGTGAGCTCTCTGTTGGCACAAATAATAAAGAATTTGATATTCCTACAAATGTGTGTCCATAAGGACTGCTTGTGTGTTGACCTATGTTGTTTTCCTATCCTCCATCTCTTCCCCACAGACACACTGATCAGCCCCAGTGGAAAGATCCTCATCCCAGGCATCAGAGAGGCCGTCGCCCCACTCTCAGACGAAGAGTGGAAGATGTACCAGGACATTGACTTTGACATTGAGAGCTATAAGTCCAAGATCGGCGTCAGCCAACTCATGTACAGCAACAAGGTAATGCACAGGGGAGTGGATTTTTTTGGAATGTTTTTTTTTCAGTTTTTCACTCCTCCTATCTCTGTTTCTCTGTTTGTATATAGCCTGTATGTATATAGTAACACAATATATTTTATTGTGATACTATTTAATTTTTATCTATTTGTACATTTTAGTACTTTTTAACTGCATTGTTAGGAAAGGGCTCGTAAGTAAACATTTCTCGGTAAAGTCTGCACTATTCGGCGCATGTGACAAATAAGATTTGATTTGATTTCTCAGGTAGATCTGCTGGCCCATCGTTGGCGCTACCCTACTGTTACTATCCATGGCATCGAGGGGGCCTTCTCTGGCCCTGGCACCAAGACGGTCATCCCTGCTAAGGTCATTGCCAAGTTCTCCATCCGACAGGTCCCCAACATGGACCCAGCAGTGGTCAAGAAACAGGTGGGTGGTACACGCCTCTCACCAACTGCATTGTACAGTTGCATGACAACACAATTACATGCAGTTACACACAGTTACACAAACATTTCTGGAATTGTTCTAACCTTCAGACTCTCTTTATACAATACATCCAAGAAAAGGGAACATTGATCCAGGTTGTTACACTATTATAATGTCCCTCATTCTGCTCATTCAGTTAATTTACTATTCAGTTATTCACTATTTCAGTTTGGTTTCAGTTAATGAAATAGACGTGAAGACTGCATGTATGCCTGTTACGTATTTGTTCTATTGCAGGTCACAGACTACCTGAACTCTGTGTTTGCCAAGAGAAAGAGCCCCAACAAGCTGAAGGTGACCATGATCATCGGGGCTAAGCCCTGGTTAGCAGACACCAAGCACCCCCTGTACGAGGCAGGGAAAGCAGCCGTGAAGAGAGGTACACTTAGTCAACTCTGTTCTGGACAAACCTTCATGTTCAGAGGACCTTTCTTATGCTGTCTGTGTGTGTGTTTGTATGAACAGTGGTCATAGGGGTAATGATTACCGTATAGTAGCTGACTGGACATTTATTGCACAACAGCAGCTTCACAGTGATAGGCCTATCTGTAGTCGTTAGAGTTGTTAAGTTACCAGACATAGATAGATATCCTTATCACTAAAAGAAGCCAGTGTGCTGTGGTTGTACTGTAGACCTATCAGTGGTTAAGGCATGACAGTGCAGCGATATTGTAATGTTTGTGTAGCAGAAGGGATTTGGAATCACAATATCGCGAAGAGGTAGCCCTGTCTGAGACTTGTATGCCCAAATAACACCCTTGGACCTTGCAGATGTACTCTTGGTCTAAAGGTTAAGGCATTGACTTGGTGAGCAGGAGACCTAGCTTCTAATCCCACTGGTTACATTTGGTTTTCCTCTACTGCAGGTATAATGCATTATGACGCAGTCAGACTTGTCATTGTTTTCCTCTAGTGTTTAACATGGAGCCAGACCTGATCCGTGAAGGGGGAACCATTCCCATCGCCAAGACCTTTGAGGATGTGACCGGGAAGAGCATCATCATGTTGCCCATCGGAGGCTTCGACGACGGCCTCCACTCCCAGAATGAGAAGATGAGCAGGTTAGCCCTTCAATCTCCTAATACTTTATGTATACATTTTTTAACGATGAACATCTATTGATTTTTACGCATGCATGCACGGACACACACCCACAGATGTATCAACAGTGTCTTATTTCCTTTTAAAGGATTGGTTGAGGACATATTGTTTTCTCTCACCCATTCCTTTCCCAGGTACAACTACATAGAGGGGACCAAGTTGTTCATCGCCTACCTCCATGAAGTGGCCCATCTCAAGAAGAACTGAGAGCACCTCTTTTTTTTCACCACCATTAAAAGACAGTTCTATCATGTTTAGCTTGTATGAGTTCCCGTCAGTGGAGTCAGGCTTTTCTTAGCCTTTTTCCTGATGTTATGTTGTAACTTTTCTTGTTTCTTTCCCTCTAAGCAAAACATTCCAGAAACCATGTGAGTTCTTGGCATCTGATATAGCCTCAACACTCCGCTTCTCTCTCTTGCTCTCTCGCTCTCTCTCTGTATCTTTCTTCCTCCCTCACTTTCCTCCTTTCTCTCTCTCAATGTCTCTCTCTCTCAATTTCTCTCTCTCATTCACACACAAATATCTACTTGAAACAGCAAATAAAACTGGTTTGACACACTATATGTTTTCTAAATCTTTTATGTTTTCTAAATCTTTTTTTATCTGGGATTCTTTAGAAATAACATTTTCAAGTGTTAACCAATATCCACCACTCCAAGACATAATGAAGTGTTTCACAATACCACCCCTGAAACCAAGACATAATGAAGTGTTTCACAATACCACCCCTAAATATAAAATCAGCCATAAAAACAAAGAGCAGCAAATATTACAGTTCTCTCTTTTTGTTTGTCACACGGAAACACTATTTTCTTCAGCATTACGGTGAGTCTTTACTATTTTAGCAAAATATGTGTACATGTTTTTCATGGACTTCCTTAATTAAGTGCACTACTAAAGACTTGGTCAGGGAAAACCAGAAGCTGCATGTTCATAGAAGGTGTGATAAAGAAGATGAAGAACGGTGAAATTACATTCAACATAACAGAAAAATGTGTGTGATATTGAACATCAGTATGATTGTGTGATGACCTGAGTGGGGTCGTGAGTGTGTATGCATGCATTATTATGGCATCACCAACTTTAGCTTATGTTATCATCCTTCCCAGTCTCTGTATTAGTTCCGTTAGAAAGTTAAATAGTAATCCCAGTTGAGACAGTGCTAAGTCGTGTGTTGGGTCACACTGCACTCTGATCTTTGATCCTCGAGCCCTGGCAGAGTCCATTCAAGTCAATCAGATACCAGAGACTACCTACAACCATAGAAATTGAATTACTAGAACAGACAATCCTATTCAAGTCACTGCTCTGTGTTGTTTGGGAATTCTATTTCAATGCCCCCACACTCTCAGGAGGAACATCGAAATCTACACTCACCAAACCAGTAGTTAGAGACAAGCAGAAGCAGGTAGAATGAGCTTGACGCAGATATTGCTAGAATGTACGGTATGGAGTAAGTTATTAATAGCTTCCTGTGGCGTCTTACTATCCTTCACAGATGAAGCCCATTGTTGTTGCGTTGCTCTTACTCCACACATCGGCTTCCTCTTCTTCCACCTCTTCCTCTTCCCCTGGAGCTGCAGGCATGTTGAAACCACTGTTTCAATACATAGATGACCACCAAAATCAGTTTGTTCAGGTGAGGGACGGGCACTTTTATGACATTCTACTTGGAGTTGGGACTCATACCTACTCGCTGTTACTGAACTGTACAATGACACAAATATACATGTTTATGTGCTGTAGCGAGGTGAATAGAGAGAAACCGAAGCAAACTAATGAGAGAGATAGAGAATGGGGGGAGTGAGAGAGAGAGCGAGATGGGGGGGATGGGAATGTGGTTGAACACTTTAAAGATAAATACTGTGGTATCTGATTAAGTCATCAAAATGATTCTGAATGTGGGTCAGTGGTGCTGTTGCAGTGTTCTCTGCAAATATTCCTGACCTAGATAGTCTATGGCTGTGTCCAGTTATTATAATACAATCTATGCCATATTCTGACCCTCTCCTGGTTGCTGCCTGACTCAGAGGCTGACGGAGTGGGTTGCTGTCCAGAGTAACTCAGGAGATCACACAAAATGGGGAGAAGTTGAAAGGATCCTGAACATGACAGCAGTGAGGATCCAAGAGATGGGAGGCATAGTGGAGTTAGCAGATGTAGGCACTCATCAGGTAGACTACAATACACACTCAGTTTGTGTGAAAACACTCACCACCAGTCATACGTATTATTCTCCAGATAATGTCATACAAATGGGAGTAATAATCTGTCTTAAAATACATTTTAAAAAGCATGTACCTTTCCGGTCTATCACACAAGCTGCCCAGTGGGGAGACTGTGCAGCTTCCACCAGTGATACTGGCTGAGTTTGAGAGGGACCCAAATAAATCTACTCTCTGTATCTATGGCCATGTGGATGTCCAGCCAGCCAAGATGGCGGACGGCTGGACCACTGACCCCTTCAATCTAACAGAGATCAGAGGTATTGCTGCATGTTACATGCCATGAATGGAGGGGTTTGATGTAGGTCCAAAACAAAAACAGGAGCTGGACAAAAATAAAGTCAATTTTGAGAAAACGTAATGTTTTGCTGGGCCAAAATGGGATCTTTTTAACAAATTAAAGTTTGATTACTTAGAAAAAAGAGGAAAGTCCACTCACTGTTTTGCTGCTCCCATATGGCATCTTTTAATAAACCTTAGATGACATAATCACAACCAGGTTGCCTGCCTGCCATTCATAGGCCAGCTTCAACTAGCTCATGTACCCTGGTATTACAAGTGTGATAATATGAGGATGGTGGTGGCTCAAGGTTTTGGTTCCCTAGGTAACCTGTATGGGCGAGGGGCCACGGACAACAAAGGGCCGGTCCTGGCCTGGCTTCATGCTGTGGAGTCCTACCAGGCCACAAAAAAGGTTAGGATTTGCCCTGAAACAACACAGCTGAAATCTGAATCTGAATCTTTATGTTTCGCTAGCAGTCTCTAGTTAGTTTTCAGACATTCTCTAACCCATTCAGCGTTGCTTTACATAGCAATGGTTATTAAAGGGTTTCTGTAATCTATGTATCATAACCTGAGTGTTTGGGGTAATATGTGAGTCTGAGTATAAAACAATTTATGTGATTGTAGTGGATTGTAGTGGAGTCAAACAGTATATGAATAAGAGAAGAGTGATTTACTGGTAGGATTGCCTGGATCTATTGATTTCAGGAGATACCAGTAAATATAAAACTCATCATTGAGGGTCTGGAGGAGGTGGGCTCATACGGTCTGTTGGAGTTGACCAGGAAGAGAAACGACAGCTTCTTTGCAGATGTGGACTTCATAGTGATCTCTGACAATGTGTGGGCGACCAGAACCCCAGCCCTGACCTACGGAACCAGAGGGAGCAGCTATTTCTTTGTGGAGGTGATGATATAGCTCATTTGATTGGTCAAATTAAAATATGACACACTCTACCAGGGTACCATTTGTTCAGTATCTTTCTCTGTTATGTGTTTTAGGTTGATGGCCCTAAACTGGACCTCCATTCTGGAGTGTACGGGGGTTCTATCCAGGAGCCCATGTCAGATCTGATAGCCTTACTGGGTGAGATACAGAGGCGTTTGACTGACAGCTCTTCCAATCCTCAAGAAGATATAGGCTCTACTCTCTTGTCTGATAGTAAAAATTAACATTTCATTCCATTATAGTTCAGGTCAGAAGTCCCTGCACCAAGCAAGAAATTAAGATAACGTTGTATATGAGCTAAGGTGCTTACCCAAACTCAGTTCTAGTGAAAACATGTTTGATCCAAAAATGTCTTCATTATTTCTTATTCCTCCCAAGCAGGAAGTCTGTTGGACCACACAGGTAAGATCTTAGTTCCTGGGGTCACTGATGATGTCGCGCCCCTCACTGAGGATGAGAGGAAGCTCTATGACAATATCAGCTTTGACCTGGAGGAGATGAAGAGGGTGGCTGGGGTCAAACACTTCCTACAGGACACTAAGGTACTGGGTACTGGTGCAACCCTTTAGGAATGACAGGTGCAACTGTGACTCAGGTTTGGCTTGGTTGAGAGGACTAGCCTAGCCCCAGGCTGTTTCTGCTGTCTTACCAATTATGGTCATTGTCATGCCAAACATAACAACCATTGGAGTTGGCTATACTAAACTAATCTGGGCGTGAGGAGGAAGACGTGTTTGGTCAGTGGATACTGTAGAAGTCGCTGTTTGACAGAGGGTGATTACTCTTTTTTGGATACACACTATCTGAGCTATATAACATGATACAAACAAACAGTGTTCATTAATATGCAGGAGGATGTCCTCATGGCTCGATGGCGCTACCCATCCCTGTCCATCCATGGGATCCAGGGGGCCTTCTCAGATCCAGGCACCAAAACTGTCATCCCCAAACAGGTCACAGGGAAGTTCTCCATCCGACGGGTCCCCAACATGGACCCTCCAGATGTGGAAAGGAAGGTACAGAGTGTCTACCTGTCATGGTTTGAATTACAGGGGTACCAGGGTTGTTGGGACAGGAGCATACCCACAACAAACACTTTAAGGATCAAAATACAAGCATGGACACCCTCGTAACCCCTGTAACCAGTGAGTGAGTAGTAAGTGACTATAAGTTGCTCTGGATAAGAGCGTCTTCTAAATGACCAAAATGTAAATATATTAGTCTCTGAGTAAGTGTACAGTATAGAAACGGTGGCCCACTCGATCTTGGTCACTCCAAGAGTCAATGTGTATATTTAAAACCCTGAGACGAATGCTTACTTAACCACCCTCTCCAAGCCTCCATGCCCAACTCTCCCCTGTTACAATGCCATGTTTCACAGGTGAAGGAGCACCTTCAGCAGGTCTTCTCCACTCTAAACAGCCATAACAGGCTGAGGGTGACTGCAACTGTTGGGGCTAAACCATGGGTGGCTAACCTGAAGGACCCACAATACATTGCCGGACAAAGAGCGGTCAGAGAGGGTCAGTTGTAGAGGCCATTTACATAACCGCTCTCATTTGAAACCATGTCTAACTTTATTGTTTAAGTTAAGACGTGGTTTACCCTTGTGTTAGTGTTTGGAGTGGACCCGGAGCTGATCCGTGAGGGCTCCACCATCCCTATCGCTCAGAACTTCCAGGAGGAGACAGGCAAGAGTGTGATGATGCTGCCCATAGGTGGCCATGACGACGGAGAGCACTCTCAGAATGAGAAGATCAGCAGGTAAGAGGAGATGAGAAAAATAAGAGATACGATTCCAGACCTGTTTTCACCCCTAAATTCGTTTTTTAGTTTGTACACTGCAAATAAATCATGACAAACATCAACACAGATGTAGTTCAGCTCTTGTTCAGTAAAATACTGAATCCTGTTTTTCTCTCTCAGGTACAACTACATTGAAGGGACGAAGCTGTTTGCGGCTTATTTTTATGAGCTCTTGTAGTGCCTAAAAGAAACACTTTTGCTGGTCCATGCTTGTGATGATAAAGGAATCCGCCGACACTGTACTCTGTTTTCAAAGGTTTATTATAACAAAGAGTTTACAGCATCGAATTTTGACCAACACCTGCAGATGTCTGGAGATAGCCCGAGCCAATCTGATTAGCTATATCCATTCTATTGTTCAAGACATGCTTTTATATCCTACATGGCCAGAGCATGGCGTGATTCTAACATCCAATCCCTGGCCATTACATATCCTCTTTTCCAGGAATTTAGTAATGCTTTCCAGATGTTTCCAGCACAGTAGAGTACACCATTTTGCCACATCAGCAAAATCTTAGGGCCAAGTTCCCTCTATCACACTTTCTGCAACAATCAGCATTTCTAGACTGTTTAAGATACTACATATTCCCCCCTTCGAGACTAATTAAGTCTCGAAAACAAAAAGAATAGGATTATGACAAATAACAATTCTTGCTCTTGAGTAACTTTAACAATAAACCAAAATTAATGGAGATTAAACACATGTTTATATAGACACATTTTTGTATGTAGTGTAAATACATTATTATGGAGTGTAAATAAATTGTCATGGAGTGTAAATGAATTGTCATGGAGTGTAAATAAATTGTCATGGAGTGTAAATGAATTGTCATGGAGTGTAAGAGCGAAAAACCTGTCTGGCAGCTTTCATTCCAAATATCCATCAGTCAGTCAAGACAGGAAAATTCTCTCACGGCCCCTCTGCCCTAGGCGACCACCTAAGTACTCCAGATCAATTCACACATCTTCATGAATACATTTTAAGCTATGATGCAATTGAATACATATGAAAAACCCCAGCAAACAAAATACAATCAAAATGTCCACATTCAGGCTGGTCGACCCATCGGACCCTCCTGTGGATTCTCTCTGTCCTTGCCTAGACCCCATATCCCTAAACTTCAACGAAATAAACAAAAACATCTGAGGTCCCCACATGTACCCAACACAGAAAACATAATTGTTCAGAAATTAATACAGAAAGAATATAACACTGGAATGTAGTCCACTACACTTCATCTCCTCCACAGTGTCAACTTTCAATGCGACGTTGATGATGGAATCGGAACATTTCCACTCCTTCCTTGTTCCACTTCCTCCAGTCCATTCATATTGTCCATGTTTGAGTATTTGAGTCCCTCTACTTATTCCCCCATATGCTTCTGGAAGAAAAGAAAATACCAAACAGTATCTTTTGCAAAACAACATATGCAAATTAAAACATCAATGTCAACTAAAAATGATATATAAAATTAGATATAAAATGAATCACATTCCATTTCCCCCCTTTGATTCATCACAATAATATAATCATCCCACAATCAGATATTCCAAATTTCCTAGAGTTATTTCAACCCTAGTTTTCATAACATTTTAGTCTGACTTTTTCCAATTTTTTTTCTTTCTCTAATTTTTCAAAAACCATTTCACTGATTTATTCACAAAACTCTTTCCCATTTTCTGAGGATATTAAATCGGGAAATTCCCACCTGCTGATGACTTCTTTACACAATAACTTTGCAACCGACTGAGCATCTTTTAGCTTAGTTGAACATCTTATGCACCACTTGGTATATGAATGTAACCAAGAATAACAGTCACACATTATTTTTCAGACAGATTATGCACCTACCTATGACACAGTCAATCTATTCAAGAAAATATGGTTCCCAAAAACTCTACTCCTTTGTGATCTTTATCCTAATCTCCCCTTTTACAACATTAGCTAACCCATAGGTTACTAAATCATCATGGTTTCTCCAAAACAATATTTGATTGCTACTCTAACGATTTTTCTCTTTCATTGTCTTCAAAACACTTGCTTTCGAAAGTCCTTCCATTTATGGTTCAATCCCTTGACTTGCTTCATCTTTCAATGGATACTGATTCTTCCAAGGATGTCTTCCTCCTCAACTTTCACCTCAATTGGGCTGATTTCACAAATCCAATATCAGTCCTACTTTGATATCTCAAATATTCTTGAACCTTTTTCAACATCTCTTCTTCCATAGATTCTCAATCCATCTTCACACTTCAAACACATTCATTTATCTTCCGTACAGCTTATGACTCTCCTTGTCCTTGAGCCAAAATCATCATTTTCAGAAATCGCTGATTTTCACTCCTCCAAATCCTTCTCATAATTTAGTTGATTTGACATAGTGAGATGTGTAACCTCTTCAGGCTGAACACAGATAAAAGCCTTTCTGCTATCCATCATCACTTCCCATAGTCCATTGTTTATTTTCACTTCCATTGTTGGATCTTTTTCTCTTCTTCTCTAATCGGTGCTATCAGTTGAAACTCCTCCTTTCGGATCTTCTGGGCACCTCTAGAATTCTTGCTCCTTTCCTCTAAAGGGTTCACCTGTCCTCCAGATGATCTTCACTTGCTCCTGTATCTTCCTCTGAAATTATTTCTTTCCAGAAACTATCTATGGATATGAAACAACTTGTACCACTAGTTGTGGCTGGTACAGTTGCATTTGACCTTGTTCAGTTGAAACTGTAGCAGTGATTGTTGATTCGGTTCCCTCTGATTGATCATAACCAACACTTCTTTTCTTCTTCTCCACCAGTTGTATGATTTAGTTTTCAGAGTTTCTTCGTCTTGTTCTTTCTTGTTGTTGACATATCAGTATTCTTCAAAAGGTTCTCTTCTAAGTTCTGTTCTTGAAATATCATCTTCTTACCAGTGGCCTTTCCTTTGGCCTCACTGTATTATTATTTTCCTTCAATTCTTGAGGTCTTCATCCAGTCGTGTTACTTCTTCCACTTCTCCATTTCTTCTTTCCTCTCTTGCCAACCTCTGTCTGATGACAGGGTCATATCCACCCATGATCTCTTCTGAATCACTCTCATCTTCATCATCCTCTTCTCCTTCACGTTCCAGACATCTCATTTTCTTCCGTCTTCTGGATTCATCTTCATCGTTGTTTCTGCGGGTACCCTATCTATTATTAATCTATATTTCTGATGCAATAATCACTCCTGGATGATCATTGTAAGCTGAGAACAAACATCCCCAAGCTCTACTTTTTGAACCTATCTTATCGCTGAAATATTTTATCAATTTCTGTTTGAGAATGAAGGGCAATTTTTGTTTCACTTGCCGGATAACCTAGCAACACTTTAATTAAAGGATTACCCCTATTTCAACCCGTGTAATGACTTTCATAGTCCTGATATCTTTTTCCCCATTGTAATGACTATGTTATGTGTTTCCCTCTTGTTTCCCTCCTTTTTTTTTTTTTTTTTTTTTTTTAATTAAAAAATAATTAATCAATTAATCGAATCAATCAATTAACCAATTAAATCAATCAAAAATCAATCAATCCAATCAACTAACTAAACAAAATCAATCAATCAATTACTAATCAAATCAATCAATCAATTAATCCAATCAATCAACCAATCAATCAAATCAATGAACTACTAATCAATCAGTCAACTAATCAATCAATAAATCAATCAATCAATTGATTACCAATCAAATCAATCAATCAATCGATCATCAATGAAATCAATCAATCAACCAGTCAATCAATTAATTAACTAAATCAATCAATAAACTAACTAAATCAATCAAACAATCAATCCAATCAATCAATCAACTAATTACTTCAATCAACAAATTTAACCAATCTACTAATCTGATCAATCAATAATCAACCCAACTCAATCCAACCAATCAATCAAATCAATTAATTAAAAATAAAATCAATCAACCAATTCAATCAATAAATCAATCAATCAATTAATCAATTAACCACACCAATCAACCAATTAACTAAATCAATCAATCAATTAATTAATTAACCACATCAATCAACCAATTAACTAAATCAACCAATTCAATCCATCAATTCAATCAATATATCAATTTGTTTGTGAATTCTATTTTACCAAATTATTGATTGGTGGCAGTCTTACCACATCCGATCAGGAAAGGTAAAGGAAAGTAGTCAACTCCAGAGCAATTAAAAATAAAAGATCTGTACCAACTCACAACCCAATTGCTTAATAAGCACCTAATTACCTTAATTTTACAGAATAATGTTAATGCTGGATTTCCAAGACAACTCTAATCAATACAAGTCATTCACGGAAACTGTAATGTGCAATTATCAATTACATAAAGTCATCAGTCTGTTGCCAAGCTCTTGCGAAATGGTCACAACATGAAATATTCTATGTAAACACAATGTATCAATTATATCCTGTGAGGGAAAGTAGATTTGTGAATAATAACAGCACTGGCCTTGATTTGGACTGGGTTGCCGTCACTGGTGTCAGTTGATGTCAGCCCCTCCTCTTTCTCTCTCTCTCTCTGTCTCCTCCTTCTCGTCTCTCGTATGACAGAAAGACAAAAGAACAAAGAAGAGTTTAGTTTATACTTTTTTTCCACATTCACGCTAAGAAATAAGCAAACAGCTTAATTCAAGAATATTATAAATAGCTCAATAACATTTTATTTTATTCATTTATTTTATTATTATTATTATTAATCCGTCAATATATCTGTCATTCACCAACTCAACCGATTATCAACCAAACAGTTTTACAGTCAAGCAATAGTTAATTCAAGAGAAGATTTCACTTGTGTGCAAAATTCCCCCTCCCGTTTTCTATTTTGTCTGCACTGAAAACGGACTCTCCCGTTCTCTCTCCAGTTCAGTGCAGGGGAGTGGCTAACTCATGAATCCTACGCGTGCGCAGTTCAGTCACCAATGTGATTTCAGAGTGGTAGGAGCTATAAAAAGTTGCTCCGTTCTCTTCTCCCATAGACAATAACTGTTTAGACTTTAACAGAGCTCACAAACTGAACACATAGAACATACAGAACACAGAACACAAACCCACTACCAAGCTTGTTATCTTTCACTTATCTGCAGATTTATAGTTATGCTGTTATCAATTACAAAACATCTCTATACACTCTTAAAAAGTCCTCCCTGTAGGCTCATGATTAGTTAGTAAACTATAGAGACTCATAAGATCTTTAAACTTATAGTCCTTCCAGGGGGCTCATAGTTTATATAGTTTAAGAATTACAAACGTTCTCACAAACAGAGACTCATAAGATATTTAACCTTAACTGTGTTGTAGGGGTTTTCAACTTTTTACTCTAGGGGCTTAACATTTGAAAACCAAGATACCTAACACATTTATTTACAAGAGACTAAAAAGTCTGCTCAAAATCTTAGTCGACACACATCTGGAAGTCATCAAGCACGCAGCCACACTCACTCCGTTTCACCCAAACACACACACACTTGCTGACAGAGAAATGTGCTTTTTCCTCCTCTTAGACACACACATAGTTACATACAGGATCCATTAATCGCCGTTCCTATCTTATTTTTTGCTAAATTTCTGCTACCTTAAGTTGACGACATTAAATGAGAGGCGACATTGGATATACAATTCGTCAACCATATCCCAAGAGGTTACATACAATTTAATATATGTCGTACAAACTCACTGTTCCCAGAACAGACCAGAGAGTCAATCTAACAACTCCCCTGGTTTTACGGCCATCATATGGATGCCTTGGTCTCACAAGGGCTTCCTTAAATTAACGGCGCCCTAAAAGTATACTGTTGACTCATATCACGCGTTATCCTCTAAGCCTTTCATTGGACACTCCTTTCACTTTTATTCAAGGCAAAATATGCGTGTCCAAATCGGTGTGCCCTACAGACACTCCCCACTGTTTGCGTTGTTCTCAACGCAAACTAATTCAGAAAATTTAGAACGGAACTCCTACCACACAGCAAAAAGAACCAGCAAAATGCACGCATAAGTAATTTAACGGTACATCTCTAACGCACACACTCTCTGGACTCACAAAACGGCCAGCGTCCAATGTAAGGGATTAAACTCACCTTATTTTTTCCGGCTTCTTTGAGCGGTAGTCGTTTTGTAGCCCAGGAATGGAATGCAAAGAAGAGACATAGCACGTCCCAAAGAACAATAAAACAAAAACCTCGTCGCCATTAAATGTAGTGCCTAAAAGAAACACTTTTGCTGGTCCATGCTTGTGATGATAAAGGAATCCGCCGACACTGTACTCTGTTTTCAAAGGTTTATTATAACAAAGAGTTTACAGCATCGAATTTTGACCAACACCTGCAGATGTCTGGAGATAGCCCGAGCCAATCTGATTAGCTATATCCATTCTATTGTTCAAGACATGCTTTTATATCCTACATGGCCAGAGCATGGCGTGATTCTAACATCCAATCCCTGGCCATTACATATCCTCTTTTCCAGGAATTTAGTAATGCTTTCCAGATGTTTCCAGCACAGTAGAGTACACCATTTTGCCACATCAGCAAAATCTTAGGGCCAAGTTCCCTCTATCACACTTTCTGCAACAATCAGCATTTCTAGACTGTTTAAGATACTACACTCTCACTACTACAGTAGATGCAGGATATATTTCCATCCAAACTGTGACCATGATAATTATACTGTAGGTGACAGTATTGAGCTAATTGAGTGCCTGGCTGATCCCATGCCGTGACTCAACTCTCCCAGGGTGTCTCAGGAGGAGTGGGATATGAAAAAAACACATTTCCATTTCACCACACAATGAATAGGTTACACACTTGTACATGTGTGAAACAGGACAAATATAAGCACCCCTATTTGACCTTTGAAGTTGTATTATTATACAGCCCGTATGAGGGTTATTACTTACCATAAGAACAACATTTTAGCACCCTCAAGAATAACTATTTCTACCATTTGTATTTCATGAATGTATTCTACTGTGTATTAACTAATAAAAGACAAATGTGGCATGTCTTGTGAATTCAATGTGTTGATGTTGAAGGAGTGGCTAACAGGAGACAGTCAATCAATCAATTTCTCTCTGAAATGTTACGCTTAAACATTGTGACTCAATAAACACTTAAGTGTTACTCAAGTGTTAAAAGACCCACGTGTTGAAAAAAACCTTGGGTATTGTGAGAACGTTTCAGGAAAAGAGGTGTCAGCACACTTGTGTCTTTCACCTTTAGCTGGAGGCAAGTGTGTCAGTCAGTGTGGATGTCTCTCAAAGAGAGTGGGCTGGGCTGGGAGGGGGCAGGGTTATGCATGCATTAGCTGAGATTAGGAGGAAGCAACAGGTGTGTGTTTACTGAAGATACTGACATGTCACTCAGTCAGTCTGCTAGAGGAGCTTACAGAGTGAGAGAAGGAGAGAGAGAAAGAGAGACAAGGACAGGGAGACAGTGAGAGGAAGGGAGAGAGGAAGAGAGAGAGAGAGAGAGAGAGAGAGAGAGAGAGAGAGAGAGAGAGAGAGAGAGAGAGAGAGAGAGAGACGGAGGCAGTGAGAGGAGGGGAGAGAGAGTAGGAGGCAGTGAGAGGAAGGGAGAGGAAGGGAGAGGGAGAGAGAGAAAGAGAGAGACGGAGGCAGTGAGAGGAAGGGAGAGAGAGAGAGACGGAGGCAGTGAGAGAGAGAGAGAGAGACAGAGAGAGGAAGAGAGAGAGACAGAGGCAGTGAGAGAGAGAGAGGGAGAGAGAGACAGACATACACAGTCAGGGAGAGAGAGGGAGAGTGTGAGAGCAACTGCAAAGGAGAGACACCGAAATTGAGAATTGGACAGTACCTACAGAGAGACGTGATGGAACCCATGGGTGATGTTCTCCATCTTTTAGTCATCCTGTCCTTTTTGGAGACAGGCAATGCCAAAGTGAGAGACTTCAAAGCAGCAGGAGCTACAGCACCAGGAGATATCATCATTGGAGGGCTGTTTTCCATCCATGAGGGAGTAGAGGAATCCCTGAACCTCTCAGCACCCCATGCATCACAGTGTGTCAGGTAGGGTAAGTGCCAAGATAAGATTGGGTGTTGTAAAGAGATTTTGAAAGAGTCTGTCTGTCTGTCTGTCTGTCTGTCTGTCTGTCTGTCTGTCTGTCTGTCTGTCTGTCTCTCTCTCTCTCTCTCTCTCTCTCTCTCTCTCACCCCTCCAATTATCTCTCTCTCTCTCTCTCTCTCTCTTTCTCTCTCACCCCTCCAATTATCTCTCTCTCTCTCTCTCTCTGTCTCTCTCACCTCCTCCAATTCTCTCTCTCTCTCTCTCTCTCTCTCTCTCTCTCTCTCTCTCTCTCTCTCTCTCTTCCATTTCAATCTAAGGGCTTTATTGGCATGGGAAACATATGTTAACATTGCCAAAGCAAGTGAAGTAGATAGTAAACAAAAGTGAAATAAACAATAAAAATTAAAAAAAAAAAAACATTACACTCAGAAGTTCCAAAAGAACAAAGACATTTCAAATGTCATATTATGTATATATACAGTGTTGTAACAATGTGCAAATAGTTAAAGTACAAATGGGAAAATAAATAAACATAAATATGGGTTGTATTTACAATGGTGTTTGTTCTTCACTGGTTGCCCTTTTCTTGTGGCAACAGGTCACAAATATTGCTGCTGTGATGGCGCACTGTGGTATTTCACCCAGTAGAAATGGGATTTTATCAAAATTGGGTATGTTTTCGAATTCTTTGTGGATCTGTGTAATCTGAGGGAAATATGTGTCTCTAATATGGTCATACATTTGGCATGAGGTTAGGAAGTGGAGCTCAGTTTCCACCTCATTTTGCGTGCAGTGTGCACATAGCCTGTCTTCTCTTGAGAGCCAGGTCTGCCTACGGCAGCCTTTCTCAATAGCAAGGCCATGCTCACTGAGTCTGTACATAGTCAAAGATTTCCTTAAGTTTAGGTCAGTCACAGTGGTCAGGTATTCTGCCACTGTGTACTCTCTGTTTAGGGCCAAATAGCATTCTAGTTTGCTCAGTTGTTTTGTTAATTCTTTCCAATGTGTGAAGTAATTCTCTTTCTGTTTTCTCTTGATTTGGTTGGGTCTAAATGTGTTGTTGTCCTGGGGCTCTGTGGGGTCTGTTTGTGTTTGTGAACAGAGCCCCAGGACCAGCTTGCTTAGGGGACTCTTCTCCAGGTTCATCTCTCTGTAGGTGATGGCTTTGTTATGGAAGGTTTGGGAATCGCTTCCTTTTAAGTGGTTATAGAATTTCATGGCTCTTTTCTGGATTTGGAAAATTAGCGGGTATCGGCCTAATTCTGCTCTGCATGCATTATTTGGTGTTTTTCGTTCTACACTGAGGATATGTTTTGCAGAATTCTGCATGCAGAGTCTCAATTTGGTGTTTGTCCCATTTTGTGAATTCTTGGTTGGTGAGCGGACCCCAGACCTCACAACCATAAACGGCAATGGGTTCTATAACTGATTGAAGTATTTTTAGCCAGATCCTAATTGGTATGTCGAATGTTATGTTCCTTTTGATAGCATATAAGGCCCTTCTTGCCTTGTCTCTCAGATCGTTCACAGCTTTGTGGAAGTTACCTATGGCACTGATGTTTAGGCCAAGGTATTTATAGTTTTTTGTGTGCTCTAGTGCAACGGTGTCTAGATGGAATTTGTATTTGTGGTCCTGGCAACTGGACCTTTTTGGAACACCATTATTTTTGTCTTACTGAGATTTACTGTCAGGGCCCAGGTCTGAACGAATCTGTGGAGAAGATCTAGGTGCTGCTGTAGGCCCTCCTTGATTGGTGACAGAAGCACCTGATCATCAGCAAACAGTAGACATTTGACTTCAGATTCTAGTAGGGTGAGGCCGGATGCTGCAGACTGTTCTAGTGCCCTCACCAATTTGTTGATACAGTGGGGAGAACAAGTATTTGATACACTGCCGATTTAGCAGGTTTTCCTACTTACAAAGCATGTAAAGGTCTGTAATTTTTATCAAAGGTACACTTCAACTGTGAGAGACGGAATCTAAAACAAAAATCCAGAAAATCACATTGTATGATTTTTAAGTAATTAATTTGCATTTTATTGCATGACATAAGTATTTGATCACCTACCAACCAGTAATAATTCTGGCTCTCACAGACCTGTTAGTTTTTCTTTAAGAAGCCCTCCTGTTCTCCACTCATTACCTGTATTAACTGCACCTGTTTGAACTCATTACCTGTATAAAAGACACCTGTCCACACACTCAATCAAACAGACTCCAACCTCTCCACAATGGCCAAGACCAGAGAGCTGTGTAAGGACATCAGGGATAAAATTGTAGACCTGCACAAGGCTGGGATGGGCTACAGGACAATAGGCAAGCAGCTTGGTGAGAAGGCAACAACTGTTGGCGCAATTATTAGAAAATGGAAGAAGTTCAAGATGGCGGTCAATCACCCTCGGTCTGGGGCTCCATGCAAGATCTCACCATTAGTAACACACTACGCCGTCATGGATTAAAATCCTGCAGCACACGCAAGGTCTCCCTGCTCAAGCCAGGCCTGTCTGAAGTTTGCCAATGACCATCTGGATGATCAGGGGAGGAATGGGAGAAGGTCATGTGGTCTGATGAGACAAAAATATAGCTTTTTGGTCTAAACTCCACTCGCCGTGTTTGGAGGAAGAAGAAGGATGAGTACAACCCCAAGAACACCATCCCAACCGTGAAGCATGGAGGTGGAAACATCATTCTTTGGGGATGCTTTTCTGCAAAGGGGACAGGATGACTGCACCGTATTGAGGGGAGGATGTATCGCGAGATCTTGGCCAACAACCTCCTTCCCTCAGTAAGAGCATTGAAGATGGGTCGTGGCTGGGTCTTCCAGCATGACAACGACCCGAAACACACAGCCAGGGCAACTAAGGAGTGGCTCCGTAAGAAGCATCTCAAGGTCCTGGAGTGGCCTAGCCAGTCTCCAGACCTGAACCCAATAGAAAATCTTTGGAGGGAGCTGAAAGTCCGTATTGCCCAGCGACAGCCCCGAAACCTGAAGGATCTGGAGAAGGTCTGTATGGAGGAGTGGGCCAAAATCCCTGCTGCAGTGTGTGCAAACCTGGTCAAGACCTACAGGAAACGTATGATCTCTGTAATTGCAAACAAAGGTTTCTGTACCAAATATTAAGTTCTGCTTTTCTGATGTATAAAATACTTATGTCATGCAATAAAATGCAAATTAATTACTTAAAAACCATACAATGTGATTTTTCTCTCACAGTTGAAGTGTACCTATGATAAAAATTACAGACCTCTACATGCTTTGTAAGTAGGAAACCTGCAAAATCATCAGTGTATCAAATACTTGTTTGAGTCCCCTCAAAGCCTACCATTGACTATGTACATACCCAGCGTGCGACAGAGCTGCAGGAGTTGTGACCCGTTTTTGTTGGTTATGTTGTCGTAGGGGGGCATATGGGGGAGGAAAGGCTGTCATGTCTAGGTAGGTGTTTGTCCCCCCTGTGTGCTGAGGATGTAAGGCTCTTGTCCAGTTCTGGCATTTAGGTCGCCACAGACTAGTACATGTCCCTGGGCCTGGAAATGATTGATTTCCCCCTCCAGGATGGAGAAGCTGTCTTCATTAAAATATGGGGATTCTAGTGGGGGGATATAGGTAGCACACAGGAGGACATTTTTCTCTGTTGAGATAATTTCCTTTTGAATTTCTAGCCAAATGTAAAATGTTCCTGTTTTGATTAATTTAATAGAGTAAGTTAGGTCTGCTCTATACCAAATTAGCATACACCCTGAGTACACCCATACATCCTGCTCTTTAGGCCAAAGGCCGGTGACCTCAGGCCTGGGATATTCCAGGATGAGACTCTCTCTCTCGCTCTCTCTCTCTTTCGCTCTCTCTCTAATGTATGACTAAGTGTTCGTGAGAGAGAGTTGATTTACTCTGAAAGGTGATGATCAAACCATGCCTTATGTACCTTGAACAAACACACACACTCAAATGCACACAAACACAGGTTCAACACGGATGGGTTCACCCAGGCATTGGCTATGATCCACGCTATAGAGTCGGCCAACAGATCCCCTGTCCTGACTACACTAGGGATCTCTCTGGGGTACCGTATCCACGACTCCTGCTCTGATGTCACCACCGCTCTGAGGGCCTCAGCTGACTTCACACAGGTATAAGCTCTTTAGCCAAAACGTTGGTCAAATCAATCCACAGCAAGGATAGACGACTGTGTGACCTCTTTTTGATTTGTATAGTTTATCTTCCATTAGCCAGTATCTCATATAAAGGGTGTACATTCTTTACTTCACACAGGAGCCAACCACTGACTGTGTGGGAGGGGCCAACACCTCTACCTGTCTCCCGCCCATCATGGCCGTCATAGGGGCCTCTTCCTCTGAGATTTCCATCTCCGTTGCCCAGCAACTCAACCTGGAGCTCATTCCTCAGGTAAGCAGTCAAAACCCACCCACAGAGTGACGATTGATGGACAGTAACAAAAGGGTTGATAAAATAATGAATAACCGAGTTGTGTCAAAAAAATGACAGACAGCAATGATGATACAGATAAATGACAAAATCACTTCAACATAGGACCACCGGAAACCGTGTGGCCAGGCAGCATTTTTCTGTCCATCACATCGGAGTGCTGCTGTACACTCTTTGCGTGTCTTGACTAATCAGATTCACGGAAATTGCAGGTCGCGCGGGCAGGGCACAAAGCTCAAGGTGTTTTTTAAAACCATCGGTCCTGATTAGAAAAACTCTGGTCCCATCATAGCCCATATTAAATATTTTTAGAACAGATAAATCACGTCATACCGTGTAAGGTCCTGAGTTTTACCTGGTTAGGTTACTTCTGATCCAACATAACCTTATCTATTTGAATCATCACAGATCAGTTACGCCTCCACCGCCATCATCCTGAGTGACAAGATCCGTTTCCCCGCGTTCCTGAGGACCGTGCCTAGCGACCTGTACCAGACGCGTGCCATGGTCCGGTTGCTTAGCGACCACAAATGGACCTGGGTGGGCATGGTCACCACAGATGGAGACTACGGCCGCTCAGCCCTGGAGAGCTTTGTCTCCCAGGCAACCGCCTCAGGGATCTGTGTGGCTTTCAAGGAGATCCTTCCTGATTCGCTGACCAGCCCTGACATCATCTCAGCCGTCATAAATGCCAGCAACACCATCCGCAGCAACCCCAAGGTCAAGGTGGTGGTGTCATTCGCCAAGCCTACTCACATGACGTACCTGTACCGGGAGCTGAGGGGTCAGGGGCTGGGGTCGGGGCTGGGGGAGAGGGTGTGGGTGGCCAGTGACAGCTGGTCCTCGTCCAAAGAGGTCCTGGGAAAGATGGACCTCCCAGATATCGGCCATGTGGTGGGTTTCACCTTCAAAAGAGGGGACCTGGCTCCTTTCCATCACTACCTGATGAATCTGAGTGACAGCAATGATGTCATAGGAAACAACTCCTTCCTAAAGGAGTTCTACTCCCTGCCAAACAGGTCGGGAGACCCCGGGGTTGTGTCCTCCTCCACATCCGCAGCAGAGATCCTGCTAAACAACAGCCATGCAGACATAGTCTTCAGTGTGGAGATGGCTGTCAGTGCCATCGCCCATGCAGTGGCTGATATCTGCAGCAAAAAGGACTGCAAGACAGCAGGCACTGTCCAACCCTGGAAGGTAGCTACTGCACAACTCCTCATGTCTACAGCACATCAAACTGAACTTATATACTGTGTGTCATCTAATATATCTAATGTATTTGGGATATGGCTTTGGTCTACGATATGTGAACGAACTTGCATTTTCATTTGTTTCAGGTGCTTCAAGCCCTGAGG
This sequence comes from Coregonus clupeaformis, assembly GCF_020615455.1. Classification (NCBI taxonomy): domain Eukaryota; kingdom Metazoa; phylum Chordata; class Actinopteri; order Salmoniformes; family Salmonidae; genus Coregonus; species Coregonus clupeaformis. Next base: position 18,033,338 of record NC_059219.1, read on the forward strand.
GGAAGTCGGTTTGAGCTGGAGGGGAAAAGCTATACGTTTGACCAGAAAGGGGACATCAACCTGGGCTATGATGTAACCGTGTGGAGGTCTGTGAGAGGGGTCATCAACATCAATGACGTTGTGGCTGAGTACCATCCAATCAACAACAGCTTCAGCTACACCAGCAGACACACCAAAAATATCACTGACCTGAGGGTAAGGGTTAGGGTTAGGTTGAGGCAGTGGCGGCTCCTGAAAAAATTCTCAGGAGGGGCAATTTTTCTGATGATTTAGGTGACCTACACACATTTAAAAAAAGATATGTCCAGCAACAACATGAAGACAGGGGCAGCATATAAGTCAATACCAGAAGCATTTATTGACTGATCTCAAAAGTGTTGGCTTACCAGGGTTGGTGGAGCCCTCAGTTTCATCTTTGCCTCGCAAAGCTAACTCAAACACTCCGCAAAACTTCACACACTGGATTAGCCGGCTGAGGATGTGGCGGTTCTTGCTAATGTCGTAGTAAATATATTTGTTATAGTGAATATGGAATATGATATGTTGAGTAAAATGTTGTGCTAAGATCTATTTAGGTCAGGAGCTGGTTATAAGTTCTGTTCCTATCCAATAACAATGGACAAAAGGGTCCTATCTTGTCAGCCTTGTCAGCAGGTGGCCAAGGACAACACCCACGCCATAGGCCTCTCAGTTCTTCCAACTCACGAGTTCTTGCTCTGAGGACACACACACACACAAACACACACACACACACATCATCACTGTTAAACACACACACACACACACACACATCATCACTGTTAAACACACACACACACACACACACACAAAAATCCCCTCTCTTAGGCTGAACATTTGAAGACAGAGAACCCGACTCAGAGCCAATGCAACAGTGACAGTAGCCTGCAGGGGTCCTCGCCCAACTCATCAGGACCAATCAGAAGATCAGAACTACTAGATTGAACCTACTTCATTTATTGCATAAAATGTCTGCACACAATGTTTCGGGGCTCTCTTCAGATAATAATAATAATAATAATAATAAAAATAATAATAATAATAATATGCCATTTAGCAGACGCTTTTATCCAAAGCGACTTACAGTCATGCGTGCATACATTTTTGTGTATGGGTGGTCCCGGGGATCGAACCCACTACCTTGGCGTTACAAGCACCATGCTCTACCAGCTGAGCTACAGAAAGTGGATACTCATGGATGCGCATTGCAATTGTAAAATGTCAACACAATTGGAGACACCACGTCATTTTTGGAGACATGTTATTGACAGTAAACTATTGTAGATGCGACTGCTAACTAACTAAAACATTTTAGCTGGCTAGCTAATCATCTTAGCTAAATGTGGGGCAAACAATTCAGTTATTTACCGTTAATTTGAGGGATTGGGGTGAAAGAAATCGAGTTACATAGTGATACTTTACGATATACTGTATTGACAATATCGCAATATTTTAGCGCTAGTTGGCTGTACCTGCACCAAAACACCATTATTGTTCCTTCATAGCTTGTTCTCAATCTTTTCACATTGGGAGCCAATTTGTTTTCAGCACTTTTATTTCCATGACTGATCAAAACTCGTTCTCATGGCTTTCTGATCCCTCTGCAACAGACATATGGTGCGCAATAAAATCACAGTATCGAATCGCAATACGTATAGAATCATGAGACTCGCAATGCTGATGCATATATCTTATCGTGAGGTTCCTGGCAATTCCCAGCCCAAGTTCATTTGCCACAACAAATCTCTTCGCTAGCAAACGCGATGTCTTCTCCAAAACGGCAATGTGTCTCCAGCAATGTTTACTTTTTTGACGTTCTATGGCATCTCCACTTTCCAAGCATATATGACCACATGTAATATTTTGGTAAGTGATGCAAATAGTGAACTATGTAGGGCCAGGATGTAAAATATATGTAGCTGCAGCAATTTCTCTTATCTGATATGGTAAGTAATGGGGCTTAATTTATAGCTCCCTAAGAGTTTGACGAACGGGTCCGTGAACGCGATTCCAGATATATTTACCTCTGAATAAACTGCCTTTATTACACCATATCCACATCCAGTAAACTTGTGATTATCAACACTAACCTCATCGTTGTGGCGGCGGACAGCTAGCCTGTATCCCTCGTCATCCAGTTGAGTGAGTGGCAATGTCTTTTTTCGTTCCGTACCAATTTTTGGAAAATCCTCGGGTGTAGGACTTTCCGCCTTTAGTAGAAACCTGTTGAATTATTAAATTTGGTCTGGGAGGTCCTAATTGTTTCGTTGCCAATTTATCTTCATTTGTTCGCCGACAAAAAGGAACTTCTTTCAAACAATCCACTCTTTTCTCAGTTACGTTCATGGTTACGTAACGTATGACGAAAGCGCGTAAGTGCAAGCCCACAGACACCCATTGAGATTGTATTGAAGGCTCTGAAATTTGAAAAAATAGATTTTACATGGGAGTCTATGACAGAAGTTCTGGGCGATTTTCAATCTGACTGAAATCGCCCCAAAAGGGGGTGGAGCCATTTGAAGCACGACTTTAGCCTGATTCGACATTTAGTGGCAGTGTGGCACTGTGGCAGATCAGACGTATAGATTACAACACTGATAACTACTGTTGCCGTGATATAATTGATTAGAAAAAAAATCCCTTCCTTTTCCCGTTTGGCAGTGCGTCGCCCATATCGCCCTATTGAACAGGCCGTCCCTGGGTTGAGGGTTAGGGTTAGGGTTAGGGTGAGGGTTAAGGTTAGGTCTCAATCTATTTTAGTCTGTCTGCTAGGCTGCCACACAAAGGTTCATGTACACATCCACGTTAACCGATTATCACACTTGACATAGAGAGACACAAGCACAAACAGATCGGAAGGTCAAACAATCTACTTTTTCTTCCGCAAAGTGACTAAAGAAAACTAAACATACCTGTTTTAGAGACATCTCTGCAAAACTGGAAAACAAATAGAGATGGAAATTCAATAACCCCTGATCAGTTAAACAATGGGCATTGTTTGAATATGAAAACCAAGTACCTTGGCACACACTGGGTGCACCTGTATCACACATTCATGTTAGATATCAGTGATGCTCTAAAAACAAAAGTAAAAACTGTTGTGTAACAAACACAATACTCAGAAGAATATAATCAGTGGTTGAATAGTTTGTATACGCCTCCCTTACAGAAAAACTACATGATTTCACGTGGAACATCACATGATTTTACATGTGAAATCATGTGAAAATGTGTTTATGGAACACTTCACGTGATTACGTTTTCACATGTGTAGTTTCATGTTATCACGTGTTGCTTTACATGTTGTCACATGGTTTTAAGTCGACAGCTAGGTTTAACTGTGCCCAGGAAACTGGCCATACATGTAAAGGCTTGCTTGAAAACTACAATTAATAGATTTCAGTCACTTCAGTTCTTCTTGGGTCAGCCATTTAAATTAGTGCATTGTTTCCTGATGCAGGATGTGGTGTCTGTGTGCTCAGCAAGCTGTAAGCCTGGGGAGTTCAAGAAGACTGCTGAGGGTCAGCACACCTGCTGCTATGAATGCATCAACTGCACTGAGAACCACTACTCCAACAACACTGGTGAGTTCTCCTGTACTATCTCTCTATACACACCAGTGTACTCTAACTATCATCAGTTCACACAATCTTCCAACACTGTCCTTATCCAACACTGTTAGTACTAGGCAACAACAAATATATTTCTAAATGCTAAACAGTTGTTCAAGCACTATCCTCCCTTCCAACCCTTTGTGTGCCTCTGTCTCCTCTCCAGACATGGACCAGTGTCTGTCTTGTGACACAAAGAGAGAGTGGTCCTTGGAAGGGAGCTCTGGGTGTACCAGTAAGACCCTGGAGTTCTTCTCCTGGCAGGATGGCTTTGCGGTGGTGCTGCTGGCACTGGCGGCCCTGGGCATCATCCTGGTTCTCCTGGTGGGGGCGCTCTTCCTACACCACCACCAGACCCCCGTGGTGAAGGCTGCCGGGGGGCCTCTCTCCCAGCTCATCCTGCTCTCCCTAGTGGGAAGTTTTGTTAGCGCTGTGTTCTTTGTAGGTCATCCCAGCAGCCTCCAGTGTAAGGTATGTACGGTACACACAGTTTGGGAAACACTTCTGTAATGTACTGTCTGTGACATTGATCTGATTGTACCAGTGTCAGTTTGTGAATTCATGGTTTATTGTGTGTGTATTGTTCTGAACCTTTTGTAACTTTGCAGTAAGGAATTTCGTTTGTAGATGCAAAGAAAATGTAAATACAAAGAGATAATCAATTTCTGTCTCATTGTCTCATCTCTTCTCATCTTCAAGACGCGTCAGGTGCTGTTTGGCCTCAGCTTCACCCTGTGTGTTTCCTGCATCCTGGTCAAGTCCCTGAAGATCCTGCTGGCCTTCCAGCTCAACCCTGACCTGAAGGACATTCTCCGCCGCCTCTACCAACCCTACGCCATCATTTGTCTCTGTGTGGCCCTTCAGGTTCTCACCTGCACCCTGTGGCTGGTCCTGCAGAGCCCCCGGGAGAAGGCCACCGTCTTCGCCACCACCGTGCTGGCCGAGTGTGACGAGGGCTCCTACGTGGCGTTTGGCGTAATGCTGGGCTACATCGCTGTCCTGGTGCTCGTCTGTTTCGCCTGTGCATTTAAAGGCCGCAAGCTGCCACAGAATTACAATGAGGCCAGGTTCATCACCTTCAGCATGCTCCTCTACCTCATGTCCTGGGTAATGTTCGTGCCCATCTATGTGACCACCTCAGGGAAGTACCTGCCAGCGGTGGAGATGGTGGTCATCCTCATTTCCAACTACGGCGTCCTCAGCTGTCATTTCTTCCCCAAGTGCTACATCATCCTCTTCAAGAAGGAGCACAACACCAAGAGTGCCTTCATGAAGAACGTGCAGGACTTCTCCTTTAAGAGCATTACTGACTCTAGCTCTGTCTCTGAGACTTCAGTCTCTCAGACAGAAGGGAAGTGTACCAGTCACACTTATTCCATCAGTTCACCTTCTTTCTGCATGTCTCCTCCACCAATAGAACCCACAGCACCTCAGAATTTCTGGTCCGTTGGCCAAAACATTCAGAGCATTGACACTGCAACCTATTGCACCATATTTGACCATGGAGTGTTTGTCACAGGTCAGCTGACCCGACCATACCGTCTGAGGAGAAGCATGAGCCTATGAGTGGAGTGGACCACAGTCTGGAACTTTAACTTCTCACGGTACATCACACAGTGTGTCTATGGTTCTCTCATTGGTTTGACTGTTCCCATTTTGCTTAGTCTGCTGGTATGTTTTTTGCCCAAGTGGGTTGTTGATTTGAACATTCAAGGCAATTTGGGTAACACTTTATTTGACACTGATATGGACAGTGTCATAAACAAGAAAAAACTCAGTCATATGGTGTTATGTTCATCTATCAATATTTGTACTGGTTAAGCATTATTTGTGAACTGCATATGGTGTCGATACTGTGTGAAACATTCTAACTAAACATCATGGGGGATGTTGGTATTTGCTATGGACAAACTGTCATGTTGTGTGTTGGATCCCTGAATAGGCCGTTTCTATGTGTAATGTGTACAGTAACCAGCATTTCTCTCTATTATGGGAGCTGATGCAGCAGGATACATATGAGATATTACATTTCATTTTGAAAACATGTATACGATGAACACTATATGGGAATTTGTGTCACTGTTTCTTAATGCATGCTTGGTTTGTCAGTGGACGTTCTTGAAGTTCTTACATATTTCTAAATACTTTGAAATCTATTTCCACATTATTCATGTATATTATGAACTGTATATATCCACATTACTTAATGTACAGTATATTAAAAGTTTGAATGTGCAGTTGACTTTCAGTTGCTTTTTCCATTCTCTACATACACACCCATTCAAATATTTACCAATTTAAACAGGTGTAACTTCTCTCTCTGTTGACATCTTGACAGCGTATCTGCTTCTTCTCACTGTCTGCTCTGTTTGCAGATCCCACCTGATGAGCACACATAAATCAAATCAAATTACAATTTATTTGTCACATGCGCAGACTACAACAGTTGTAGTCTTTCCCCCTTCTGATAACCAGGTGGCGAATTGCATCTCTGCACGTCTGGCAGACATATCAGTGTGGATGTCGGATCACCACCTCAAGCTGAACCTCGGCAAGGCGGAGCTGCTCTTCCTCCCGGGGAAGGACTGCCCGCTCCATGATCTTGCCATCACGGTTGACAACTCTGTTGTGTCCTCCTCCCAGAGTGCAAAGAACCTTGGCGTGACCCTGGACAACACCCTGTCATTCTCCGCTAACATCAAAGCGGTGACCCGATCCTGTAGGTTCATGCTCTACAACATTCGCAGAGTACGACCCTACCTTACACAGGAAGTGGCACAGGTCCTAATCCAGGCACTTGTCATCTCCCGTCTGGATTACTGCAACTCGCTGTTGGCTGGGCTCCCTGCCTGTGCCATTAAACCCCTACAACTCATCCAGAACGCTGCAGCCCGTCTGGTGTTCAACCTTCCCAAGTTCTCTCACGTCACCCCGCTCCTCCGCACACTCCACTGGCTTCCAGTTGAAGCTCGCATCTGCTACAAGACCATGGTGCTTGCCTACGGAGCTGTGAGGGGAACGGCACCTCCTTACCTTCAGGCTCTGATCAGTCCCTACACCCAAACGAGGGCATTGTGTTCTTCCACCTCTGGCCTGCTGGTCCCCCTACCTCTGCGGAAGCACAGTTCCCGCTCAGCCCAGTCAAAACTGTTCGCTGCTCTGGCACCCCAATGGTGGAACAAGTTCCCTCATGACGCCAGGACAGCGGAGTCACTGACCACCTTCCGGAGACACTTGAAACCCTACCTCTTTAAGGAATACCTGGGATAGTATAAAAGTAATCCTTCTACCCCCCCCCCCCCCAAAAAAAAACAACACACATATAATACAATGAACATTAAAAATATACTCTACAAATAAAAATTCCAAATAAAATTAATAAAAATGTGTAAAGTGGTTGTCCCACTGGCTATCATAAGGTGAATGCACCAATTTCGTAAGTCGCGCTGGATAAGAGCGTCTGCTAAATGACGGAAATGTAATGTAAATCTGTAGACCTTACAGTGAAACGCTTACTTACAAGCTCTTAACCAACAATGCAGTTAAGAAAAATAAGTGTTAAGTAAAAAATAGATAAGTAAAAAAAAAACAGCTGGGCCCCCTACCTCTGCGGAAGCACAGTTCCCGCTCAGCCCAGTCAAAACTGTTCGCTGCTCTGGCACCCCAATGGTGGAACAAGTTCCCTCATGACGCCAGGACAGCGGAGTCACTGACCACCTTCCGGAGACACTTGAAACCCTACCTCTTTAAGGAATACCTGGGATAGTATAAAAGTAATCCTTCTACCCCCCCCCCACCCCACCCCACAAAAAAAACAACAACATATATAATACAATGAACATAAAAAATATACTCTACAAATAAAAAATTCAAATAACAATAATAAAAATGTGTAAAGTGGTTGTCCCACTGGCTATCATAAGGTGAATGCACCAGTTTGTAAGTCGCGCTGGATAAGAGCGTCTGCTAAATGACGGAAATGTAATGTAAATGTGTAGACCTTACAGTGAAACGCTTACTTACAAGCTCTTAACCAACAATGCAGTTAAGAAAAATAAGTGTTAAGTAAAAAATAGATAAGTAAAAAAAAAACTAAAAAACAACTTTAAAAAAATAATAATAATTAAAGAGCAGCAGTAAAATAACATTAGCAAGGCTACATACAGGGGGTACCGGTACAGAGTCAATGTGCAGGGGCAGGCTCGTGTCACTGGGCAGCTCGCGGCTGTGCTTCCCTTTGTAGTCTGTAAGAGTATGCAAGCCCTGCCACATCTGACGAGCGTCGGAGCCGGTGTAGTATTATTCAATCTTTGCCTGTTTGATGGTTCGTCGGATGGCATAGCGGGATTTCTTATAAGTGTCTGGGTTAGAGTTCCGCTCCTTGAAAGTGGCAGCTCTACCCTTTAGCTCAGTGCGGATGTTGCCTGTAATCCATGGCTTCTGGTTGGGGAATGTACGTACGGTCACTGTGGGGACAACGTCATCAATGCACTTATTGATGATGCCAGTGACTGATGTGGTGTACTCATCAATGCCATCGGAAGAATCCCGGAACATATTCCAGTCTGTGCTAACAAAACAGTCCTGTAGCTTAGCATCTGCATCATCTGACCACTTCTTTATTGACCGAGTCACTGGTGCTTCCTGCTTTAGATTTTGCTTGTAAGCAGGAATCAGAAGGATAGAATTATGGTCACATTTGCCAAATGGAGGGTGAGGGAGAGCTTTGTTCGCATCACTGTGTGTGGAGTAAAGGTGGTCTAGAGGTTTCTTTCCTCTGGTTGCACATTTAAGAAATTAGGTAAAATGGATTTAAGTTTCCTTGCATTAAAGTCCACGGCTACTAGGAGCGCCGCCTCTGGATGAGCGTTTTCTTGATTGCTTATGGCCTTATACAGCACATTTAATGCAGTCTTAGTGGCAGCATCGGTTTGTGGTGGGAAATAAACAGCTACGAAAAATATAGATGAAAACTCTCTTGGTAAATAGTGTTGTCTACAGTTTATCATGAGAGACTCTACCTCAGGCGAGCAAAACCTTGAGACTTCGTTAATATTAGATTTCGTGCACCAGCTGTTTACAAATATACACAGACCGCCACCCCTTGTCTTACCGGAGGCAGCTGTTCTATCTTGCCGATGCACCGAAAACCCCGCCAGCTGTATGTTATCCATGTCGTCATTCAGCCACGACTCGGTGAAACATAAGATATTACAGTTTTTAATGTCCCGTTGGTATGATATTCTTGATCGTAGCTCGTCCATTTTGTTGTCCAATGATTATACCTTGGCTAATAGGACTGACGGTAGAGGCAGATTACTCACTCGCCATCGGATCCCCGACCTACGTCCCCGATATCCCCATCTCTACTTCATGCGAATGACGGGAATTTGGGCCTTGTCGGGTGTCTGAAGTAAATCCTTCGCATCCGACTCGAGGTGAGTAATCGCTGTCCTGATATCCAGAAGCTCTTTTCGGTCATCAGAGATGGTGGCAGACACATTATGTACAAAATAAGTTACAAATAACGCAAAAAAACACACACAATAGCACAATTGTTTTGGAGCCGGCGCCATTCTTCTTCTATGCTGTTTATTTAGGCTGCAGGCCTAATGCCACAGTGACATGGGAAGAAAGAGAGAGTGAAAGTTCTGCTGGCATTTTCCTAGTGCCCAAACACATGTGCTTTTAATAACTGTATGAACACTGAGCTCTTCCCTCCATAGTCTGGAGCCCTGTCCTTCAAAGCTCAAATATCCTGGGCTCTACAGTAGTAGAATATATCATGAATGAACTCTGGGCTACTGCTATGTTGCTAAACAGTAGTCTCAGAAACCTGACCCTAGGCAAAAGCAGAGACTAGGGTCTGGTTTCAATGACAAACTCTTTTGGCAACTTCGATAAGGTGAAAAAAATTCAGACAGAGAACTCTCTTAACAAATCACGAGGAAGACATGCCAGAACGCGGCGATTCGAAACCAAAGCTTGCAGGCAAAACCTTTGCAGTGGTTTTAGTGAAAGTAGTTGGTCCAAACTTGCAAAATGCACATGTCAAAAACAACCTCTGTGATCTCCATCTTGCTAGCTACTATTTTGGAATTTATTCAAGCGGATAAGGTAGTGACGTAGGTCCTCTATGTCAAAAGATTCCGTTACTGAAACTAGACCCTAGTCACTGCTGTTGCCTAGGGTCGGGTTTTCGAGACTAGATGAACAGCATCTCTGCTCTATGTCGCTATGTCTTTGTGGTAAAAGAGCAGTTTGTAGAACAGAGAGCACATTTCTATGCAAACGGATAGGCCCAAATCCATGCTTGTAACTCAATGCATTATTAACAAGAAAGTTTGAGTTAAGTGCACACATCTGAAGTTAGAAGATTCATCTCATCTCTGTTGTCTCCTCCTCATCAGTAACTCCAGTAAACATCAACTCCTGTCCCTGCTATTGTCACCAGACTTATCAATCATTTCAGGCTGATGTTGACTTTGGCCATGTTCAGAGCATCAACACCGTGTATCATGGGTAAATTGTGACTGACTAACTGATACACTAATAACAATAATAATGAGTAGTTATTTATGATGCAACGTGATTTGTAGATCAGTCAGTCTCGACGCCTTCAAAGATGGCTGAAATGTCAAACGCCCTTGTAGTATCTAAACAGTTTATGACTTTGCTGACGTTTGCAAATGGTGTGTTAGAGGAAGTTGACTCAGCTTGCGGAAGCATCTGGAAAGCATTACTATAGGGGCCCCCTAAAACAGAGGAAGTCTGTTATGTGAAGGCCAGGGATTGGTCTATTCAAATCACGCCATATTATGTTACATATTATAAATACCATGGTTGGAACAAAGGACGGGGAGGAACAACATATTAGAGATTGGGTCAGTTGTTCTCCGGATTTTCTGCAGAAATCTGTAAATTGACGCTGAAATCTTTGATGTAACAAACCATTATAATCGAGGACAGTGTCAGCGGATTTCTTGTCATCACAGCATCTCAGCATCGTTATCTCGACACTACATTAATGGCGATGAGGAAGTTGGGATGTGTTGCGTCTTTTCTCAGCGTTCCATTCATGGGCGCCGAGCTGACTCCCGCTCAAGAGGCATGCAGATACGGTGAGCTTTCTCACAAACTTTGGGCGCTGGTCAGTTCGTGTGCTTGTGTGTGTGTGCGTTGAATGAATGTACCGTTAAAAACTTGCGTGTGCACTTTGCTGTTATTTGCTGTGTGATAAGGTTCCATTCTAAATTTCTAAATTTGTTTGCGTTGAAAACAACGCAAACAGGGGGGAGTGTCTATAGGAATTGATAACACTGGGCACAGGGATATTTGGCTTGAATAAAATTAAAGGGAAAAGGAATAGCATGAAGGAATAAGGCCAGGAAATAAGGAAAATGTATACTAATTAGGACGTCGCTGATCTACGGAAGCCCTCAAAAGAGGCGATCATTAGGATGGGCCGAAAATCCTGAAAACTCACTAGGTTGATTTTTAAGGTCAGTTCTGGGAACTGGAGTTTGTGGAAGATACATTCAGTTGCATGTTACCCCTCGACATATAGTTGACGAGGTATATGTTCGAAGTAACCTCTCATTGAATATCTGCAACTCGAGGTAGCAGAAATTTAGGAAGGAACGATGACAAATAAGGAGCGACGGTAGCATGCTTTAGAGGACCGTAGGAACGGATGCATTCCTCTTGAATTGTGTGAGTGTGTGTGAAAGAGAGCCTGTGCATGTGTGAAAACAAAGGGGAGGTCTCTGCTGTGTGTCGACTAAGGATAAGATAACAGGGGTTTTAGTTTTTTGTAAGGAAATATGTTAGTTAAGGTTAAAATCTTATGAGTCTCTATAAAAAGAAAACGTTTAATAATTGTTAAAAAACGATGAGCCCCTGGGAGGACGATTATTTGTAATGGATAAGAAAATAACTATAAGTCTGCAGATTAGGATAAGTGAAGTTAACAAACTTCAAAGTACGATTTGTGTTCTATGTTCTGTGTTGGTTTGTGAGTTCTGTTAAGTGTTACTGTTTGTCTGTGTTGGGGAATAACGGAGGGACAGCTGGTCTGTCTGCTTTCTGTTGTTTAGCTTGGGAGCTCTTCTCACTCTGAAATCGCACTGGTGAATGAACTGCGCATGTGTGGGATTTTATGAGTTTAGAGTTACGTAGAGCAAATATGCCACTCCCCTGCCTGCACTGAGCTGCTGTGACATGCAGACAGAGAAGGAGCGGGAGACTTACACACTAATAAAGTATTATTTACATTTTAGTCATTTAGCAGACGCTCTTATCCAGAGCGACTTACAGGAGCATTTAGGGTTAAGTGCCTTGCTTAAGGGCACATCGACAGATTTTTCACCTAGTCGGCCCGGGGATTAGAACCAGCGACCTTTCGGTTACTGGCACAACGCTCTTACCCACTAAGCTACCTGCCACCCTGTTTGTTAAATCGGCTGTTGCTTAATTATTAAACTATTTGATTGAGATCTATTGAATTTATAAATGAGAGATATGTTAACGGATTAAAAATTAAAATAATTAAATAAGCTATTTATAATATTCCTGTGTTAAGCTGTTTGCTTATTTCTTAGCGCGAATATGAACATAGGTATGCATAAAATACTAAATTATTGTCTGTGTTCTTTGTTCTCCTGTGATGTGAGAGACGAGAAGGAGGAGACAGAGAGAGAGAGGAGGTGCTGACGAGTGCGTCACGTGGCAGTGTGTGCTGCTCCGGATCCAGTCCAATCAAGGCCAGTACTGCTCTGTTCACAAAACTTACTTTCCCATAGAGGATATTGTGTGTGCCTAGCATATTTCATGTTGTGACAATTTGACAGGGACTTGGCAACAGACTGATCAATTGATGTAATTAAGAATTGCACATTGGAGTTTTTTGTGCATGGGTTGGTTTGATTAGAGTTGTGTTGGAAATCCAGCACTGACATTATTCTGTAAAATTAAGGTAATTGGGTGCTTATTAAGCAATTGTTTTGTGAGTGCTGTAGTGTTGCTGGATTACAGGTCTTTCTTTTTTTGGATTGCTCTGAAGTTGACTACTTTCATTTACTTTTCCTGATCGGCTGTGGTAAGATTGTCACTAATCAATAATTTGGTAAAATAAAATAAAATAAAAATTAAATAAATTAATAAATTAATACAAATAAATAGATATATTGATTAATTAATTAATTAATTGATTAATAAATAAATTATTTAATTAATTTAAATTTAAAAAAGGAGGGAAACATAAGCTACACAGTCTAAAGTATTTTTGGGTTTACAAATTAATTGTTTTAAAATAATAATAATAATAAAATAATTCACAATAAAGGAATATAAAAGAGTTGTTACAATGGGGAAAAAGGACATCAAAACTATTAAAGTAATTACTCCTGTTGATGTAGTACAAAATAGTAATCCTCTAGTTAATGGTATTGCAAGGTTATCTGGAAAATGGAATACATGTTGGCCTGACATTGAACAACCATGGCCAGTGGAAGGGACTCTTAACCCAGACGTCATCAACATGATGAAAGTGCTTGTATAATGGAGAGAGGACAAGCAGAAACGAGCATAAAGATGAATCCAAAACTCCAAAAGTAAGAAGAAAACAAGATGTCTGGAAACTAAGGGTGGAGTGAGGTTCAGGAGGATGGAACTTGAAGATGATGATGATGATGATCAGAGTGATTCAGAAGAGATCATGGGTGGATATGACCCTGTGATCAGATGGAGGTTGGCCTGAGAGGAAAGAAGGGGTGATGGAAGTTGGAAGAGGAAGGATACAAGAGATTCGATCTCTGATGAAAGTGAAGATGGAGACAGCGATGAAGATTTGGAGATTAAAGGTGCTTCATGTTCAAGAGGATTTTATCCTACAATGAAGGGAGCACAAGTAAGAAGATGATGCCAGTGATAATTTGAGGACAGAACCTGGAGTATAAGCCTTTGAAGAATACAGATATGTCAGATGTACTTGAGAAGCTCCCTACTCTTCAAGATGGAGCATATCCTTGGATTTCAAAATTGGAAGAAATTACGGTGGGAACACAGTCTGCCATAGGAGACATTAAGAGACTTTTGGCTAATCTCCTTGGGATTCCAGATATGGGAGATATTTTTCAGAGAGCTGGACTTAATAGATATGTGGAGACTGCGGTGAATGATCCTGAATTGTTGGCTGCAAGTAGAAATCGGCTGTGGAGAGCACTGAAAGATATGTTTCCAACAAATGTGCATCCTGACAACATTCTGATTGACCCACTAGGACAACAAGAAAATCCGAGAGCCTATGTGTCAAGAGTTCATCAAGTGTGGAGAAATATTACCGGAAATGATCCAGATGTGAGTCAAGTTGAGCAGTCAATTTTGAGAGCTAAACTGCAGATGGGACTGCCCTCACCAGTAAGGAGCAAACTGGCAGAGGTGGTTGGACTTGGAAGCATGACAAAAGGTGTCTATACAGATCAATAGCCCATCGAGTGGATCTACATAGGAAAAAGGAACACAACCAGAAAGAACAGGACCAAGAAACTCTCAAAAACTCAATCAAATACAACTGGTGGAGAATAAGAAGGAGAAGAAACAAGCTTTGGTTATGCAGAATCAGTGTGCACCAAATCAACAATCACTGCCACAGCTTCAACTGAACCAGATCAAATGCAATTGTACCAGCCACAACTAGTGGTACAAGTTGTTTCATATCCATAGCCAGTTTCTGGACAGACACAGAATTGGAGAGGAAGAGGACGAGAAGGCTTAGGAAGAGGAAGAGGAGGAAGATTTAAGCCATACTTTCAGCAATCTTCAGAAGTGTGTTATGATTGTGGACAGGTTGGTGACTTTGCTGTGAGTGTAATGGGCCAGGAGGAAACACCAGAGGGAATTTCAGAGGAAGATACACTGGCCAGTCAAGATCATCTGGAGGACAGGTGAACCCTTATAGGGGCCCGGAGCAAGGATTCTAGGGGTGCCAAGAAGATCCGAAAGGGGGGTGTCAGCTGGTAGCATCAGGACCGGAAAAAGATCCAACAATTGAGGTGAAAGTAAACAACCGACCATTGGAAGTGATGGCGGATAGCGGAGCTGCTTTTATCTGTGTTCGGCCTGAAGATGCTACACATCTCCCTATCAACTAATTAGGACAATTGGATTTGAGGGAGTGAAACAGCTGATTCCTCTTACGGAACCAATTGATCTCTGCTATGAAAATCAGAAAATTACAATACCCATACTAGTATCAGAACATACACCTATTGCATTGTTGGGAAGAGATGCATTGTGTAGATTGAATTGTACAATAAAATGTACACCAGACGGCTGTCTGGTAGAAGTGTCAAAGGAAAAGGTTTACCAATTGTTGATGACGACAGAGATGGATTCTTCTTCAGTATTCTGGATTGGAAATCTCAGTGAAGATTTTTTGAAGCAGGCTAAGATATGGGAGAAATTCATTGTGGCAAATATGCCAGATACGAGGCTTCGGGAATATCCATTTCATTGTACGCTCAAGTATTTCAAGAATGCTGCCCAATCGAACTCAGAGGAATGGTTGAGTCATCAACCAAAGAAAGTTCAACTCAGCTCATGTTGCGTAATTTTAGGACCAAAAGGAGCAGCTATGAAGATAAACACAGATGATTATCTTGATAAAGAATTTGAGATTGAGAAGAGTGTGCCACATGTGACCTTGTTGGTTTCTGAAGGCTATGAGCAGAAGCAAATAGGAGAAATGATGACAGAAGCAGAGAAAGCTGTTTTCGTACCGATGAAAGAGAATTTGGGGATTTGGAGGAGTGAAGATCAGCGATTTCTCAAAATAATGATTTCGGCTCAAGGACAAGGAGAGCCATAAGCTGTACGGATGACACATGAATCTATTTGCAGTGCGAAGATGGATTCAGACCCTATGAAAGAGGAGATGTTGCAACAAGTTCAAGAATGTTTGTGGTCTCAACACAGTACCGATATTGGACTTGTGAAATCAGCCCAATTGAGGTGAAAGTTGAACTTCGACCAGGAGCCAGACCTCCTTGGAAGAATCAGTATCCATTGAAAGATGAAGCAATCCAAGGGATTGAACCACAAATTGAAGGACTTTCGAAAGCAGGTGTTTTGAAGACAATAAAAAATCCTCAGAGTAACACAACTTGGTTGTCTTTGGAGAAACCATGAGGGGTTGATAGTAGCGCCTCTAGACCTATTAGGTCTGATGATTTAGGAAGCTATGGGTTAGCTAATGTTGCAAGGGGGGAGGTTAGGAGAAAGATCACAAAGGAGTATGGTTTTTGGGCACCATATTTGCTTGAACAGGTTGACTATGTCATAGGCAGGTGCACAATCTGTCTGAAAAATAATGTTCGCAGGGGTGTGACTGTTATTCTTGGTTACATTCCTACACCAAGAGGTGCATAAGATGTCCAACTAAGCTAAAATATGCTCAATCGGTTGCCAAGTTCTTGTGTAAAGAAGTCATAAGCAGGTGGGGACTACCCGATCGAATATCCTCAGACAATGGGAAGGAATTTGTGGATAAATCAGTGAAATTGATGTTGCAAAAATTGGGAATTAAGCAACGTCTTGGAGCAGTTTATCACCCACAAAGTCAAGGCATTTGTGAAAAAATTAACGGTGTCTTGAAAAATCGCATTGTCAAAATTTGTCAGCATACGGGTCTAAACTGGATAGCGGCGCTTCCTTTAGCATTAATGGTGTGTCGCTCAAGTGAGTTGTGTGATCTACGTATGACACCCCATGAACTGGTAACAGGAAGAAGGATGCCTACGCCTTGTTTGCGAACAAGTGGAAAGGGTCCAAGCTTGGCTCTTTTGGAAGATGAAATGAGAGCGTATGTTACATATATGGCCAATTTTCATAAAAAATTGTCCACATATGTTTCTGACAGGCAAAGAAAAGAAGAGGTGCAGGAGAAGCTTGATGTGCAAAAAAGGAGTACAGTGCAACCTGGGGACAAGGTGTTCGTGAAGGTATTTAGAAGGAAGTGGTATAACGAACGTCGTGAAGGACCATTTGAAGTTGTTCGTAGTACTGGAACAGCTGTCTAGGTTAAAGGCTATCCAATGTGGTATCATTTGTCACATTGTGTTAAAGAGCCTGGAGAAGAGGTGCCATGCGCAGAGAGACAGGATGTTGAAGGCTCAAGAGAGCAGGATGAAGATAGGGGAGAACAGGCAGAAGGAGGGATGCATGACAATATCCAGAGAAAAAACCCAGAAGGAGAGATTGTCCATGTTGTGGACAACGTTGATGATAATGTTTACACTTCTGATGATGCCAGAGATGACTCTGCAATGGATGGAAAGGAAAGGAGATTTGGGGACATTGATTTTCAATACGTCCCAGAAACAACAGGGAATATTTCAGTGGAATGTGAAACAGCGGAGATCGCCAAGGGCAACTCTGTTACAGGAGAAGCTGGTGATTCAGTTAGACAAAGTAGGCCTAGACCAGTTAGGAGAAAAGTCAGACCAAAACGTTACGAAAACTAGGGTTGAAGTAACACTAGGAAAGTCAGCTCAGCTTCCATGTCAGTGCAAGAGAGAGAACAGTGGTGAAGGGAAATGTAGAGTTCAGTGGGAAGATAGCTATGGCAGGAGTTTAGATCTGTTAGGAGCAGTTGCATTGAGAAAGTATGCGTTGCTGAATGATAAGAGAAGACTGAAGATTGAGGGTGATTGCAGTCTCTATGTGTACAATTCCCAGCAGGAGGATCAAGGTGATCATACATGTATTTTTTATAATCCACAGTTTGAAAGTGTGGGATTAGAGTTGGGACTGAGAGTTAATGTAGTGAGACTAGTGGTGATAGATGGAAATACAAGTAAAGAGCTCCAAGCTGTAGGGAAAATAGATGAATCAACAACAATGACATCAACACTTCAGCCTAATACAACAACAGTGAGAAGCAATTCAACTCTTTCAACATTGACAGATATTAAAGCTATAAATGTATCACATTTGATTACAATGGCGCCTCAGAAAATCGCTCCAACACCAATTTTAGAAGAAAAGACTGTAATTAGGGTTAGGATGGGTGGTACAGCTCATCTTCCTTGTAGATGTGAGAGACGGAGTGGGGGTGGTGACATTCCTCCCACGTGGAGAGATAATTATGGAGAAGAAGTGTTGTTATCAGGACCAGAAGTAGAGGCTGTGCCATCTAGTCAAAGGAAGTATATTTTGTACAACGATATGAAGTGGAAGAGGGTTATGAGTGATTGCTCACTTATTTTGCGTAATGTTACATGGGAAGATCAGGGAGAATATATGTGTACTTATTTAGAGCCAGCGTTAAAATTTATTCCGGTTAAGAATGATTGGTTAGAAGGCTATGTAATTTGTAAGGTGACGCTTATGATGGAAGATTTAAAGTCTGCTGAAGTTTCCACAGTCACCAAAGGAGTTCAGGAGCAGTATATTACAGTAGCCACTCCAACAGTAAATAATACACAGAGGATATCTGTCACTTTGCCACTGGAAATAATTAAGAGTGTTAATACATCAACTAAAGCCACTATTTTAACAGTAACTTTGAAAGAGATTAATGTTACGACGGCGATAACAAATTTCGGAAATGTGACACAGACACCAACAACAACTTTTCTGAAACTAAAGGATTTAGTAAGAGTGACGCAGAAGTTTATGATACAGATGGAGAGTGCTGTGAATGGTAGTAAGGATAGTGTTGAAATAGGAGAGCAGATGGTAGTAGAGAATGATGTAGATTCATCTGAAATAGTGCAGAATACTATCCCGGAGGTAAAGGATGAGTTCTTTAATTTTAATGGAACACCAGAAGATATATCTGATCAATACCGCTCGTTAGGGAAGAGAGAAATTAAATGGAAGGCATATGGATTTGATTCTTCTGTTTTGCAAATTAAAGATGGATGGGCAGGTGGGAATCTATGGTTCCAGCAGTTAACTCATTCTGTAAGATCAGTGAGGAATCTTGAGGGTCCATGTCTGTTGAGAATTCCAGCACCAGGCACATGGGGTTCAATCTTAGAGACGGTGGCTCAACGTCTATAAACTACGTGTCAATCTTATGCTTTATCATGGCTGTTGTATCAGCAACAATCATTAGCAGATATAATGATGTCGTTGTCGAAGCATTTGTTTAGGCCTAGGTTTAATTGTTCTGGGTTAAATGAATTACCCTATGTGAATTTGTTAGATCGGAAGGAAAATCAGTTAACCGCGATTCCTGAAGCATTGGAGGTGAAACCCGTGAGGGCTAAAAGCTGTTTTTGTTCAAATAAAACATATGATGGACCGGGTATGTTTATGGGAATATCAGATTGTGATGATTATATGATGACTTTGGGTAAGCATGAATGTAAGGTTAGTAATGAGAAATATAAAGTAACTTTTTATGTTCCATTTAGTAAGAAGAGCAGGACTTTGATGGTGAAAGATCAGCTTTTGCCTGGCAATGTGACTATTGGGAATTTTCGAGATATTTGGTGGGTTTGTGGTGATAAAGCATATATATTCTTACCCTATGGATGGACAGGATGTTGTTACATGTTGACGTTGAAGCTTCCATATGAGGTTTTTACCATTCAAAGAGGGGAAGCACCGGACACAGATAAATCTGATTCTAGGTCTGGAAATAGGGTGAAAAGGGAAATGGCGCAATTTCATAGTCTGGAATCCTACCATTGGAGGATAAGTCTAGGAGAGAAGTGGGGACTTGGACTTTTTCCATGGTATGGTGTAACATTTTTGGCAGATCACATTGATAATATTACCTATACTTTGCAGTGTTTTGCAAATGAAACGATATGAGGGTTTAACCTTCTGTCAAATACTCAAAGAAGTCACAGACTGACGCTGTTGAAACATGACATGGCTCTTGACTATATTTTAGTCAAACAAGGTGGCTTATGTTTGACTATGACCTTGACGGGGGATGATTGTTATACTTTGATCCCCGATAGTTCCGATAATATCACTAGTGTTATAGATGCATTGAAGAATATAAGGGATGCGTTTGGTAGATCTGAAGGAGCTGGATGGTCAGCGAAGGCTTGGTTGCAAGATCAGTTAGGCCCAGTGGGAGAAGTGATAGTTCAGATTTTAGTGGCCGCTCTTGTAGTGCTGTGTGTGATGTTTTGCTTTTGTACTTTGTTATTGACTTTTGCGAAGGCTATGATATTGAGATGGGTTGGAGTTGTGATGCCTGGAGACAACACTCAGATGCCATTGTTAACTGTTACTGATCTAGATGGAGATAAACAAGTGGGACTGGATGGAGTATTGATGGATATATATCCATTTTGAATATCCGATCATTTTTCACATCTTTACATATTATTGTGATATTTAGTATTTTGTTATGAATCAAAGGGGGGAAATGGAATGTGATTCATTTTATATATCATTTTTATATTATTGTTGATATTGATGTTTTAATTTGCATATGTTGTTTTGCAAAAGATACTGGTTGGTGTTTTCTTTTCTTCCAGAAGCATATGGGGGAATGTGTAGAGGGGATTCAAATACTCAAACATGGACAATATGAATGGACTGGAGGAAGTGGATCAAGGAAGGTGTGGAAATGTTCAGATTCCATCATCGACGTTGCATTGAAAGTCGACACTGCTGAGGAGCTGCAGTGTAGTGGACTACATTCCAGTGTCTGCAATGATATACAGTGGGGCAAAAAAGTATTTAGTCAGCCACTATTTGTGCAAGTTCTCCCACTTAAAAAGATGAGAGAGGCCTGTAATTTTCATCATAGGTACACGTCAACTATGAAAGACAAATTGAGAAAAAAAAATCCAGAAAATCACATTGTAGGATTTTTTATGAATTTATTTGCAAATTATGGTGGAAAATAAGTATTTGGTCACCTACAAAGAAGCAAGATTTCTGGCTCTCACAGACCTGTAACTTCTTCTTTAAGAGGCTCCTCTGTCCTCCACTCGTTACCTGTATTAATGGCACCTGTTTGAACTTGTTATCAGTATAAAAGACACCTGTCCACAACCTCAAACAGTCACACTCCAAACTCCACTATGGCCAAGACCAAAGAGCTGTCAAAGGACACCAGAAACAAAATTGTAGACCTGCACCAGGCTGGGAAGACTGAATCTGCAATAGGTAAGCAGCTTGGTTTGAAGAAATCAACTGTGGGAGCAATTATTAGGAAATGGAAGACATACAAGACCACTGATAATCTCCCTCGATCTGGGGCTCCACGCAAGATCTCACCCCGTGGGGTCAAAATGATCACAAGAACGGTGAGCAAAAATCCCAGAACCACACGGGGGGACCTAGTGAATGACCTGCAGAGAGCTGGGACCAAAGTAACAAAGCCTACCATCAGTAACACACTACGCCGCCAGGGACTCAAATCCTGCAGTGCCAGACGTGTCCCCCTGCTTAAGCCAGTACATGTCCAGGCCCGTCTGAAGTTTGCTAGAGTGCATTTGGATGATCCAGAAGAGGATTGGGAGAATGTCATATGGTCAGATGAAACCAAAATAGAACTTTTTGGTAAAAACTCAACTCGGTCGTGTTTGGAGGACAAAGAATGCTGAGTTGCATCCAAAGAACACCATACCTACTGTGAAGCATGGGGGTGGAAACATCATGCTTTGGGGCTGTTTTTCTGCAAAGGGACCAGGACGACTGATCCGTGTAAAGGAAAGAATGAATGGGGCCATGTATCGTGAGATTTTGAGTGAAAACCTCCTTCCATCAGCAAGGGCATTGAAGATGAAACGTGGCTGGGTCTTTCTGCATGACAATGATCCCAAACACACCGCCCGGGCAACGAAGGAGTGGCTTCGTAAGAAGCATTTCAAGGTCCTGGAGTGGCCTAGCCAGTCTCCAGATCTCAACCCCATAGAAAATCTTTGGAGGGAGTTGAAAGTTCGTGTTGCCCAGCGACAGCCCCAAAACATCACTGCTCTAGAGGATATCTGCATGGAGGAATGGGCCAAAATACCAGCAACAGTGTGTGAAAACCTTGTGAAGACTTACAGAAAACGTTTGACCTGTGTCATTGCCAACAAAGGGTATATAACAAAGTATTGAGAAACTTTTGTTATTGACCAAATACTTATTTTCCAACATAATTTGCAAATAAATTCATAAAAAATCCTACAATGTGATTTTCTGGATTGTTTTTCCTCATTTTGTCTGTCATAGTTGACGTGTACCTATGATGAAAATTACAGGCCTCTCTCATCTTTTTAAGTGGGAGAACTTGCACAATTGGTGGCTGACTAAATACTTTTCTTCCCCACTGTATGTAGTATCTAAACAGTTTATGACTTTGCTGACGTTTGTAAATGGTGTGTTAGAGGAAGTTGACTCAGCTTGCGGAAGCATCTGGAAAGCATTACTATAGGGGCCCCCTAAAACAGAGGAAGTCTGTTATGTGAAGGCCAGGGATTGGTCTATTCAAATCACGCCATATTATGTTACATATTATAAATACCATGGTTGGAACAAAGGACGGGGAGGAACAGCATGTTAGAGATTGGGTCAGTTGTTCTCCGGATTTTCTGCAGAAATCTGTAAATTGACGCTGAAATCTTTGATGTAATAAACCATTATAATCGAGGACAGTGTCAGCGGATTTCTTGTCATCACAGCATCTCAGCATCGTTATCTACACCTGCTTTGACTTGACCAAGTTTTTGAGGTGTGAGGCATTGAGGAAATGTTGAAACTTAGGTCTGTCCTAAATTCCACCAAACAACAGGTGATGATGAAGACTGCAAAATCATTGGAACGGTAAACAAACTATTCACAATGTCCGGAAAAAACATTGAGAGACCCATACATGCATGCAAACCAGTGAAATAGGATATGGATGGAATTATTCTCTTAGAATACCTAGTCACTGACACTCTGAGGAAATAATCGCCCTTGAGCAGGGAGAGCCAGCTTTAACTGGGAGTGTTTATACTTTACTATTCTATGACAGCAATCTTAATTCTGGATTGCTAATCAACTTGTTTGTGAGAAAAGGTGACAATGTGTTATACGAGGGATAGTTTAGGTGTTTTTTGTGTGCAACACAACAGTTAGAACTGCAGGGCAAATTATGCGAGCTCTGTAGACCTGCTATCATGATGTGAACAATAAATATACTTCCACTGTCATAATAAACACAATAAACAAGGAAGTTTCCTTTGATGGGAGACATTTTGAGACGCAGACTCTGTCTTTCAAGCCGTGGTAAACTGTGGTGTGAAGTGAAGTTGTCGTTGTTGTTTTACAGTGGATGCCTCCAGTCCTGTGACGTATGACACTCTCAGGTAGACTTCTTGTGATCACACTGAGGTTGGGTTAGGTGAAAGGGCATGGGGGTGGAACTGGATCAGCTGGATAGACAGCACCCATATACAGAAAGTGTCTGGAGGTTTTCTTCCTTCTGTCACACATAGGACTAATGCCTCCAGGTAATGTATGCACTGTTACCTCAGACAAAGATGTTCTGATAACAGGGCCAGGACCAGACTTCTAAAACCAGCTGCAGTAACAGTCATTACTAGTCACCATGAGGAACTGTAACAGGCTAGAGAAGGTATATTGTAAGGTCCACTGTGTGTATGTGTGTGTGTGTGTGTGTGTGTGTGTGTGTGTGTGTGTGTGTGTGTGTGTGTGTGTGTGTGTGTGTGTGTGTGTTTCATAGGAATTGAACAAGTTCTGTCGAAACCATCATTGCTTTTGTGCAGAAGAATAGACAGATGTCCTGATGACAAAATCCACTAAATGTAATCTGACAAGAGGCCTTACGTGTAACAGATCATTTTATTTATTTTTTCTTTATTATTACAGTCAAGTCCACATTAACCCATCATAGAAGAGCCAGACAACAGCTCGATGAGTAACACGGTCCAGCTTTACACACAGCCCTCTGTGGTCCACTGGGTTAAAGGAAACAGAACCACAATGGTGGCATGATACGGTCATCACCTAAACTAGGGGATTCTGGACAGAATACCCCAGATGTCCTTATAGCCTCTGCATCAAAGCCATAACAAAAACACAAAACAATTCCCAAATGGGGGAGAAATAAATCAACCTAAAACATAAAAAAATATATATCATCCAATCGTGAGAAATATTAGAAAACTATACATTATTTTTAATGTGCTTGACAAAATGCAGCACTAAACAGTTTCCATCTCACGTAAATGTATATAAATATATATATGGTAATCAAAATGTACACAGCATTTTTTTTACATGTCAAAAGTAAAGAGCCAGGTTTCAGGAGTGGATTAAAACTAAAAGAAAAGGAGAATGCTGAAATACTGTGCTTGGGGTCACACACACTAATAAAGACTCAGCAGTTCAGTATAGCCAGGTTGGGTTTCCTCCACCAATAAAGCGTTCATACACTGCTCAAAAAAATAAAGGGAACACTTAAACAACACAATGTAACTCCAAGTCAATCACACTTCTGTGAAATCAAACTGTCCACTTAGGAAGCAACACTGATTGACAATATATTTCACATGCTGTTGTGCAAATGGAATAGACAACAGGTGGAAATTATAGGCAATTAGCAAGACACCCCCAATAAAGGACTGGTTTTGCAGGTGGTGACCACAGACCACTTCTCAGTTCCTATGCTTCCTGGCTGATGTTTTGGTCACTTTTGAATGCTGGCGGTGCTTTCACTCTAGTGGTAGCATGAGACGGAGTCTACAACCCACACAAGTGGCTCAGGTAGTGCAGCTCATCCAGGATGGCACATCAATGCGAGCTGTGGCAAGAAGGTTTGCTGTGTCTGTCAGCGTAGTGTCCAGAGCATGGAGGCGCTACCAGGAAACAGGCCAGTACATCAGGAGACGTGGAGGAGGCCGTAGGAAGGCAACAACCCAGCAGCAGGACTGCTACCTCCGCCTTTGTGCAAGGAGGAGCAGGAGGAGCACTGCCAGAGCCCTGCAAAATGACCTCCAGCAGGCCACAAATGTGCATGTGTCTGCTCAAACGGTCAGAAACAGACTCCATGAGGGTGGTATGAGGGCCCGACGTCCACAGGTGTAGAATAATAGTTTAGACATCAAAACTATGAAATGACACATACAGTGAGGGAAAAAAGTATTTGATCCCCTGCTGATTTTGTACGTTTGCCCACTGACAAATAAATGATCAGTCTATAATTTTAATGGTAGGTTTATTTGAACAGTGAGAGACAGAATAACAAAAAAATCCAGAAAAACGCATGTCAAAAATGTTATAAATTGATTTGCATTTTAATGAGGGAATTAAGTATTTGACACCCTCTCAATCAGAAAGATTTCTGGCTCCCAGGTGTCTTTTATACAGGTAACGAGCTGAGATTAGGAGCACACTCTTAAAGGGAGTGCTCCTAATCTCAGTTTGTTACCTGTATAAAAGACACCTGTCCACAGAAGCAATCAATCAATCAGATTCCAAACTCTCCACCATGGCCAAGACCAAAGAGCTCTCCAAGGATGTTAGGGACAAGATTGTAGACCTACACAAGGCTGGAACGGGCTACAAGACCATCGCCAAGCAGCTTGGTGAGAAGGTGACAACAGTTGGTGCGATTATTCGTCAATCTCCCTCGGCCTGGGGCTCCATGCAAGATCTCACCTCGTGGAGTTGCAATGATCATGAGAACGGTGAGGAATCAGCCCAGAACTACATGGGAGGATCTTGTCAATGATCTCAAGGCAACTGGGACCATAGTCACCAAGAAAACAATTGGTAACACACTACGCCGTGAAGGACTGAAATCCTGCAGCGCCCGCAAGTCCCCCTGCTCAAGAAAGCACATATACAGGCCCATCTGAAGTTTGCTAATGAACATCTGAATGATTCAGAGGAGAATTGGGTGAAAGTGTTGTGGTCAGATGAGACCAAAATCGAGCTCTTTGGCATCAACTCAACTCGCCGTGTTTGGAGGAGGAGGAATGCTGCCTATGACCCCAAGAACACCATTCCCACAGTCAAACATGGAGGTGGAAACATTATGCTTTGGGGGTGTTTTTCTGCTAAGGGGACAGGACAACTTCACTGCATCAAAGGGACGATGGACGGGGCCATGTACCGTCAAATCTTGGATGAGAACCAAGAAAAATGGGTTGTGGATGGGTATTCCAGCATGACAATGACCCAAAACACACGGCCAAGGCAACAAAGGAGTGGCTCAAGAAGAAGCACATTAAGGTCCTGGAGTGGCCTAGCCAGTCTCCAGACCTTAATCCCATAGAAAATCTGTGGAGGGAGCTGAAGGTTCGAGTTGCCAAACGTCAGGCTCGAAACCTTAATGACTTGGAGAAGATCTGCAAAGAGGAGTGGGACAAAATCCCTCCTGAGATGTGTGCAAACCTGGTGGCCAACTACAAGAAACGTCTGACCTCTGTGATTGCCAACATGGGTTTTGCCACCAAGTACTAAGTCATGTTTTGCAGAGGGGTCAAATACTTATTTCCCTCATTAAAATGCAAATCAATTTATAACATTTTTGACATGCGTTTTTCTGGATTTTGTTGTTGTTATTCTGTCTCTCACTGTTCAAATAAACCTATCATTAAAATTATAGACTGATCATGTCTTTGTCAGTGGGCAAACTTACAAAATCAGCAGGGGATCAAATACTTTTTTCCCTCACTGTACTTGGTCTTTTACCAAATAGGGCTATCTTCTGTATACCACCCCAACCTTGTCACAACACAACTGATTGGCTCAAATGCATTAAGAAGGAAAGAAATTCCACAAATTAACTTTTAACAAGGCACACCTGTTAATTGAAATGCATTCCAGGTAACTACCTCATGAAGCTGGTTGAGGTGACCAAGAACCCGATGGTCACTCTGACAGAGCTCCAGAGTTCCTCTGTGGAGATGGGAGAACCTTCCAGAAGGACAACCATCTCTGCAGCACTCCACCAATCAGGCCTTTATTGGAGAGTGGCCAGACGGAAGCCACTCCTCAGTAAAAGGCACGACAGCCCGTTTGGAGTTTGCCAAAAGGCACCTAAAAGACTCTCAGACCATAAGAAACAAGATTCTCTGGTCTGATGAAACCAAGATTGAACTCTTTGGCCTGAATGCCAAGCTTCATGTCTGGAGGAAACCTAGCACCTCCCTACGGTGAAGCATGGTGGTGGTTGCATCATGCTGTGGCGATATTCTTTGGCGGCAAGGACTGGGAGACTAGTCAGGATCGAGGGAAAGATGAACTGATCAAAGTACAGAGAAATCCTTGATGAAAACCTGCTCCAGAGCACTCAGGACCTCAGACTGGGGCGAAGATTCATCTTCCAACAGGACAACGTCCCTATGTACACAACCAAGAAAACGCACGAGTGGCTTCGGGACAAGTCTCTGAATGTTCTTCAGTGGCCCAGCCAGAGCCCGGATTTGAACCCGATCGAACATCTCTGGAGAGACCTGAAAATAGCTGTGCAGCAACGCTCCCCATCCAACTTGACAGAGCTTGAGAGGATCTGCAGAGATTCAATGGGAGAAACTCCCCAAATAGAGATGTGCCAAGCTTGTAGCATCATACCCAAGAAGACTCGAGGCCGAAATAACTGCCAAAGGTGCTTTAACAAAGTACTGACTAAAGGGTCTGAATACTTATGTAAATGTGATATATACGGGGGGCGGGGTTATTTTATACATTTGCAAAAATACCTAAAAACCTGTTTTTGCTTTGTCATTATGGGGTATTGTGCGTAGATTGATGAGGTGGAAAAAACAATTTAATAAAGTTTAGCATAAGGCTGTAACCTATCAAAATGTGGAAAAAGTCAAGGGGTCTGAATACTTTCCGAATGCACTGTATATCACTATGTCTTTGTAGTGAAGAAGCGGTTTGTAGACCGGTGAGTACATTTCTGTGCAAACGGATAGGCCTAAATCGTAACTTGAGATCCATGCTTGTAACTCAAGAATTCACTATAATCTTCCATTCACATCAATGCATTATTAACAAGAAAGTTTGATTTAAGTGCACACATCTGAAGTTAAAAGTTTTATCTCATCTCTGTTGTCTCCTCCTCATCAGTAACTCTAGTAAACTTCCACTCCTGTCCCTGCCATTGTCACCAGACTTATCAATCATTTCAGGTTGATGTTGACTTTGGCCATGTTCAAGAGCATCAACACCGTGTATCATGGGTAAATTGTGACTGACTGACTGATATACTAATAATAATAATGAGTAGTTATTTATGATGCAACGTGATTTGTAGATCAGTCAGTCTCGACTCGCTTCAAAGTTGGCTGCAATGTCAAACGCCCGCATTGACTTGAACAAGTTTTTGAGGTGTGAGTCATTGAGGAGATGTTGAAACTTCGGTCTGTCCTAAATTCAACCAAACAACAGGTGATGATGAAGACTGCACAATCATTGGAATGAGGAAAAAAACTATTCACAATCTCTGGAAAATACTTTCAGAGACCCATACAGACATGCATGCAAAACGACAGACATTCAAAGAGTCACACGGATACATCAAATCAAATCAAATCAAATCAAATTTTATTGGCCACATGCGCCGAATACAACAGGTGCAGACATTACAGTGAAATGCTTACTTACAGCCCTTAACCAACAGTGCATTTATTTTTAATAAAAAAGTAGAATAAAACAACAGAAAAGTGTTGAGAAAAAAAGAGCAGAAGTAAAATAAAATAACAGTAGGGAGGCTATATATACAGGGGGGTACCGGTGCAGAGTTAATGTGTGGGGGCACCGGCTAGTTGAGGTAGTTGAAGTAATATGTACATGTGGGTAGAGTTAAAGTGACTATGCATAAATAATTAACAGAGTAGCAGCAGCGTAAAAAGATGGGGTGGGGGGGCAGTGCAAATAGTCCGGGTAGCCATGATTAGCTGTTCAGAAGTCTTATGGCTTGGGGGTAGAAGCTGTTGAGAAGTCTTTTGGACCTAGACTTGGCACTACGGTACCGCTTGCCGTGCGGTAGCAGAGAGAACAGTCTATGACTAGGGTGGCTGGAGTCTTTGACAATTTTGAGGGCCTTCCTCTGACACCGCCTGGTATAGAGGTCCTGGATGGCAGGAATCTTGGCCCCAGTGATGTACTGGGCCGTACGCACTACCCTCTGTAGTGCCTTGCGGTCGGAGGCCAAGCAGTTGCCATACCAGGCAGTGATGCAACCAGTCAGGATGCTCTCGATGGTGCAGCTGTATAATTTTTTGAGGATCTGAGGACCCATGCCAAATCTTTTCAGTCTCCTGAGGGGGAATAGGCTTTGTCGTGCCCTCTTCACGACTGTCTTGGTGTGTTTGAACCATGATAGTTTGTTGGTGATGTGGACACCAAGGAACTTGAAGCTCTCAACCTGTTCCACTACAGCCCCGTCGATGTGAATGGGGGCGTGCTCAGTCCTCTTTTTTTTCCTGTAGTCCACAATCATCTCCTTTGTCTTGGTCACGTTGAGGGAGAGGTTGTTATCCTGGCACCACACGGCCAGGTATCTGATCTCCTCCCTATAGGCTGTCTCATCGTTGTCGATCAGGCCTACCACTGTTGTGTCGTCTGCAAACTTAATGATGGTAATGGAGTCTTGCATGGCCATGCAGTCATAGGTGAACAGGGAGTACAGGAGGGGACTGAGCACACACCCCTGAGGGGCCCCCGTGTTGAGGATCAGTGTGGCAGATGTGTTGTTACCTACCCTTACTACCTGGGGGCGGCCCGTCAGGAAGTCCAGGATCCAGTTGCAGAGGGAGGTGTTTAGTCCCAGGATCCTTAGCTTAGTGATGAGCTTTGAGGGCACTATGGTGTTGAATACTGAGCTGTAGTCAATGAATAGCATTCTCACGTAGGTGTTCCTCTTGTCCAGGTGGGAAAGTGCAGTGTGGAGTGCAATAGAGATTGCATCATCTGTGGATCTGTTGGGGCGGTATGCAAATTGGAGTGGGTCTAGGGTTTCTGGGATAATGCTGTTGATGTGAGCCATGACCAGCCTTTCAAAGCACTTCATGGCTACAGACGTCAGTGCTACGGGGCGGTAGTCATTTAGGCAGGTTATCTTAGAGTCCTTGGGCACGGGGACTATGGTGGTCTGCTTGAAACATGTTGGTATTACAGACTCAGTCAGGGACATGTTGAAAATGTCAGTGAAGACACTTGCCAGTTGGTCAGCACATGCTCGGAGTACACGTCCTGGTAATCCATCTGGCCCTGCGGCCTTGTGAATGTTGACCTGCTTAAAAGTCTTACTCACATCAGCTATGGAGAGCGTGATCACATAGTCATCCGGAACAGCTGGTGCTCTCATGCGTGCTTCAGTGTTGCTTGCCTCGAAGCGAGCATAGAAGTGGTTTAGCTCGTCTGGAAGTTTTGTGTCACAGGGCAGCTCGCGGCTGTGCTTCCCTTTGTAGTCTGTAATAGTTTTCAAGCCCTGCCACATCCGACGAGCATCAGAGCCGGTGTTGTACGATTCAATCTTAGTCCTGTATTGACTCTTTGCCTGTTTGATGGTTCGTCGTAGGGCATAGTGGGATTTCTTATAAGCGTCCGGGTTAGAGTCCCGCTCCTTGAAAGCGGCAGCTCTACGCTTTAGCTCAGTGCGGATGTTTCCTGTAATCTATGGCTTCTGGTTGGGGTATGTACGTACGGTCACTGTGGGGACGACATCATCGATGCACTTATTGATGAAGCCAGTGACTGATGTGGTGTACTCCTCAATGCTATCTGAAGAATCCCGGAACATGTTCCAGTCTGTGCTAGCAAAACAGTCCTGTAGCTTACCATCTGCGTCATCTGACCACTTTTTTATTAACCGAGTCACTGGTTCTTCCTGCTTTAGTTTTTGCTTATAAGCAGGAATCAGGAGGATATAGTTATGGTCAGATTTGCCAAATGGAGGGCGAGGTAGAGCTTTGTATGCGTCTCTGTGTGTGGAGTAAAGGTGGTTTAGAGTTTTTTTTTCCTCTGCTTGCACATTTAACATGCTGGTAGAAATTAGGTAGAACAGATTTAAGTTTCCCTGCATTAAAGTCCTCGGCCACTAGGAGCGCTGCCTCTGGATGAGCGTTTTCCTGTTGACTTATGGCCTTATACAGCTCATTCAGTGCAATCTTAATGCCAGCATTGGTTTGTGGTGGTAAATAGACAGCTATGAAAAATATAGATGAAATCCCTCTTGGTAAATAGTGTGGTCTACAGCTTATCATAAGATACTCTACCTCAGGCGAGCAAAACCTCGAGACTTCCTTAGTATTTGATTTTGTGCACCAGCTGTTGTTTACAAATATACACAGACCGCCACCCCTTGTCTTACCGGAGTCAGCCGTTCTATCCTGCCGATGTAGCGTATAGCCCGCTAGCTGTATGTTGTCCATGTCGTCGTTCAGCCACGACTCGGTGAAACATAAGATATTACAGTTTTTAATGTCCCGTTGGTAGGATAACCATAATCTTAGGTCATCCAATTTATTCTCAAATGATTGAAGATTGGCTAATAGGATTGATGTGAGTGGCAGTTTACTCGCTCGCCGTCAGATCCTTACAAGGCACCCCGACCTGCGTCCACGATATCGCCGTCTCTTCCTCATGCGAATGACGGGGATTTGGGCCTTGTCGGATGTCTGTAGGATATCCTTCGTGGCCGCCTCATTGAAGAAAAAATCTTCGTCCAATACGAGGTGAGTAATCGCTGTCCTGAGATCCAGAAGCTCTTTTTGGTTATAAGAGACGATGGCAGAAACATTATGTACAAAATAAATTACAAATAACGCGGAAAAACACACATAATAGTACAATTGGTCAGAGGGCTGTAAAACGGCAGCCATCTTCTCCGGCGCCATTATTATTAACATAGATTCATAAAGATAATAACAGATCATTGTGGTCAGTCTGCTAGCATGAGATGCTAACAGCTTCTGGGAAATCTACTGTCATGTAGTTTCTTCTACTCTGAGAATTCTCCATTCTGAACCTGCCTGTCTGGTTATGACACAATAACACCATGAGGAGAGAGACAGGGAGAGGGAGAAAGAGAAGGGATAGAACTAGAGAGAAAAAGAGAAAGAGACGGAGAGAAAGAAAGAGAGACAGAGTTGGTGAGGTACAGAGATTGTAACAGGTGTCCCTAGGGATAGTTTCTTGTGGCAGCCTTGAGATTAGAGGCAGCGTCAAAATGAAACCATGATCTCTCTATGTCAAGAATATCTTTATCAAGAATGTTTGTTCTCATCAATTCTTATGATATCATCACTAAGTACATAACAGCTAAATAAATATGTCATAAAGAATTCCACAGAAACTCAGCTTACACCATTCTCCCACTTCGAACCAATCTCAACAGACCGTAAACTCAATTCTGGTTAACTGACATTGGACAAATACTACACTAAAATAAGATATGAATGGAATTCTTCTGTTAGAATGCCTAGTCACTGACACTCTGGGGAAATAATTGCCCTTGAGCAGGGAGAGCCAGCTTTAACTGGGAGTGTTTATACTTTACTATTCTATGACAGCAATCCTGATTCTGGATTGCTAAACAACTTGTTTGTGAGAAAAAGTGACAGTGTTACAAATATGGATAGTTTAGGTGTTTATTGTGTGCAACACAACAGTTAAAACGACAAGGCAAAATATGCAAGCTCTGTAGACCTGCTATCGTGATGTGAACAAAATAATGCTTCCTCTGTCTCAATAAACACAATAAACAAGGAAGTTTACTTTGATGGGAGCAATTTTGAGATGCAGACTCTGTGTCTGTCTAGCCGTGGTAAACAGTGGTGTGAAGTGAAGTTGTCGTTGTTGTTTTACAGTGGATGCCTCCAGTCCTGTGACGTATGACACTCTCAGGTAGACTTCTTGTGATCACACTGAGGTTGGGTTAGGTGAAAGGGCTGGGGGGTGGAACTGGATCAGCTGCATAGACAGCACCCACATACAGAAAGTGTCTGGAGGTTTTCTTCCTTCTGTCAAACATTGGACTAATGCCTCCAGGTAATGTATGCACTGTTACCTCAGACAAAGATGTTCTGATAACAGGGCCAGGACCAGACTTCTAAAACCAGTTGCAGTAACAGTCACTACTAGTCACCATGAGGAACTGTAACAGGCTAGAGAAGGCCTATAGTAAGGTCCTCTCTCTGTGTGTGTTTCATAGGAATTGAACAAGTTCTGTCGAAACCATCATTGCTTTTGTGCAGAAGAATAGACAGATGCCCTGAAGAAAAAATCCACCAAATTCCATCCGACAAGAGGCCTTATCTGTAACAGATCATTTTGTGTATTTATTTTTCATTATTTTACAGTCAAGTCCACATTAACCCCTCATAGAAGAGCCGGACAACAGCTCCATGAGTAACACAGAGAGGAGCTGTTTAGTCGAGGTTCACGCACTGCCCTTTGTTGTCCATTGGGTTAAAGGAAACAGAACCACAATGGCGGCATGATTAGGTAATGACCTAAACTAGAGGATTCTGGACAGAATACCCCAGAAATCCTCATAGCCTTTGTATCAAAGCCTAAATGAAAACACAAAACAATTCCCAAATGGGGGAGAAATAAATCAACCTAAAACATAACAAATATATATCATCCAATCGTACGCCATCCATCATTCCTTAAATTCTGACCAGTTTCCCAGTCCCTGCCAATGAAAAACATCCCCACAGCATGATGCTGCCACCACCATGCTTCACTGTGGGGATGGTGTTATCGGGGTGATGAGAGTTGTTGGGTTTGCGCCATACATAGCGTTTTCCTTGATGGCCAAAAAGCTAAATTTTTGTCTCATCTGAACAGAGTACCTTCTCCCACATGCCTTTTGGCGAACACCAAATGTGTATGCTTATTTTTTTCTTTAAGCTCTGGCTTTTTTCTGGCCACTCTTCCGTAAAGCCCAGCTCTGTGGAGTGCACGGCTTAAAGTGGTCCTATGGACAGATACTCCAATCTCCACTGTGGCGCTTTGCATCTCTTTCAGGGTTATCTTTGGTCTCTTTGTTGCCTCTCCTTTTAATGCCCTCCTTTTAATAACCCAACCCTGATCTGTACTTCTCCAAACTTTGTCCCCGACCTGTTTGGAGAGCTCCTTGGTCTTCATGGTGCCGCTTGCTTGGTGGTGCCGCTTGCTTGGTGGTGCCCCTTGCTCAGTTGAGTTGCTGACTCTGGGGCCTTTCAGAACAGGTGTATATATACTGAGATCATGTAACAGATCATGTGACACTTAGATTGCACACGTGGACTTTATTTAACTAATTATGTGACTTCTGAAGGTAATTGGTTGCACCAGGTGTTATTTAGGGGCTTCATGGCAAAGGGGGTGAATACATATGCACGCACCACTTTTCCGTTATTCATTTTTTAGATTTTTTCGAAACAAGTTATTTTTTTCATTTCACTTCATCAATTTGGACTATTTTGTGTATGTCCATTACATGAAATCCAAATAAAAATCCATTTAAATTACAGGATGTAATGCAACAAAATAGGAAAAACGCCAAGGGGGATGAATACTTTTGCAAGGCACTGTATACAGTACCGTTCAAAAGTTTGGGGTCACTAAGAAATGACCTTGTTCGAAAGAAAAGCATTTTTTCTGTCCAATAAAATAACATCAAATTGATCAGAAATACATTGTAGATATTGTTAATGTTGTAAATGGCTATTGTAGCTGGAAACGGCTGATTTTTAATGGAATATCTACATAGGCGTATAGAGGCCCATTATCAGCAACCATCAGTCCTGTATTCCAATGGCACGTTGTGTTTGCTAATCCAAGTTTATCATTTTAAAAGGCTAATTGATCATTAGAAAACCCTTTTGCAATTATGTTAGCACTGGCAGCTTCATTAAATAGTATCCGCAAAACACCAGTCTCAACGTCAACAGTGAAGAGCCGACTCCGGGATGCTGACCTTCTAAGCAGAGTTGCAAAGAAAAAGCCATATCTCAGCCTGGCCAATAAAAATAAAAGATTAAGATGGGCAGTCTGAGATATGGCTTTTTCATTGCAACTCTGTTTCTCAAGCTACACACTCTAATGTATTTGTCCTCTTGCTCAGTTGTCAAATCAAATCAAATCAAATCAAATTTTATTGGCCACATGTGCCGAATACAACAGGTGCAGACATTACAGTGAAATGCTTACTTACAGCCCTTAACCAACAGTGCATTTATTTTTAACAAAAAAGTAAAAATAAAACAACAACAAAAAAAGTGTTGAGAAAAAAAGAGCAGAAGTAAAATAAAATAACAGTAGGGAGGCTATATATACAGGGGGGTACCGGTGCAGAGTCAATGTGCGGGGGAACCGGCTAGTTGAGGTAGTTGAAGTAATATGTACATGTGGGCAGAGTTAAAGTGACTATGCATAAATAATTAACAGAGTAGCAGCAGCGTAAAAAGATGGGGTGGGGGGGCAGTGCAAATAGTCCGGGTAGCCATGATTAGCTGTTCAGAGTCTTATGGCTTGGGGGTAGAAGCTGTTGAGAAGTCTTTTGGACCTAGACTTGGCACTCCGGTACCGCTTGCCGTGCGGTAGCAGAGAGAACAGTCTATGACTAGGGTGGCTGGAGTCTTTGACAATTTTGAGGGTTTTCCTCTGACACCGCCTGGTATAGAGGTCCTGGATGGCAGGAATCTTGGCCCCAGTGATGTACTGGGCCGTACGCACTACCCTCTGTAGTGCCTTGCGGTCGGAGGCCAAGCAGTTGCCATACCAGGCGGTGAATCAACCAGTCAGGATGCTCTCGATGGTGCAGCTGTAGAATTTTTTGAGGATCTGAGGACCCATGCCAAATCTTTTCAGTCTCCTGAGGGGGAATAGGCTTTGTCGTGCCCTCTTCACGACTGTCTTGGTGTGTTTGGACAATAATAGTTCGTTGGTGATGTGGACACAAAGGAACTTGAAGCTCTCAACCTGTTCCACTACAGCCCCGTCGATGAGAATGGGGGCGTGCTCAGTCCTCTTTTTTTTCCTGTAGTCCACAATCATCTCCTTTGTCTTGGTCACGTTGAGGGAGAGGTTGTTGTCCTGGCACCACACGGCCAGGTCTCTGACCTCCTCCCTATAGGCTGTCTCATCGTTGTCGGTGATCAGGCCTACCACTGTTGTGTCGTCAGCAAACATAATGATGGTGTTGGAGTCTTGCCTGGCCATGCAGTCATGGATGAACAGGGAGTACAGGAGGGGACTGAGCACGCACCCCTGAGGGGCCCCCGTGTTGAGGATCAGTGTGGAAGATGTGTTGTTACCTACCCTTACCACTTGGGGGTGGCCTGTCAGGAAGTCCAGGATCCAGTTGCAGAGGGAGGTGTTTAGTCCCAGGATCCTTAGCTTAGTGATGAGCTTTGAGGGCACTATGGTGTTGAATGCTGAGCTGTAGTCAATGAATAACATTCTCACGTAGGTGTTCCTCTTGTCCAGGTGGGAAAGGGCAGTGTGGTGTGCAATAGAGATTGCATCATCTGTGGATCTGTTGGGGCGGTATGCAAATTGGAGTGGGTCTAGGGTTTCTGGGATAATGCTGTTGATGTGAGCCATGACCAGCCTTTCAAAGCCCTTCATGGCTACAGACGTCAGTGCTACAGGGCGGTAGTCATTTAGGCAGGTTATCTTTGTCACGGTTTACTAAGCCAGAACCCAGAAGCAGACCAGGACAAGGTACGTTGAGACAAAGATGAGTGTTTATTTAATAGATTCCCGAGTGAGGTTGAATAATCCAGGGAACAGAGCGGGTGGCGTGGATGGGTTGTTGAGGGTGCAGTGGTTGGTCCGGTAATGGCTCGGCAGCCGCCGACCATCAGGCAGAGGTTGGGAGAAGGTTCCGGGTGAGAGACTGTAGATAGAAACAAACGGAGGTAAGTACACGGCAAGCCAACAAGGTGCAAAACAACAAAACTAACACTAGTAGCTCAGAGGCTGATACGCTGACAAACATACTGTTCA
This sequence comes from Coregonus clupeaformis, assembly GCF_020615455.1. NCBI lineage: Eukaryota > Metazoa > Chordata > Actinopteri > Salmoniformes > Salmonidae > Coregonus > Coregonus clupeaformis. Next base: position 18,069,889 of record NC_059219.1, read on the forward strand.
TGGCTAACGATCCGGCAGGAACTGGATGTTAGGCCAGAGCCTAAGAAGGGTGATGATCAGGACCAGGTGTGCAGATTGCTGATGGGATGCAGGTGCGGAAATCAAGAGCGCTCCCCGGAGCGTTCCCGAACCCTCGGGAAACTGGAGATCACGAACAGAAACACTAGTCACCAGACAGGACCCGACTCAGACTGCCGGGATCGTTACAGTACCCCCCCTCCGACGAACGCCACCGGGCGGACTCCCGGAGCGCCAGGATGGAGGCGGTAGAAGTCACTGATGAGGTCCGCATCTAGGACCTGTCGCCGCGGAATCCAACTCCTCTCTTCAGGGCCATACCCCTCCCAGTCCACGAGATACTGGAAACCCCGGCCCCGCCGTCTGGAATCCATGATGCGACGCACCGTGTAGGCAGGACCACCTCCGATCATCCGAGGAGGAGGAGGAGGAGGCGGAGGAGGCAACAGAGGACTGAGGAAGACAGGCTTGAGGCAGGAGACATGAAAGGTGGGATGGACTCTGAGCGTCCTCGGTAGTTTGAGTCGAACTGCCACTGGATTGATCACCTTCTCCACCACAAACGGACCAATGAACTTCGGTAACAACTTCCTAGACTCAGTCCGTAACGGAAGATCCCGTGTGGCCAACCAAACCCTATCTCCGATGGTATAGGTGGGAGCGGGGATCCGGCGACGATTCGCCTGGAGCTGATACCGGTCCGAACCTCTAAGGAGTACCTTTCTGGCCCGATGCCAGGTCCGGTGGCAACGACGAATATGGGCCTGAACAGAAGGCACTGAGAGCTCCTTCTCCTGAGAAGGGAACAGGGGAGGTTGGTAGCCATACAGGCACTGGAAGGGAGACATCCCAGTGGCAGATGTAGGGAGAGTATTGTGGGCATACTCAACCCAAGGCAACTGAGAGACCCAGGAGGTGGGGTTGGAAGAGACCAGACAGCGTAGCGTGGATTCCATCTTCTGGTTGGCTCTCTCCGCCTGACCATTGGATTGGGGGTGAAAACCAGATGTGAGACTGACTGTAGCTCAATCAAACAGAAGGACTTCCAGACAGCAGAGGTAAACTGAGGGCCACGGTCGGAAACGATCTCACTGGGCAAACCGTGGACCCTGAAAACCTCCCTAACCAGGATCTCGGACGTCTCCGAGGCAGAGGGAAGCTTGGCAATTGGCACAAAGTGGGCGAACTTGCTGAATCTGTCCACGATAGTCAGAACGACCGTGTTCCCCTCAGAAGCGGGCAACCCAGTGACGAAGTCCAGGGCCAGATGCGACCATGGTCGCCGGGGAATAGGAAGGGGGGTGAAGTAGTCCAGAGCTGGGCCGATTGGTACTCTTATTCTGCGCACACACTGGACAGGCAGCAACAAAACCCCGAGTATCCTCGGCCATGGCAGGCCACCAAAAACGTCTGCGAAGAAACGCCATTGTCCGAGCCACGCCAGGGTGACAAGCCATCTTGCTGGCGTGGGACCATTTGAGGACAGCAGGACGAACCGACTCAGGCACAAACAACCGACCGGGTGGACCGTTACCGGGACCGGGCTGAGTCCGAAGGGCCGCCAGCACCTCCTCCTCAATCTTCCACATAACTGCTCCCACGACGCAGTTCCGGGGAGAATAGTCTCGGTCTTGGACCCACTCTCCTCCGTCTTGGAGAACATCCGGGACAAGGCGTCCGCCTTGCCGTTCTTAGATCCAGGTCGGAACGTCAGGGAAAACTTGAATCGTCCGAAAAACAACGCCCACCTGGCCTGACGGGAGTTGAGACGTTTAGCCGATTGCACGTAAGCAAGATTCTTGTGGTCAGTCCAGACAGTAAACGGTTGCTCCGCCCCTCCAACCAGTGGCGCCACTCCTCCAAGGCAAGTTTCACCGCGAGAAGCTCCCGGTTACCCACATCGTAATTCCTCTCCGCAGGCGAAAGGCGACGAGAGTAGTAGGCGCAGGGATGGAGTTTACTGTCCGTGGAGCATCGCTGCGACAGGATGGCGCCAACTCCCACATCAGACGCGTCCACTTCAACGACGAACTGACGGGCCGTGTCCGGTTGAGAGAGAATCGGTGCGTTGGTGAATCGCCTCTTCAAATCCAGAAACGCTCGATCCGCCTCCGGATTCCACTTGAAGGTCCTGATACTGGAAGTCAAGGCAGTTAACGGAGCGGCCACACGGCTGTAATCCCGGATGAATCTACGGTAGAAATTCGCAAACCCCAAAAATCTCTGGAGCTGCAATCTCGTACCGGGCTGGGCCCATTCCAGAACCGCTCTAACCTTCTCCTGGTCCATCCTAATCTCTCCCTGGAGATGATGTACCCGAGAAAGGATGTCGTGGTGGGCGTGAAACTCGCACTTCTCGGCCTTCACGAACAGGCGATTCTCCAACAATCGCTGCAGAACCTGCCGGACATGCTGGACGTGGTCGGAAGGTTCCTTCGAGAAGATCAGAATGTCATCCAGGTAAACAAACACAAAGAGACCGATCATATCTCTCAGGACGTCGTTCACCATACTCTGGAATACCGCTGGAGCATTGGTCAGTCCAAACGGCATCACCTGATACTCGAAGTGACCCATCGGTGTATTGAAACCCGTCAACCACTCGTCCCCCTCTCTGATCCGGACCATGTGATACGCATTGCGTAGGTCTAGCTTGGTGAATACCGTAGCACCCTGTAAGGAGTCGAAGGCAGAACTCATCAAGGGCAGGGGATACTTGTTCTTGACCGTGATGGCATTCAACCCCGATAATCAATACACGGTCGAAGAGAGCCATCCTTCTTACCCACAAAGAAGAATCCTGCCCCCAGGGGTGATGACGAGGGACGAACGAGACCAGCCGCTAGGGACTCCTTGATGTAGGTCTCCAACGCCTCACGTTCAGGTCGGGAGATACTGTATAACCTTCCCTTGGGGTAGACAGCTCCCGGGAACAGGTTGATGGCACAATCATATGGTCGGTGGGGAGGGAGTGACAGAGCCTTCTGCTTACTGAAAACTTCCCCAAATCGTGATATGTCTCGGGAACCAGGGACAAATCTGGGGGTTTAGCCTCAATCACCTGACTGGGAACCGAGTGGGGGCAGGCAGTCTTGAGACAGTTAGCATGACAATCAAGGCTCCAACTCGTTACCTTGCCCGTCACCCAATCGAACGTGGGATTGTGTTCCTTCAGCCAGGGGTATCCAAGGACCAGAGGAACATGGGAAGACGGCAGAATGAAGAATGAAATCATCTCAGAATGATTCCCCGACAACCGCATCTTAACCGGTTCAGTCCTCATCGTGATACGTGCCAGACTACTGCCGTTCAGAGTGGTCGCTTCAATGGCTTCCGGCAATTGCTCCTTGGAAAGCCCCAGCTGTTCCACCAACTCGGCATCAAGAAAGCTTCCACCGGCACCTGAATCGATAAAAGCGTTAATCGCTAAGCTTTGATTCCTGTTCACAAGGGTAGCCGGGAAACGGGGTCTGACAGAGGTACTGAGAGGTTGAAACTGGCTCGCTAAAAGTCCTCCCAACTTTAGCGAGCCGGGCAGTTTGACGACCGCCGGGAACAAGTGGAGATGTAATGTCCCGAGCGACCACAGTAGAGGCAGCAGTTGGTCTTACGTCTATGTTGACGCTCCTCCTTGGTTAACCCGTGCCGCCCCACTTGCATGGGTTCAGAATCGGGAGAGAGGTCCTCTCCACTAATCCTTTGTGGTGGAGAATGATCGACGTGTTCTGGTCCACCACCCGACCCGACTGGGAACTGAGAAGCTGATCGATTGGACGGACCCCATTGCTTCTCCCTCCTTCGCTCTCGGACTCGATTATCCACCCGAATAGACAAGGCTACCAAGCTGTCCAGGTCACTAGGCTCCGGATAGGAGATCAACTCATCCTTGAGCTGCTCCGACAGACCCTGGTAAAAGACCGCTTGCAGAGACTCCTCGTTCCACCCACTCTCCACAGCCAACGTCTTGAACTCGATCACGAAGTCGGCCACGCTGCGAGTTCCTTGGTGAAGAGAAAACAGGCGCCTAGCTGCGTCCCTCCCTCGGACGGAATGGTCGAAGAGCTTCCTCATCTCGGCCGTGAACCCCTGGTATGAAGCCATGCAGGGATCCTGTCGTTCCCAAACGGCTGAAGCCCACTCCAGCGCTCGCCCACGCAGCAACTCAATCACAAAGGCTATCCTAGCCTTGTCTGTGGCATAAGAGTAGGGCTGTAGATCGAACACTAATCCACACTGCATAAGGAAGGAACGGCATCTTCCCAGCTCCCCCTCATATTTATCCGGCGTCGGAACCTTGGGCTCACGGAGGGACACAACTTCAGAAGCGGCAGGCGAGATGGGTGAAACCGGTAGTGGATCCTCCACCGGACACTTGCGTTGGTTCTGGACCTCCGTCAGACCGGTAGAAAGGTTCCGAACTGACAACGCGATCTCCTGTAGTACCGTGCTATGATGGCCCAACATCTTCTCCTGCTGGGTAATGGCATGGCGAACAGAGTCCAGGTCCGCTGGGTTCATTACTGGCCGGATCGTTCTGTCACGGTTTACTAAGCCAGAACCCAGAAGCAGACCAGGACAAGGTACGTTGAGACAAAGATGAGTGTTTATTTAATAGATTCCCGAGTGAGGTTGAATAATCCAGGGAACAGAGCGGGTGGCGTGGATGGGTTGTTGAGGGTGCAGTGGTTGGTCCGGTAATGGCTCGGCAGCCGCCGACCATCAGGCAGAGGTTGGGAGAAGGTTCCGGGTGAGAGACTGTAGATAGAAACAAACGGAGGTAAGTACACGGCAAGCCAACAAGGTGCAAAACAACAAAACTAACACTAGTAGCTCAGAGGCTGATACGCTGACAAACATACTGTTCATGGCTAACGATCCGGCAGGAACTGGATGTTAGGCCAGAGCCTAAGAAGGGTGATGATCAGGACCAGGTGTGCAGATTGCTGATGGGATGCAGGTGCGGAAATCAAGAGCGCTCCCCGGAGCGTTCCCGAACCCTCGGGAAACTGGAGATCACGAACAGAAACACTAGTCACCAGACAGGACCCGACTCAGACTGCCGGGATCGTTACAATCTTAGAGTCTTTGGGCACGGGGACTATGGTGGTCTGCTTGAAACATGTTGGTATTACAGACTCAGTCAGGGACATGTTGAAAATGTCATTGAAGACACTTGCCAGTTGGTCACCACATGCTCGGAGTACACGTCCAGGTAATCCGTCTGGCCCTGCGGCCTTGTGAATGTTGACCTGCTTAAAAATCTTACTCACATCGGCTACGGAGAGCGTGATCACATAGTCATCCGGAACAGCTGGTGCTCTCATGCATGCTTCAGTGTTGCTTGCCTCGAAGCGAGCATAGAAGTGGTTTAGCTCGTCTGGAAGTCTTGTGTCACTGGGCAGCTCGCGGCTGTGCTTCCCTTTGTAGTCTGTAATAGTTTTCAAGCCCTGCCACATCCGACGAGCGTCAGAGCCAGTGTAGTACGATTCAATCTTAGTCCTGTATTGACTCTTTACCTGTTTGATGGTTCGTCGGAGGGCATAGCGGGATTTCTTATAAGCGTCCGGGTTAGAGTCCCGCTCCTTGAAAGCGGCAGCTCTACCCTTTAGCTCAGTGCGGATGTTTCCTGTAATCCATGGCTTCTGGTTGGGGTATGTACGTACGGTCACTGTGGGGACGACATCATCGATGCACTTATTGATGAAGCCAGTGACTGATGTGGTGTACTCCTCAATGCTATCTGAAGAATCCCGGAACATGTTCCAGTCTGTGCTAGCAAAACAGTCCTGTAGCTTAGCATCCGTGTCATCTGACCACTTTTCTATTAACCGAGTCACTGGTGCTTCCTGCTTTAGTTTTTGCTTATAAGCAGGAATCAGGAGGATAGAGTTATGGTCCGATTTGCCAAGTGGAGGGCGAGGGAGAGCTTTGTATGCGTCTCTGTGTGTGGAGTAAAGGTGGTCTAGAGTTTTTTTTCCTCTGGTTGCACATTTAACATGCTGGTAGAAATGAGGTAGAACGGATTTAAGTTTCCCTGCATTAAAGTCCCCGGCCACTAGGAGCGCTTCATCTGGATGAGCGTTTTCCTGTTGATTTATGGCCTTATACAGCTCATTCAGTGCAATCTTAATGCCAGCATTGGTTTGTGGTGGTAAATAGATAGCTATGAAAAATATAGATGAAAACTCTCTTGGTAAAGTTGTGCACCAGGGCCTCCCACTCCTCTTTCTATTCTGGTTAGAGACAGTTAGCGCTGTTATGTGAAGGGAGTAGTACACAGCGTTGTACGAGATCTTCAGTTTCTTGGCAACTTCTCGCATGGAATAGCCTTCATTTCTCAGAACAAGAATAGACTGAAGAGTTTCAGAAGAAAGTTATTTGTTTCTGGCCATTTTGAGCCTGTAATATATATATACACACACACTACTGTTCAAAAGTTTGGGGTCACTTAGAAATGTCCTTGTTTTCGAAAGAAAAGCAAATTTTTTGTCCATTAAAATAACATCAAATTGATCAGAAATACAGTGCCTTGCAAAAGTATTCATCCCCCTTGGCGTTTTTCCAATTTTGTTGCATTACATCCTGTAATTTAAATGGATGTTTATTTGGATTTCATGTAATGGACATACACAAAATAGTCCAAATTGGTGAAAAAAAAGAACTAGTAAAAAAGAAATCTACAAAAGAAAAGTTAATATGTATTCACCCCCTTTGCTATGAAGCCCCTAAATAACATCTGGTGCAACCAATTACCTTCAGAAGTCACATAATTAGTTAAATAACGTCCACGTGTGCAATCTAAGTGTCACATGATCTCAGTATATATACACACACCTGTTCTGAGAGGCCCCAGAGTCTGCAACACAACTGAGCAAGGGGCACCACCAAGCAAGCGGCACCATGAAGACCAAGGAGCTCTCCAAACAGGTCAGGGACAAAGTTGTGGAGAAGTACAGATCAGGGTTTAAAAAAAAGATCAGAAACTTTGAACATTCCACGGAGCACCATTAAATCCATTACTAAATATGGCACCACAACAAACCTGCCAAGACAGGGCAGCCACCAAAACCCACGGACCAGGCAACGAGGGCATTAAAGGGAGAGGCAACAAAGAGGCCAAAGATAACCCTGAAAGAGCTGCAAAGCTCAACAGCGGAGATTGGAGTATCTGTCCATAGGACCACTTTAAGCCATACACTCCACAGAGCTGGGATTTACGGAAGAGTGGCCAGAAAAAAGCCATTGCTTAAAGAAAAAAAAAAGAACACATTTGGTGTTCGCCAAAAGGCATGTGGGAGACTCCCCAAACATATGGAAGAAGGTACTCTGGTCAGATGAGACTAAAATTGAGCTTTTTGGCCATCGAGGAAAACACTATGTCTAGCGCAAACCCAACACCTCTCATCACCCCTATAACACCATCCCCACAGTGAAGCATGGTGGTGGCAGCATCATGCTGTGGGGATGTTTTTCATCGGCAGGGACTGGGAAACTGGTCAGAATTGAAGGAATCATGGATGGCGCTAAATACAGGGAAATCCTTGAGGGAAACCCGTTTCCGTCTTCCAGAGATTTGAGACTGGGACGGAGGTTCACCTTCCAGCAGGACAATGACCCTAAGCATACTGCTAAAGCAACACTCGAGTGGTTTAAGGGGAAACATTTAAATGTCTTGGAATGGCCTAGTCAAAGCCCAGACCTCAATCCAATTGAGAATCTGTGGTATGACTTAAAGATAGCTGTACACCAGCGGAACCCATCCAACTTGAAGGAGCTGGAGCAGTTTTGCCTTGAAGAATGGGCTAAAGTCCCAGTGTCTAGATGTGCCAAGCTTATGGAGACATACCCCAAGAGACTTGCAGCTGTAATTGCTGCAAAAGGTGGCTCTACAAAGCATTGACTTTGGGGGGGGTTGAATAGTTATGCACGCTCAAGTTCTGTTTTTTTGTGTTATTTCTTGTTTGTTTCACAAAAAAAAATATTTTGCAACTTCAAAGTGGTAGGCATGTTGTGTAAATCAAATGATACAAACCCCCCCAAAAAATCAATTTTAATTCCAGGTTGTAAGGCAACAAAATAGGAAAAATGCCAAAGGGGGTGAATACTTTCGCAAGCCACTGTAAGTGTGCAAAGACTCAACCATAAGTAGAACACCACTGCATATCTCAGTCAGAAAACACACACTGCATTTAATCATTGTTACGAACCCCGTGGCTTTAAAAGTCTAGGGTGGATGTAAAAGAGGCCCGTAACATAACTCTAAGCTAATTAGAATATAGCCTACGAACAGTGAGAACAAAAATACGCCGACAACCAAAAAGCTACCGTCAAACACAATTTTTTTTATTATAAACACACGTTAAAGGTTTGGGGTAAAGGGGCTGAGCCGGACCCAAGGAATGAAACAATAATGTCAAAAAACCCTAAACTGATCTTGCCTGCCTCAAGAACCGCTAAGCTTACTACTAACTACACAAAAATACAGTGGGTGGTCCGCTCAGGTCTAACTAGTGTTTTTAGACAAAGTTTTCCTACTGGTAGTGTATGCCCAAGGGCGACTTGCTAAAAAAATCCCCTTTTCTCAGGAACAAATAATAATATGCCATTTAGCAGACGCTTTTATCCAAAGCGACTTACAGTCATGCGTGCATACATTTTTGTGTATGGGTGGTCCCGGGGATCGAACCCACTACCTTGGCGTTACAAGCACCGTGCTCTACCAGCTGAGCTACAGAGGACCACGAACAACATAGTTACCATATGGCGTAAACAGCAAATTAGTGAGTACACAAAAAACCAAGACACCACAGTATCCATACTCACAAACAAAAAGAGTCTCTGTCAGAAAACACAACTGACTGGCTTTTAAAACAAGGGGATATGTGATGTGATTGGGTAATGAAAACCAGAAACAGGTGGTGCAATCAGGAGAAGTGGCCACTGATTGGTCCACCTCAGCAATCAGCAGATGAACTGATGACTGACAGGTGGGACACACCAACGACCTCCAATCAGGAACACAAAAGACACCTGTGATTAGGGCAGAAGGAGAGGAAAAACTGTAAAACACAAACAGGATACCTGTAACCGTAACACATTCACACCTTCCAATTAGTAGGTATTTTATATAATTTATGTAATATGTATATCTCATATACTGAGCATTTTCTATCAATGTCCAACAGCATTACGTAAGTCCATGCAAGGTTAACCACCACTGATAAAACAAAAAGACTGCAGGCAAAACAAATAAGTCTGAGAGCCTGGGTTTTTATTCACCTGGAGATTGTTACAGACAGACGCTGCATCACACAGACGCTAGTCACTGAACCTAACCCGTCTGGCCCTGTACTGTGGCTGGCTGGTGGCGCTTCAATAATGAGCACTCACATAAGCAGACCACTCCTTAACGTTACCCTAACGTTGTCACAATCCTACAGTAACGTTGTCACAGATAAGCATAACCCTGGCTGAATGCTATGCTAACTTACACAGCAAGTTACATGCAGTGCTGTTCTACACTATGCATCTACATTACTGCAGCCAGTTCGATGCAACTGGTGTCCTGAATGTTATTCTAACGTTAATATTGCAGCCAGGGCTAAGCAGTGGAGAGGAGCAGATAATAATAATTACCATTTTTGACCATCTCTCTCTCAAATGAGCAGAAAGATATTTCAACAGAATAAATAAGATTAGGAATCTCCAGGTCAACCATAGTCCATTTCCCCATTGAATAGAGACCCCAGAGAAAGAGATGTGCAGCTGCTTTCCAAAGTAAATAATAATATGTCACTGGAATACACACATCAATATCATCTTGAGACAATGTACTGTACATCCTTCAATGAAAACAGTACAACTATATTGAGGGGACGAAGCTGTTAGCTGCTTATTTTTATGAGCTCTCACTACTACAGTAGATGCAGGATATACACTGCTCAAAAAAATAAAGGGAACACTTAAACAACACAATGTAACTCCAAGTCAATCACACTTCTTTGAAATCAAACTGTCCACTTAGGAAGCAACACTGATTGACAAAACATTTCACATGCTGTTGTGCAAATGGAATAGACAACAGGTGGAAATTATAGGCAATTAGCAAGACACCCCCAATAAAGGAGTGGTTCTGCAGGTGGTGACCACAGACCACTTCTCAGTTCCTATGCTTCCTGGCTGATGTTTTGGTCACTTTTGAATGCTGGCGGTGCTTTCACTCTAGTGGTAGCATGAGACGGAGTCTACAACCCACACAAGTGGCTCAGGTAGTGCAGCTCATCCAGGATGGCACATCAATGCGAGCTGTGGCAAGAAGGTTTGCTGTGTCTGTCAGCGTAGTGTCCAGAGCATGGAGGCGCTACCAGGAGACAGGCCAGTACATCAGGAGACGTGTAGGAGGCCATAGGAGGGCAACAACCCAGCGGCAGGACCGCTACCTCCGCCTTTGTGCAAGGAGGAGCAGGAGGAGCACTGCCAGAGCCCTGCAAAATGACCTCCAGCAGGCCACAAATGTGCATGTGTCTGCTCAAATGGTCAGAAACAGACTCCATGAGGGTGGTATGAGGGCCCGACGTCCACAGGTGGGGGTTGTGCTTACAGCCCAACACCGTACAGGACGTTTGGCATTTGCCAGAGAACACCAAGATTGGCAAATTTGCCACTGGCGCCCTGTGCTCTTCACAGATGAAAGCAGGTTCACACTGAACACATGTGACGCCGTGGAGAACGTTCTGCTGCCTGCAACATCCTCCAGCATGACCGGTTTGGCGGTGGGTCAGTCATGGTGTGGGGTGGCATTTCTTTGGGGGGGCCGCAAAGCCCTCCATGTGCTCGCCAGAGGTAGCCTGACTGCCATTAGGTACCGAGATGAGATCCTCAGACCCCTTGTAAGACCATATGCTGGTGTGTTTGGCCCTGGGGGCCTCCTAATGTAAGACAATGCTAGACCTCATGTGGCTGGAGTGTGTCAGCAGTTCCTGCAAGAGGAAGGCATTGATGCTATGGACTGGCCTGCCCGTTCCCCAGACCTGAATCCAATTGAGCACATCTGGGACATCATGTCTCGCTCCATCCACCAACACCACATTGCACCACAGACTGTCCAGGAGTTGGCGGATGCTTTAGTCCAGGTCTGGGAGGAGATCCCTCAGGAGACCATCCGCCACCTCATCAGGAGCATGCCCAGGCGTTGTAGGGAGGTCATACAGGCACGTGGAGGCCACACACACTACTGAGCCTCATTTTAACTTGTTTTAAGGACATTACATCAAAGTTGGATCAGCCTGTAGTGTGGTTTTCCAATTAAATTTTGAGTGTGACTCCAAATCCAGACTTCCATGGGTTGATAAATTTGATTTCCATTGATATTTTTTTGCTGTTGTGATTTTGTTGTCAGCACATTCAACTATGTAAAGAAAAAAGTTTTTTATAAGATTATTTCATTCATTCAGATCTAGGATGTGTTATTTTAGTGTTCCCTTTATTTTTTTGAGCAGTGTATTTCCATCCAAGCTGTGACCATGATAATTATACTGTAGGTGACAGTATTGTGCTTCTTGAGTGCCTGGGTTGCCGTCAATAATGGCTGATCCCATGCCGTGACTCAACTCTCCCAGAGTGTCTCAGGGGGAGTGGGATATGCAAAAAACACATTTCCATTTCACCACACAATGAATATGTTACACACTTGTACATGTGTGAAACAGGACAAATATAAGCACCTCTATTTGACCTTTGAACAGTTATAATTACATAGCCCGTATGAGGGTTATTACTTACCATAAGTACAACATTGTAGCACCCTCTAGAATAACTATTTCTGTAATTTGTATTTGATGAATGTGTTCTACTGTGGATTAACTAATAAAGGGGGCAAAGACAAATGGTGGCATGTCTTGTGAAATCAATGTGTTGATGATTAAGGAGTGGCTAACAGGAGACAGTCAATCAATCAATTTCTCTCTGAAATATCACGCTTAAACATTGTGTCTCAATAAACACTGAAGTGTTATCCAAGTGTTAAAAAAAACCTTGGGTCTTGTGAGAACGTTTCTGGAAAAGAGGTGTCACCACACCGGTGTCTTTCCCCTTCAACAATAAATGTTTATATTGCACTTCAGATAAATATCAGCTGTGACATATTTGTGTGACTGTCTGTCACTTTTAGTTGGAGGCAAGTGAGTCAGCCAGCATAGCTGTCTGTCAGAGAGAGTTAGCTGGAATGGGAGGGGCAGGGTTATGCAGAAATTAAAGGACATTAGGAGGAAGCAACAGGTGTGTTTTGCTGAAGATGTCACTGTGTCAGTCTGCTAGAGGAGCTTACAGAGAGAGAGAGACAGACAGAGACAGATAGACAGCGAGAGGAAGGGAGAGAGCAACAGAGAGGGAATTAGAGACAGACAGACAGACACAGTCAGGGAAGGAGAGAAGGAGTGTTAAAGAAACTGCAAAGGAGAGACACCGAAATTGAGAATTGGACATTACCTCCAGAGAGAAATGATGGAACCCATGGGTGATGTTCTCCATTTGTTAGTCATCCTATCCTTGTTGGAGACAGGCAATGCCAAAGTTTGAGTTTTCAAAGCAGGAGCTACAGCAACAGGAGATATGATCATTGGAGGGGTGTTTCCCATCCATGAGGCAGTAGAGGAATCCCACAACCTCTCAGCACCCTATGAATCACAGTGTGACTCAGACTCTCACAGACTCTCTCTCTCTCTCTCTCTCTCTCTCTCTCTCTCTCTCTCTCTCTCTTCTCGACTTATTTACATTTCACAAACACACAGGTTCCACACGAACGGGTTCACCCAGGCATTGGCTATGATCCACGCTGTAGAGTCGGCCAACAGATTCTCTGTCTTAACTACACTAGGGATCACTCTGGGGTACCATATCCACGACTCCTGCTCTGATGTCACCACCGCTCTGAGGGCCTCAGCTGACTTCATACAGGTGTTACGTGAATTATTTAACAAACTATTTCAGTGTCTCTGTGCGTCTCCCAAAAGGTTGTAAGTCTTTTGGGATTTAAATAACAGACAGAGTCCCGATCTGCATAGTCAGAGATCTTTATTCATTGAGAATTCTAAAACAAAATGGTGGTACAATCCTTTTATACACATAAGTCATACGAAAAATCCTGCCCCCCCTTAGGCGGCCTGTATTTTTCCACTATACACATCTTGTAAGCACACACACACCTCGGCTCAGCTCATGTTTTCCTCTGCTCTCCTGACCATCACTGTTCTTATCTTTTCCCACTCCTTGCTCGGCCAGGTGCAGATATCGCATCCTCCTTAAATTGGGAGGCACCTTTATCTTGGTTTAGACAGTTCTCCATTGTTGTCTGGTCTAACTCTTACTCACATTGCTAAATAGTAGCTCAATGGTAGCTTACTGGTCCTACACTCACACATTTCTAACACATTATACACAGTTTCAGGGTGTAATAATTAGTCATTAATAATGAATCTATCAATCCACCCTTTGACTAAATATTACGCACATACAAAATATATGTTGTTATAGAAATGAATCACACTCATTGAAGTATATAAGTTGGTTTGCATATAAAAACATTAAAAAGTGTCTCATTCAATACAGGTTCATCAGGGTTACCCCATGATTAAAAGTGTAATGTTACTCTTTAGCAATGGTACCTAACCTGTTTACCCACTATCTGGAAACAACAGTCTAAGCCTATAGTGAAGAACATTTGCTTCATCACATCCTGCAATATTGATTAATTAGTACATCATACTTAAAACAAGACATTAATACACAAAAGTCATTACAATAACATTTAAACTAGAGATTTGTAGTTCTAGGTTAACATCCAATCACAGCTCTTCGTTAGATTTTCACTGCAATCTTCACACATTAGAACTAAGAAAAGTTTCATCCAGTCTCAAACTATCTGAATCGTCGTCATCCTCCACCAAGCCTGGTAGGTCATATCCTTCATTCCTTAGGTCGGAGTCCGGGATTGGGCCGTATCTCACCATCTGTTGGGAAACTGCCCTCTCCATTGCCTTGCTCACCAACCCTCGGACACAGGGAATAAGACAACATCCACAAAGAACAAGTATACCCATAGAAGCTATAACTTCACCCAGAATAGTTACAACAATAGTTTTCCATTTACCAAATATGTTATCAAACCAACCGTTTAGTGAGCTATCAATACCAGAGTTCTCAGCCAGTTTGTTCGCCAGCGTGGTGAGGCCCTGAAGCGCTTTGGTCACGGACCTGTCCGGTGCTGTATTGTTGGGGATGAAAGTACAGCACATAGATCCAAACAGAACACAAACTCCGCCCCGCTCAGCCAAAAGCATATCTAAAGCTATTCTATTCTGCCATGCCATTAAGCTAGTTGCCGCAGTCTGCTCAGCCAATCCCTTTATTGCATCACGAGGGTGGTTTATAAATCTTTGATGGTTATAGTAAATATAATTGATCCAATCTACATTTTTATTAATTGTTGACCACCAGAAAAGACTTGATTCAAACCCAGCTGCAATCTGATTCCTAGCTTTGAATTCTTCTGGAACCCCTTGAGGTACTCCTATCCCATCAATATATATCCTTTCATCAAAGGATCGCGGGAGGAGGTCCCACTTTCTACGTGACAACTCACCAGTCTCTGACACGTTTGATTGTTTGCGTATGTAGGTGAGTTCACAATCTGTTATCACCACACAACCATCAGATGTCAGCATGGGCCTGGTTTTGGTTCCTAAAATCCTCTGGCTGCAACAAAGAGGAGAGATTAGTCATAGTCTCTTTAGTTGTGACATTCTCTGTGTGGGAGCAGGAGCTAAGATGCCCTACCCTGTATCCTATCTTATTAGTCCTAGAAAAACAATAATAAGAATCCCCTGAGACTTCAAACAGAGGCAACCTAGGTCGGGGTGACTTTGTTATCGGGGAATACAGATAGTGCAAGTTACTACAAGACTCCTTCACCACATTCCCAGGTGGCTTGAACAATTTAATCATGGAGGATAAACCTGACGGAGAGTTAAAGCCTGTCAAGGGGAACGGAGTAGTTGTTAACCTTGGTTTGGCTGTCCCACAGGCATAACAGTCCTCTTTAGACATAGTTCTTGCCGTATACTGAATCCATTCCAACCACAGGTTAGGATCTCTATACCCCGTCTCCACCTGTACTACTTCCTTCAGGTCTATAGTTTGCACTGTCTCACTACCTCCCTCAGAGAGGTTTACTCTATAGGGTGCCCCAGTTGAAGAGGATATCTCACTTGTCAGGTCTGTAACCTGTTTTAGCGTAATTCAGACTTTCAGACAGTACCTACCCTTATATGGGTCGCACTGCCATTTCTGGTAATTCCCTACTTTCACAATACTACACCTGTCCTTAAACTGTGTATGGAGATTGACATATCCCCCCCCCACTCAGTATGAGCAACTACATAGTCCCAGGATGTACATGGTGACATACATATATATTTCCCATCCTTTACGATACTACCAGCCAGTAGTCCCCAACTGGTCCACAAAGACCTCAAAAGGTGATGTCCTTCCCTAAAGTCCCTAGTACTTCCCCTTTCCCTACGTCTAGCTGTCTCCTATGCCTTCGTAGACTGTGCTCAGGTATTATTTTATCAACTTGTGTTAGGTTAACTACTACTTCTGGCGGATCAGGAGGGTTTGAGTGTGTTAGGAATATGGCCCCCACAATCAGACAGCTACCTACCGTCAGGAGACCTGTGAATCCCCACCCTCGCCCTGAGAACATGTCAGACGCTGGAGGCCAACCCATTGCTTTACCTTCTATCGAACTCACACAGGGATGATCAGACAGGGTAAGGGAATCTTCGTTAAGGAGCCAACCCCCGAGCCCTAGTGGTGATCGGTTCTTTCTCCTAACTCTGTGTTTGTTCGTCAGGTGTAGCTGGGTTTACCTTTTTACAGTGTGTGACATGCACCCAGGTGGATCTTTCCGCAATTCTTACAGCGAAGGCTGTCACCAACAGGACCTGATATGGACCTTCCCAACGGGGCTGCTTCCAGTCTTTCTTCTTCAAGGATTGGATCCACACCCAGTCACCTGGTTGGATGGAGTGGGTTACCTTCTCCTTTAGTTCTCCTGTGGGGCACAAAATCTTTGACATACGTGTTTGGTTAATGAACAGTCTTCTCATGTGTTGTGCCAACGTGTCTTCTACTTCTACAGTGAGGGAAAAAAGTATTTGATCCCCTGCTGATTTTGTACGTTTGCCCACTGACAAAGAAATGATCAGTCTATAATTTTAATGGTAGGTTTATTTGAACAGTGTGAGACAGAATAACAACAAAAAAATCCAGAAAAACGCATGTCAAAAATGTTATAAATTGATTTGCATTTTAATGAGGGAAATAAGTATTTGACCCCCTCTCAATCAGAAAGATTTCTGGCTCCCAGGTGTCTTTTATACAGGTAACGAGCTGAGATTAGGAGCACACTCTTAAAGGGAGTGCTCCTAATCTCAGTTTGTTACCTGTATAAAGACACCTGTCCACGAAGCAATCAATCAACCAGATTCCAAACTCTCCACCATAGCCAAGACCAAAGAGCTCTCCAAGGATGTCAGGGACAAGATTGTAGACCTACACAAGGCTGGAATGGGCTACAAGACCATCGCCAAGCAGCTTGGTGAGAAGGTGACAACAGTTGGTGCGATTATTCGCAAATGGAAGAAACACAAAAGAACTGTCAATCTCCCTCGGCCTGGGGCTCCATGCAAGATCTCACCTCGTGGAGTTGCAATGATCATGAGAACGGTGAGGAATCAGCCCAGAACTACATGGGAGGATCTTGTCAATGATCTCAAGGCAGCTGGGACCATAGTCACCAAGAAAAGAATTGGTAACACACTACGCCGTGAAGGACTGAAATCCTGCAGCGCCCGCAAGGTCCCCCTGCTCAAGAAAGCACATATACATGCCCGTCTGAAGTTTGCCAATGAACATCTGAATGATTCAGAGGAGAACTGGGTGAAAGTGTTGTGGTCGGATGAGACCAAAATTGAACTCTTTGGCATCAACTCAACTTGCCGTGTTTGGAGGAGGAGGAATGCTGCCTATGACCCCAAGAACACCATCCCCACCATACATGGAGGTGGAAACATTATGCTTTGGGGGTGTTTTTCTGCTAAGGGGACAGGACAACTTCATCGCATCAAAGGGACGATGGACAGGGCCATGTACCGTCAAATCTTGGGTGAGAACCTCCTTCCCTCAGCCAGGGCATTGAAAATGGGTTGTGGATGGGTATTCCAGCATGACAATGACCCAAAACACACGGCCAAGGCAACAAAGGAGTGGCTCAAGAAGAAGCACATTAAGGTCCTGGAGTGGCCTAGCCAGTCTCCAGACCTTAATCCCATAGAAAATCTGTGGAGGGAGCTGAAGGTTCGAGTGGCCAAACGTCAGCCTCGAAACCTTTAATGACTTGGACAAAATCCCTCCTGAGATGTGTGCAAACCTGGTGGCCAACTACAAGAAACGTCTGACCTCTGTGATTGCCAACAAGGGTTTTGCCACCAAGTACTAAGTCATGTTTTGCAGAGGGGTCAAATACTTATTTCCCTCATTAAAATGCAAATCAATTTATAACATTTTTTACATGCGTTTTTCTGGATTTTTTTGTTGTTATTCTGTCTCTCACTGTTCAAATAAACCGAACATTAAAATGATAGACTGATCATGTCTTTGTCAGTGGGCAAATGTACAAAATCAGCAGGGGATCAAATACTTTTTTCCCTCACTGTATGTCTGCCTGTTCTGGCCCTGCCAACTGTGGCATCCTGTAAGGTCTTCCAAACACTTTCTCAAAGGGGGACAATCCATTCTTATCTGGCGTTATTCTGATAGTCATTAGTACGATTGGCAGACATTGTACCCAATTCCTTCCTGTGCTCATGTGAGTTTTTCGTAATCTAGCCTTAATTGTCTGATTCATGCGTTCGATAAGTCCAGCCGATTTCGGGCTATACGAACAATGCTTCTTCATGTTTATTTGTAACTTCTGTCCAATATTATATATTACTTGATTGGAAAAATGGGATCCATTATCAGAAAAAATAGTTTCTGGAAGGCCGAACCTTGGTATTATATCATGGCATATTGCTTTTGCTACTGTTATAGCATCTGCTGAGGTGGTAGGGAAAGCTTCTACCCATTTAGTCTATTTGTCTATTATAGTCAAACACCACTTCTTTCCCTCACTCCTGGTCAGCTCTATAAAGTCCATTTCTAATTGTTGAAAGGGGTACTTAGCCGGAGGGTACTCACCCAGAGGTGCCCTTTGTCTGCCCTGGTGATTACTTTGAGCACAGATAACACATCTTGAACAAAAGTTTTTTAAATAATTTGTAATCCCATATGCAACAAAGTGTTGTCTAATCTGCTCTACCATCCCTCCGGTTGACACATGGCTCTGCCCGTGTGTCAATATTGCAGCATATCTAAACAGTGATTTCGGGAGAATTGGTAAGCTATCTTTGACCCATATTCCCTCCTTATTTACTGCGCCTTGCTTTACCCATCTGTGAACTTCCTTAATTGGTGCCCTACTGTAGCTCTCTATAAGTAGATCTCTGTCTATCGAAACGTCCTCTTTTGACAGCTGACTGGAACCAGAGAAGTGTTTTGACCCAGCCTTCTTAGCTTCCTCATCTGCCTTTGCATTCCCCAAAGTAATGCTATCCTTCCCTGTAGTATGCGCCTCACTCTTACATATTGCGAGCTTTTTTGGTAATAGTACTGCATCTAGGAGGTCAAGAATCAACTCTGCATGTGTTATTGGTTTACCCGAAGTCGTAACCATTCCTCTATTCTTCCACTGGGCAGCAAAGACATGTACGGTATTAAAGGCATATGCACTGTCGGTATAGATAGTTATAACCTTCCCTTTACCCAGTTGGCATGCTTTTGTTAATGCCACTATCTCTGCCTGTTGGGCAGAGTAGTTTCTTGGCAATGGTTCGGCAGCTAGAACCTCGTTCTCTGTCACTACAGCATAACCAGTTGCATTCGTGCCATCAGGATTCTTCCTAGAAGATCCATCAACAAACATTGTTACTTCACAACATGGTATAGCTAAGTCTGTTAAGTCAGGCCTGGGTAGTACTATTTTTTCAGTTTCTTCAATACAGTTATGGGGACTACCATCATTCATAACTGCAACCAATGTTGCAGGATTCAGCGTTGTACATCGTTCAATAGTTAGATTTGGCATGTTCAGCAATCTTATCATACAAGATAGGTGTCGTGCTGGTGACATGTCCGCCATCTTGTGTTCCAATAGCAGAATTGACACTGCATGTGGAACTTTTAAGGTTAGATCATGGTATAGTACTATTGAAGCTGAGTCCTGCACTGCATTAGCAGCTGCCACAACTGATTGCAAACAGACAGGCATTGCCTGAGCCACCTCATCAAGTCTTGAAGAAAAATATGCTACCGGTTTATTTTTGTCCCCATGTTTTTTGTGTCAGTACTGATGTCATATATCCCTCTCTACAATCCACAGTTTGAGTGAATGGTCTGTCATATCTAGGGAACGCCAGCACCGTTGAAGAGGTCAATAATTGCTTAATTTCCTCAAATTGCAAATCAGCCTCGTTATTCCAGATTATTTTATCATGTGCTGCCATAGCTTTTCCATAGATAAGATCACTAAATTTTCCAGTGTGTAATGCATAATGGGGAATCCATGCTCGACAGTAATTTATCATTCCCAAAAAGCTCATCATTTGTTTCTTATTCAGAGGTTTAGGAGCTTCTAATATTGCTGTTTTTCTTGACGAGTTTAGGGTTCTCCCATCCTGCGTTATCGTGTGACCTAGATATATTACCTCTTTCTGCCAGAGTTGTAGTTTTTTTTTACTGACCTTGTGCCCTTGTCCTGCCATAAAAGTTAAAAACTGGTATCCTTTTTACACCCCTCCTTCGAGGGGTTTGCTACCAGTATATCATCGACATATATAAAAATTTGGCTCCCCTCTTGGGGTTCAAACATTCCCAGGTTACGTGTGATAGCCTGGGAATTTTTTTGGGGACTTTCCGAATAACCTTGTCGAAGTCTCGAGTATGTGTATTTCTGACCTTTGAAGGTAAAGCCAAACCATCCTTGACTATCAGGATATACAGGTATACTAAAGAAAGCATTAGCTATGTCTATCACAGTAAAGTAAGAATGTTCTGGTTTCAATTGGTTCAATAGAGTGTGTGGGTCTGGAACACAGGGTGCTCTTGGAATAATGTTCTTATTTACCCCCTGTAGGTCCATTACCATTCGCCAATCATTGCTTGGAGCTGCCTTCTTTACTGGAAATACAGGTGAATTACACTGTGCCTCATCCCCCGGGATTACCACTCCACCTTTTAGTAAGTGGTCAAATGTGGGAGTAATCCCTATAATGGCTTCTGGTTTCATTGGATATTGTTTTTGGTATGGCCTATGGTTTGACCGCGGAACCACCTGGACTGGAGTTACTCCCTTAATTAACCCCACATCGGCTTGTCCCTTAGACCACAACTTTAGAGGTACAATCTCAAGGTCTCTTTCTTGTTCCTCTGTGAGGAAAATATCTGGTCATCAATTATCACATCCTATGTCTAGGTGCACAGCGGGTGTGCAACCTGCTTTCCAATTCAACTTCCTACGATATCGGCCGGTTGATTGGCTATGTTGGTCCCCGTTAGGAGCAGTCTGCCAGTCTTTAACATACTTTGCCTGTGTCACCCATTTCCCCAGATCTAACCACTCCTCTTGAGCTTCCTTTGCCAAGGAGACATGTGGGCTCCATCTCTCTCTATAGAATTGCTGACTCTGTGGCCCCAATTCGACTTCTGCTGCTGCATGGGTGTCATCATAATGAAACCATTTCAAGCCTATTGTCCTTTCTGTGGTTTTAAACAGAGCTTCCGCATATTCTTTACTAGGGCCAGAGTGTGTATTATACCACAGAGTTTAATGTAAGTCATCCTCTGTCATTTTAGGTGAGTCAGGTACTAGGGTTTTAGTCAAGTCTACTAAGGTCTTTGGTATGTCTGAGTTACCTCCCCTCAACAGGTCCTGGCTATACCAATAACATGGTTCCCCTTCACCACGTACAACCATATTATCCTTTATCACATGAGCCTGCATTCCCCTCACTGTCGGTCTTACTTCTATGTTTAACTGCGTCATCGCATCTCTTCCCAATAGATTAACAGGACACTGTACTGAAATCAGTACAGGCAGAGTAGCTTCACTCCCTGTCTTTACATGTTTCAGTGTTACTGGTGCAGATAGTTGTTCAATACCTTTATGACCAGAGGCTGATCGCACTATAATTTTTTCTCCATTAATGTCAATTCCCTCTGGTGCATTATCTTTACAAATACAGGTTCGGTCTGCCCCAGTATCACAGAGAAATGTTATCTTTTTACCCATTACTGTCAATGTTAGGTATGGTTTCTGTTCCTGTTGTAATGCCAAATCTATAAGTGACAGATCAAACACCTCCAGTTCTCTCTCCTGCTTCTCCTGATTTCTCTCTTCCTCCCACTCTAGTCATGCCTCCTCTTCTTCCTCTGATTCTGGCTTTCTCCCCCTGTCTCTTCCTCCTCTGCCTGGATTATCCTTTCCTCCTTTTCCTCTCTTCCCCTTCTGCTTACATTTTCTTGACTGGTGCCCTTTCCTTCCACAGTCATAACACGGTTCCTCACATTCTTTAGCAAAATGTCCCTTTTTATCACAATTGAAACACTTCCATTCACTCCTGTCTCCACTATTACCGTTGCCTCTCTTCTCTCCTAGGTTCTTCCAGTCTCTCCTACCTCCCATTTCCCCTAGGACTGCCACTAGGTACTCAGCTCCCTTCGCTTCCTTTCTCTTGTTTCGTTCCTTTACATTCTGTTCATGATGGATTGCATAACGTTTAACCTCAGCTAAGGTAGCCGTCCCCCAGCCAATTAGGGTATTTTTTTATTGTTCGAGAGATTTCTGGCCTCATTCCACTTAGGAAGGCAATCTTTAACTGTTGGTGATACGGACCCTCTGGTGCCCCTGGTCCTGGATCTATTAGCCCACTGTTTGCATTGAACACATCTCTCAGTCTCTCTAGGTATTGACTAATAGTCTCACTGTCTCCCTGTTTACACTCATGGACTTTGGAGAAGTCGGCATGTCTGTGATAATATTCTCTCAGATTATCACAGAGTTGTGCCAACTTATCTCCATAAGCCCCTCCTTCTGCCCACTCTAGGACCTGCGCATTCCCATCTCCGGGAACCCAGTTCCCTCTCACTGTCGCCCAGTCTTTTAACACTATCTGTCTGACTGCCCTCTCTAGTTCCCCTGTATTCAGCTTAAAGCTGGCGGTCAGCCCTTCCATATCTCTTCTGAACTGGTGTACCCCCGTCTTGGGGTGGGGTATCCCTTCCACTGCTCTCACTACATCTCTCTGAGTCCATGCTCTGTATACTTGTAAGGTATCAGGCTGGTTGTCTTCTCCTGCTCTGGGGTTTGGCAGGGCTATTAAGGGATATGATTGCTCCATTTTACCCTTACCACTGCCAGCCCCATCTGATTCTTCCCCTTCTGACTCATCATTCCCCTTTCTCTTGGCCTCAGCCCTGTGCCTCTCTAGCTTTTTCCTTTTCTCTTTCTCCCTTTTAGCCTCCTGTCTGACTTTCTCTGCCCTTGTCCTGTACTCCTCTACCTCTGGCTCTTCCTCACCTTCATCTTCCCTTCCTCCTCCAGCCCCTTCTTCCTCATAGGGAGGTGGGGCCGGTGGGGGGGCGATATTATTCCCCTGCACTCTCCTTCTCCTCCCTACCTATTCATCATCTGGATTTTCTCTCCATGCCTGGTCTGCCAAGTTTGGATATAACCTTTCTGCCCTCTGCTCTGGGGGAGGCACGGAGACCTCAACCTTCACTTCTCTTTCACTCTCACTTACTTCTCTTTTCTTTCTGCCTTCTTCCCGCTTTCTAGCTTCTACTAGCCACACCCTGGCTGTTTCTAAGCCCTCTCTTTTCTGTTTCTTTAGATCGGTACCACAATTTACATGCATTTGTTTAATCATGGTTGCCAGTTTAATTACATCTAGTCGCCCAGTAAAGCCATATTTCTTCCTCCAAATATGCCCATAATACACATTTCGTTTGTCTCGCATTTCCATGAATTTCTCGTCCCCAGTAAATTCTGGGACCTCTTGTGAGGATTTGCCCCCCATGGTTAGTACTGTTAAAAATCCCTTAGCCACCTCTTCTATATAACAAGTCAATATGACAAGTAATTCAAAACAGCTTCACACCACAACACCTGGAATCACCCCTTCCTGTATATATGTAATCTTGACTAGTCCCCCAGAATTATCTCATACTTTACGGAGGATTTTATCCCCACAATGTAATCTTGATAATTCCTGACAGTCTCATACAACAGGAATGGGTTCTCCCTCTTCTCTATACAACCACCTGAAACCACCCCTTCCTGTACATGTAGTCTTGACTAGTCCCCCAGAATTATCTCATACTTTATGGAGGAATTTATCCCCACAATGTAATCTTGATAATTCCTGACAGTCTCATACAACAGGAATGGGTTCTCCCTCCTCTATTCAACCACCTGGAATTATTCATAGATGTGACTTTTGAGCAAACATTAGGTCTCACACATATACAACCATACATGATTATTGGTTAACACCATCGGTAACCTGGAGTTTATAAGGCTCCAGAACGGATAGAGTTAGAGCAAAATCTACAGTTGTTTGTGACTTTTGACTTTACTAATATTCTATTTCTCACACATGCTATTTTAATTCCTTCTGGTGTACTTTTTGTATTTGTTTAACCCTGATTATTTGTTGACTGTTCTATAATCTCTTACAGGTTACATCCCATAGGTGCACTTTTAATAGTTCCTTCTATTTCAACACCGGGTAGTTTCTTTTGGTAATGGCCTATTACCGTGAATCGTTACGGACCCACCAACCTTAAATTGGCTAACAACCTTAAATCGGCTACCGGCTACAACCTTAAATTGGCTACCTTAAAATGGCTACGCATTGATCAATTTGCTACTTTAAATTATGACGTTACCCTCAGTCAATATTTTAGCAAGTTCTCAAATCAATTTCACCAACTAATGAATAAAGACTACTGACCTTATCCTTGCAGCCGAGATTCAATGTAGGTTTGGATTCCATCACCGTCTCTGTCATTAATCAGGTGTCCTCTGGCCTGTTTTAACCCTTAATGTCAAAGGGCAGGACTTTCTATTTACGAATGTATCATTCGCCCGTCGACGGTTTTCAGAGTTACCTGGAATGACAGAAGCAGGGTATTGGAATCCGGCTCGAAGGACCAAGATGTTACGTGCTTTCCTGACCATCACTGTTCTTATCTTTTCCCACTCCTTGCTCGGCCAGGTGCAGATATCGCATCCTCCCTAAATTGGGAGGCCCCTTTATCTTGGTTTAGACAGTTCTCCATTGTTGTCTGGTCTAACTCTTACTCACATTGCTAAATAATAGCTCAATGGTAGCTTACTGGTCCTACACTCACACATTTCTAACACATTATACACAGTTTCAGGGTGTAATAATTAGTCATTAATAATTAATCTATCAACAGGTAAAAGCTCTTTAGCCAAAACGTTGGTCAAATCAATCCACAGCAAGGATAGACGACTGTGTGACCTCTTTTTCATGTGTATAGTTCATCTTCCATTAGCCAGCACCTCATATAAAGGGTGTACATTCTTTACTTCACACAGGAGCCAACCACGGACTGTAGGAGAGGGGCCAACACCTCTACCTGTCCCCCGCCTATCATGGCCGTAATAGGGGCCTCTTCCTCTGAGATTTCCATCGCTGTTGCCCGGCAACTCAACCTGGAGCGCATTCCTCAGGTTAGCAGTCAAAACCCACCCACAGTGTCGATTGATGTACAGTAACAAAAGGGTTGATAAAATAATGAATAACCACAGAGTTGTGTAAAATAAATGATAGACCAGCAATGATGATATAGATTAATGACATAATCACTTCAACACAAGAATGCCGTAAACCATGTGGCCAGGCAGCATTTGCCACAGCACTTTTTATTAAGTTTAATCAAATATATAGACACAAAGCATTAAAAAGAGGGGCAAAGTGCTGTTTTTTAGACTCACGCTGGCTGGGAACAACGAACAAAGCTCAAGGCACGCTCGCCACTTTCCTCCGGTATTTATTTAGCAGCTCTGATAGCACATTACTCCGAACAGACACAAGCAAAAACTCGTACATAAATGTAGCAGCCTATACACCTAAACATTAGTGATCTGACATGCTGTATTGCATACAAACATGGTCTCTTTTTTGCTTTCCTGAGTAAGGCAACTCCAAAATGCAGGTGTTTCAGCCTAGCTCAGTGCTTTCTGTGGTGGAGAGGCAGCCAGCGGAAAATACAGAGTGTAGGCGTTGGTAATCTTCTCTAGTTGCGCCATGATTGGCTCAGTGTTCTGTCACTCATGGGGACACTATGTCACAGCAGAATCTACAGGGAGAGCTAGGCAGTTCAAGCCCCCTTGGGTGCTACCTTAGATTTACATTAGAAGTGCCCATCTAAGAAGGCTCAAGGTCATTGGCCACAGATAAAATGGCATTAAATCCCGTTATATCTACCGTAGCTTTGATTGGACTGATCATGTCAACATCATACTTTCAAAATCTTAGTTAGCAAGCTACACAAGCTGTCATCATCATGAATCACGTCGACAATCTACTGGCAAATCCTTTTCAATCCTTGTCATATGAAGAGAAATCATAGATAGAAGGTATCGGTGCTCATCGGCCATTGGACATAAACATAACACAACAAGTTGGATAAGCTGCATAAATTATGTAATATGCCAGGGAGATATGTATACTGTAGCTAAGAAAGTAATACTAAGTGTTTGTTGTGTAGTAAGCTGTTAGTAGCCCATGTTTCTCACCCTAATAATTTGGTCCCTTTCCCCCTCATAACTTAGCCTACTGTTCTGACTTGTAGCCTATACCCTGTTTTAGAGAAAAGTCATCATTGAATATTGTAAGAGCTTTCATTGTCTGCTTATATGTCCCCTTTATTTCTCTATGGTTCTGACTTGGTGTACAGGGAGAACACCGTAAGAATGGCCCATGTTCTGAATTCTGTCGCTGTACATTTCAAAAGTGCTGAACAAATAGTTATATTGACTACGTCCGTCTTAGCTCGCTCATTAATGTCTTCATCGAAATGACAGGTTGCCTCTTATCCACTCATCATTCCCTTATGCCATAGTTTGTACATCTCAATTGTCAGTAGAAACCACATTTGTTTAAGCAAGTCAGCCATATCAGCTATGTTTTTTTAAAAGGCAGTAAATGAGGCTGAAAGGTTGTTTCGCTGCCAGACAAGGCTCTGCTGATAGCCAGGTGAAGTGGTGGTAAAGAATAACTATGTTGTGCTGAAAAGAAAGCTCTGCTGTTGGGACAGCTTTATGTAGGCCCTAACAGTTTGTGGGCACCGTTTGTCACCGTTATAGTGCAATTAATGTATTGTTTAGTGTTGTGTTGTGTAGTGGCTTTGCTGGCATGAATCTAAAACAAAAATGGGAGTTTGCTCACCAAGATTGACATGTGTCACGCCCTGACCTTGAGAGCCCGGTTTTCTCTAGTTGGTTTGGTCAGGGTGTGAATTCTGTTATCTATATCTATGTTGGCCGGGTGTGGTTCCCAATCAGAGGCAGCTGTCGATCGTTGTCTCTGATTGGGGATCATACTTAGGTAGCCATTTTGCCTACCTATGTTGTGGGATCTTGTTTCTGTTTGTTTGGCTTGGTTGATGTATAGCCTTTAGAACTTCATGTTCAGTTGCTTTGTCAAGTGTTTATTATATTTATTAAACATGTATGCATACCACACTGCACCTTAGTCTAATCCTTTACTCAACGAACGTGACAACATGCTAAAATCACCACTGGTCTGTGTATAGGAAATTGATTAGAAAAACTCTGGTCCCATCGTAGCCCATTAAATAATATATACACTGAACAAAAATATAAAAGCAACAAGTAAAGTGTTGGTCCCATGTTTTCCATATCACAAAAGGTTTATTTATCTCAAATGTTGTGCACAAATTAGTTTACATCCCTGTTAGTGAGCATTTCTCCTTTGCCAAGATAATCCATCCCTCTTGACAGGTATAGCATATTAAGAAGCTGATTAAACAGCATGATTATTACACAAGTGCACCTTGTACTGGAGACAATAAAAGGCCACTCTAAAATGTGCAGTTTTGTCACACAAAACAATGCCACAAATGTCTCAAGTTTTGAGGGAGTTTGCAATTGGCATGCTGACTGCAGGAATGTCCACCAGAGAATGGCCATCTCCAACGTTGTTTCAGAGAATTTGGCAGTTCGTCCAACCGGCCTCACAACCGCAGACCACGTGTATAGGTTCGTGTTGGCAAGAATTTTGCTGATGTCAACGTTGTGAACTGAGTGTCCCATGGTGGCGGTGGGGTTATGGTATGGGCAGGCATAAGCTACGGACAACGAACACAATTGCATTTTATCGATGGCAATTTGAATGCACAGAGATACCGTGACGAGATCCTGAGGCCCATTGTTGTGCCATTCATCTGCCGCCATCACTTCATGTTTCAGCATAATAATGCACAGCCCCATGTCGCAAGGATCTGTACACAATTCCTGGAAGCTGAAAATGTCCCAGTTCTTCCATGGCCTGCATATTCAGACATGTCACCCATTGAGCATGTTTGGGATGCTCTGGCTCAACATGTATGACAGCGTGTTCCAGTTGCTGCCAATATCCAGCAACTTCGCACAGCCATTGAAAAGGAGTGGGACAATATTCCACAAACCACAATCAACAGCCTGATCAACTCTACGCGAAGGAGATGTGTCGCGCTGCGTGAGGCAAATAATGGTCACAAAAGATACTAACTGGTTTTCTGATCCACACCCCTACCTTTGTTTTAAGGTATCTGTGACCAACAGACACATATCTGTATTCCCAGTCATGTTAAAAACTCTTAAATATAATGGCAAAATGTCGATTTCCGCCTAAATAGACATTCCCAAAAGTAACTGCTATTCATGTGTAATTACATGATTCTGACATGCCAAAACTTGGTATATTTGGAAAGAAGACATATGGGAGATTATAAGGAAATGATCAGAAGATAGATAGGAGTTACATCGTTCAGAATACACAAGATCAAGCACACACAAAATAACCTTTTTTATAATTTTTATTTTGAAAGTCATCTTTCATTGACAAGATATGAGTGAATTATTGATGCCCAGAGCTGGAAGCACATCAGATGGCTTCCACAAAATGTGAACAATATCAGAAAAAAATGTGATTGATAGACCTAACAACTAGAAATGAGCAGATGTTTTAGTAAGTGGGTGTCAGGTATGGTCACGGAATGTTTCCAAGTGTCCCTAAACCTCTCCAAAGTGGCATATGTCTAAATTAGATAATTCCAGTGCTATTACATATTTGCAATCCCTAAATGCTATTTGTTCAGTATAAAAACACAATTTCTACCATATCAACCTCACTCAAACATTGTGGTGGTGTTATGGGGTATCCAGGGTACATTCAAGTGTCCTTTCAACCTCTCGAAAGTGTCCGAATGTGGTAATTGCACTGTTTCTGCACACTGGATGTGCCTAAAAGTTATTGTTCACTATAAAAACTAAATTTCTACAACACCAACCTCTCTCAAGCATCGTGGTGGTGTTGGGGGACATACAGGGGATATCCAAATGTTTTTTCAACCTCTCCAAAGTGCCTGAACGTTTAGCCTAGGCATATTCAATGTATTGGTCCCACATACAAATGAACTGTTTACAAAAACAATATAAAAACAACAGATATACATAAAAATATATAAAAATGTCTTATCAAACACAAACTTGGATACACACGTGTCCTTCACTAAAAAAGGTGCCAAAATATAAATAAGCTGAACTATTTACAAATGGCATTCGTTTTCGTTTGATTAGATTTCACTTTCACCGTAGCTTATGCATGTCGTGACAGTCTTTGAAGCAGTCCCTCTCTGCCAGGAAACAAAAAGCAAACTGGAATTTCGGACATAAGATCTGGCATTTCCCCCTTTTTCCCCAGTGTTTTGTGCAGTTCTTCCTTTTGTCTTTTGGCATGTGTGTTGAATAGTGGCGCTCACCTTGAGTGGGGGGTCATGTGATGGTTGTGAGGTTGCTTTGGGCCCCCATTTCAGTCATTTCCAACACCAGCTGCTCTCGGAATGCCAACTGGGAGAGAGGAGTTTGACCTTTTGCTTTGGCCATTTGCTTGTGGAGAATGAAAGCATTTACTGTAACAATGTCCACAAAGTGGTAAAAAAAAGTATTATACCACTTCCTGGTCTTGTGGAGGACCTGGTAGTAGCCTATCAGAGCATCAGATAGGTCGATAACCCCCATGCTGGCATTGTAGTCCTTCACAGAAACAGGAAGGGAGACATTCTTCTATTTTCACCCTCCTTGAGACATTGTCGTTATTGAATGCCTTATGCGGTGTGGTGAGCACGGTTACTTCCCTTTCTTTGTGTCTTTCCGTTTCACAAAAAGCAGCTTGTTAGATCTGATCCAATGTATTGTCCCCCTCTCCTCTGTCTTTGTCATAATATATAATATATGCCATTTAGCAGACACTTTTATCCAAAGCGACTTACAGTCATGTGTGCATACATTTTTAGGTATGGGTCGTCCCGGGGATCGAACCCACTACCCTGGCGTTACAAGCGCCATGCTCTACCAATTGAGCTACAGAGGACCACTATGTCGTTTACCTTGGTCTTCGGGAAACCGATTATTTTAGGACCAATGGTGCCACAAGCCACTATTTTCATTTTCAAGAGGTCTATGAAAAGTGGGTGTAGAACCATCCGACAGGGTGATTGACATAGCAATGGGGGGTGAAGACCTTGACCGGCGCTTGCTGGGGAGGGGTGGCTCCCAAACGTCATCATCCAAATCCTCTGTATCCTCCACTCTGTGGTGAATAAAATAAAGGGATATATTGTTGTAAGACACACAGAATTACAGTTGACTGAATTTACAAAACGGCATTACTTTAAAGTAAAAACACCAAGCCTAAACTTTATCTGTACAGTGACTCACATAGAAGGTGTGAAGAACACACACAATGCAAACAGTAACACTTTGTAGACAAAGGCAGATGTGAGAACCACAAATAAACAATGGCCATGAGAGTTTAGCAAACAGTGAACTAATATGAAACATAGACAATAACTACTTTGGAATTATATAACATTGAAATGACTTGTTACATACAGTGGGGGAAAAAAGTATTTAGTCAGCCACCAATTGTGCAAGTTCTCCCACTTAAAAAGATGAGAGAGGCCTGTAATTTTCATCATAGGTACACGTCAACTATGACAGACAAAATGAGGGAAAAAAATCCAGAAAATCACATTGTAGGATTTTTAATGAATTTATTTGCAAATTATGGTGGAAAATAAGTATTTGGTCAATAACAAAAGTTTCTCAATACTTTGTTATATACCCTTTGTTGGCAATGACACAGGTCAAACGTTTTCTGTAAGTCTTCACAAGGTTTTTCGCACACTGTTGCTGGTATTTTGGCCCATTCCTCCATGCAGATCTCCTCTAGAGCAGTGATGTTTTGGGGCTGTCGCTGGGCAACACGGACTTTCAACTCCCTCCAAAGATTTTCTATGGGGTTGAGATCTGGAGACTGGCTAGGCCACTCCAGGACCTTGAAATGCTTCTTACGAAGCCACTCCTTCGTTGCCCGGGCGGTGTGTTTGGGATCATTGTCATGCTGAAAGACCCAGCCACGTTTCATCTTCAATGCCCTTGCTGATGGAAGGAGGTTTTCACTCAAAATCTCACGATACATGGCCCCATTCATTCTTTCCTTTACACGGATCAGTCGTCCTGGTCCCTTTGCAGGAAAACAGCCCCAAAGCATGACGTTTCCACCCCCATGCTTCACAGTAGGTATGGTGTTCTTTGGATGCAACTCAGCATTCTTTGTCCTCCAAACACGACGAGTTGAGTTTTTACCAAAAAGTTATATTTTGGTTTCATCTGACCATATGACATTCTCCCAATCCTCTTCTGGATCATCCAAATGCACTCTAGCAAACTTCAGACGGGCCTGAAAATGTACTGGCTTAAGCAGGGGACACGTCTCGCACTGCAGGATTTGAGTCCCTGGCGGCGTAGTGTGTTACTGATGGTAGGCTTTGTTACTTTGGTCCCAGCTCTCTGCAGGTCATTCACTAGGTCCCCCCTGTGTGGTTCTGGGATTTTTGCTCACCGTTCTTGTGATCATTTTGACCCCACGGGGTGAGATCTTGCGTGGAGCCCCAGATCGAGGGAGATTATCAGTGGTCTTGTATGTCTTCCATTTCCTAATAATTGCTCCCACAGTTGATTTCTTCAAACCAAGCTGCTTACCTATTGCAGATTCAGTCTTCCCAGCCTGGTGCAGGTCTACAATTTTGTTTCTGGTGTCCTTTGACAGCTCTTTGGTCTTGGCCATAGTGGAGTTTGGAGTGTGACTGTTTGAGGTTGTGGACAGGTGTCTTTTATACTGATAACAAGTTCAAACAGGTGCCATTAATACAGGTAACGAGTGGAGGACAGAGGAGCCTCTTAAAGAAGAAGTTACAGGTCTGTGAGAGCCAGAAATCTTGCTTGTTTGTAGGTGACCAAATACTTATTTTCCACCATAATTTGCAAATAAATTCATTAAAAATCCTACAATGTGATTTTCTGGATTTTTTTTCTCTCAATTTGTCTGTCATAGTTGACGTGTACATGTGATGAAAATTACAGGCCTCTCTCATCTTTTTAAGTGGGAGAACTTGCACAATTGGTGGCTGACTAAATACTTTTTTTCCCCACTGTAGGCCTATGTAAACTAAATCCAAAGCACAAAAACGTATAAAAAACGAAATACATATAGTAAATTAGCTCTATAAAGTCATTAAATTAATTTACTTACAGATCTAAAAGTGGATCCAATCCTTCTTGAAAGCAATCTTCGTCGGCGGAGTTAAAATCCTCGTTGTCCAAATTGCTCCGACCCGTATTTTATTAAAAGCTTCTATGTCGGTATACTCATTCATAGCTGCCTTCTTTTTAGCTTCCTGTTCGATATTCTTAGCAACATTTCACTTTTTCATCACTTTTATAACACATTAAATGATATTTTCCACAACTAGGACATCTCGGTTTCTCCCTTCTGCAAACCCTTGACACATGACCAAAAGCTTTACAATGATCACACTGCATTGGTCTTGGGATAAATGCTGTGACTTTGTAGTTTATATACCTCAACTGCAATTGAGTACGTGTAACAGTGTTGCTTCCGTCCCTCTCCTCACCCCTACCTGGGCTTGAATCAGGGACCCTCTGCACACATCGACAACAGTCACCCTCGAAGCACAATTACCAATCGCTCCACAAAAGTTGCGGCCCTTGCAGAGCAAGGGAAACAACTACTTCAAGGTCTCAGAGCGAGTGACGCCACCGATTGAAACGCTACTATCGTGCACCGCTAACTAGCTAGCCATTTCACACCGGTTACACTCACCCCCCTTTGACCTCCTCCTTTTTCCGCAGCAGCCAGTTATCTGGGTCAACAGCATCAATGTAACAGTATTGCTTCCATCCCTCTCCTCGCCCCAACCTGGGCTTGAACCAGGGACCCTCTGCACACATCGACAACAGTCACCCTCGAAGCACGGTTACACATCGCTCCACAAAAGCAGAGGCCCTTGCAGAGTAAGGCAAACAACTACTTCAAGGTCTCAGAGTGAGTGACGCCACCGATTGAAACGCTACTATCGCGCACCACTAACTAGCTAGCCATTTCACACCGGTTACATGTCAAAAAACTAAAGAACAGATAAACTCTTCACTTTTTCATCATTCACCACTCGAGTCATCCGACGTGCATCAAATCAAAACAAAACCGCCTTTCGTGATCCTCACATCCTTCACTTTACCCATCACGCTCTCCACCAGTTTGGATAGCTCAAATGGATTCTTCAAGATTGGTATTTCGATAAGCTGCTCCTCATTAACAAACCTTACTCCTACAAGACATAAAGGGACATTCTCCGCACTGTACCCTACTTTGCTCCTTTTCCCATTTTTTGAACAATACCCTCGACTAACCGGTGACTTGACTTGGTACCGGTACCCCCTATATATAGCCTCGCTATTGTTATTTTACTGCTGCTCTTTAATTATTTGTTAGTTTTATTTCTTTTTTTTTAGGTATTCTTTCTTAAAACTGCATTGTAGGTTAAGGGCTTGTAAGTAAGCATTTCACTGTAAGGTCTACACCTGTTGTATTTGGCGCATGCAACAAATAACATTTGATTTGATTTGATTTACTTCAATCCTCCTTGATTCTTACGTTTTTAGATTCACAATCCACTTCATCGTCCGCCTCCACCATCTTTTCGAATCTATCATACCCTGGCCTTGGCTATGATGTAACCCTGTGGAAGTCTGTGAGAGGGGTCATCAACGTCAATGACATTATAGCTGAGTACCATCCAATCAACAACAGCTTCAGCTACACCAGTGGACACACCAAAAATCTAACTGACCTGACGGTAAGGGTTAGGGGTTAGGGTTAGGGTTAAGTTTAGGAGTTAGATTAAAGGGTTAAGGTTAGGGTTAGGGTTAGCTAAAAAGGTTAAGGTTAGTGTTAGCTAAAAGGGTTTGGGTTAGGGGAATGGTTAGCTAACATGCTAAGTAGTTTCAAAGTAGTAAGCAGTTGAAAAGTTGCTAATTATCTAAAATGCTAAAGGTTTCCATGATGAGTTTCAAACTTGCAACCTTTGGGTTGCTAGATGTTCGCGTTATATGCCAACCCATACACCCAGACCCAGTCTTATGTAGCTATACCAAACGTAACATATCATACTCATTTGAGTGTTCTAGATGTATTTTTACTATGTTACAACTAGTCTATGAGACCAGGCTGTGAATACACCTCCCTGACTGAAAAACCACATGATTTTACATGTGGAAAATCACATGATTTCACTTGAAATTTCACATGTGGCTTTACATACTCTCACATGTTATCACATTAACTTCACATACGATAACGTGATCACATGAAAACATGTTTTTGGAACACTTCACATGTGATCACGTGAAATTCATGTGTTTTTTCTGTAAGGGTCTGCTCAATTGAACATGGTTTTAAGTTGAGAGCTAGGTTAAACTGTGCCATGTAAAGGCTTGTTTGAAAACTACTATTAATAGATTTCAGTCACAGTTTTTCTTGGGTCAGCCATTTAAATTAGTGCATTGTTTCCCGATGCAGGATGTGGTGTCTGTGTGCTCAGCTAGCTGTGAACCTGGGAAGTTCAAGAAGACTGCTGAGGGTCAGCACACCTGCTGCTATGAATGTATCAACTGCACTGAGAACAACTACACCAACAACACTGGTTAGTTCTCCTGTACTGTCATCTATACACACAAGTGTACTCTAACTCTCCTCAGTTCACACAATCTTACAACACTGTCCTTATCCAACACTGTTAGTACGAGGCAACAACAAATATATTTCTAAATGCTAAACAGTTGTTCAAGCACTATCCTCCTTTCCAACCCTTTGTGTGCCTCTCTCTCCTCTTCAGACATGGACCAGTGTCTGTCTTGTGACACAAAGAGAGAGTGGTCCTTGGAAGGGAGCTTTGGGTGTACCCATAAAACCCTGGAGTTCTTCTCCTGGCAGGATGGCTTTGCGGTGGTGCTGCTGGCGCTGGTGGCCCTGGGCATCATCCTGGTTCTCCTGGTGGGGGCGCTCTTCCTACACCACCACCAGACCCCCGTGGTGAAGGCTGCCGGGGGGCCTCTCTCCCAGCTCATCCTGCTCTCCCTAGTGGGAAGTTTTGTTGGCGCTGTGTTCTTCGTAGGTCATCCCAGCAGCCTCCAGTGTAAGGTATGTACGGTACACACAGTTTGGGAAACACTTCTGTAATGTACTGTCTGTGACATTGTCTGATTGTACCAGTGTCAGTTTGTGAATTCATGGTTTATTGTGTGTGTATTGTTCTGAACCTTTTGTAACTTTGTGGCAAGGAAATTAGTTTGTAGACGCAAAGCAAATGTAAATACAAAGAGATAATACAGTTCTGTCTCATTGTCTCATCTCTTCTCATCTCATTGTGAAGGTGCGTCAGGTGCTGTTTGGCCTCAGTTTCACCCTGTGTGTTTCCTGCATCCTGGTCAAGTCCCTGAAGATCCTGCTGGCCTTCCAGCTCAAGCCTGACCTGAAGGACATTCTCCGCCGCCTCTACCAACCCTACGCCATCATTTGTCTCTGTGTGGCCCTACAGGTTCTCACCTGCACCCTGTGGCTGGTCCTGCAGAGCCCCCGGGAGAAGGCCACCGTCTTCGCCACCACTGTGCTGGCCGAGTGTGACGAGGGCTCCTACGTTGCGTTTGGTGTGATGCTGGGCTACATTGCTGTCTTGGCGCTCGTCTGTTTCGCCTGCGCGTTTAAAGGCCGCAAGCTGCCACAGAAGTTCAACGATGCCAGGTTCATCACCTTCAGCATGCTCATCTACCTCATGTCCTGGGTGATCTTCGTGCCCGTCTATGTGACCACCTCAGGGAAGTACCTGCCAGCGGTGGAGATGGTGGTCATCCTCATTTTCAACTACGCCGTCCTTAGCTGTCATTTCTTCCCCAAGTGCTACGTCATCCTCTTCAAGAAGGAGCACAACACCAAGAATGCCTTCATGAAGAACGTGTATGAGTATTCCAGAAAGGGCATTTCTGACTCTAGTGCAGTCTCTGAGACTTCAGTCTCTCAGACAGAAGGGAAGTGCACCAGTCACCCTTACTCCATCAGTTCACGTTCTTTCTTCATGTCTCCTCCACCAATAGAACCCACAGCATCTCAGAACAGCTGGTCCATTAGCCAGAACATTGACACTGCCACCCAGTGCACCGTAGTAGACCATGGAGTGTTTGTCACAGGTCAGCTGACCCGACCATACCATCTGAGGAGATGCATGAGCCTATGAGTGGACCACTGTCTGGGACTTTTACTTCTTACGGTACATAACACAGTGTGTCTCTATGTTTCTCTCATTGGTTTGACTGTTCCATTTTGCGTAGTCTACTGGTACGTTTTTGCCCAAGCGGGTTGTTGATTTTTACATTCAAGGCAATTTGGGTAACACTTTATTTGACATTGATATGGACAGTGTCATAAACAGGTATAAACTCTGTCATACGGTGTTATATTCATTTATCAATATTTGTATTGGTTAAGCATCAGTGATGTACAGGGTTGATTGATTTGTGAACTGCATATGGTGTCTATGCTGTGTGAAATGTTCTAACTAAACATCATGGTGGATGTTGGATACCTGAATAGTTAGTTTCTATGTGTAATGTGTACAGTAACCAGCATTTCTCTCTATTTTGGGAGCTGATGCAGCAGGATACATATGAGATATTACAGTTCATATTGAAAACATGTCTACGATGAACACTATAGTTGGAATTTGTGTCAGTTTCATAATGCATGCTTGGTTTGTCCGTGGACGTTATAGGAGTTCTTAAAAATTTCTGAATACCTTTAAATCTATTTCCACATTATTCATGTACATTATGAAATGTATATATCCACAGTATTTTATGTATATTAAAAGTTTGAATGTGCAATTAACTTTCAGTTGCTGCTTCCATGCTCTACATACACCCATTCAATTATTTATCAATTTAAACAGGTGTAACTTCTCTCTCTGTGTCTGTTGACATCTTGACACCGTATCTGCTTCTTCTCACTGTCTGCTCTGTTTGCAGAGCCCACCTGATGAGCACACATATGCTGTCTATTTAGGCTGCAGGCCTAATGCCACAGTGACACGGGAAGAAAGAGAGTGAGAGAGAGTGAGAGTGCTGCTGGCATTTTCCCAGTGCCCAAACACATGTGCTTGTAATAACTGTATGAACACTGAGCTCTTCCCTCCATAGTCTGGAGCCCTGTCCTTCAAAGCTCAAATGTCCCGGGCTCTACAGTCATAGAATATACCATGAATGAACTCTGGGCTACTGCTATGTTGCTGAACAGTAGTCTCAGAAACCTGACCGTAGGCAACAGCAGAGACTAGGATCTGTTTTCAATGACAAAATCTTTTGGCAACTTCGATAAGGGGAAAATGAATTTCTGGGGTCGGTCCTCTTCAGACAGACAACTCTCTCAACAAATCACGAGGAAGACATGCCAGAACGGCGCAGTTTGAAACCAAAGTTTGCAGGCAAAACCTTTGCAGTGGTTTTAGTGAAAGTAGTTTAACCAAATTAGCCACTTGCAAAATGCACTTATTAGAAATAATTTATGTTATCTCCATCTTGCTAGCTACTATTTTGGATTTTATTCAGGCAGATAGGGTAGGGACCTAGGTAGTGGAGTAGTTCCTCTATGCCAGAAGAGTCCGTTATTGAAACCAGACCCTAGTCACTGCTGAGAACAGCATCTCTGCTCTATATCACTATGTCTTTGTGGTAAAAGCGCAGTTTGTAGACCGGAGAGCACATTTCTTTGCAAACGGATAGGTCTAAATCGTAACTTAACATCCATGCTTGTAACTCAAGAATTCCCTAAAATCTTCCAATGACATCAATGCATTATTAACAAGAAAGATTGAGTTAAGTGCACACATCTGAAGTTAGAAGTTTCATCTCATCTCTGTTGTATCCTCCTCATCAGTAACTCTAGTAAACTTCCACTCCAGTCCCTGCAATTGTCACCACTCATCAATCATTTCAGGCTGATGTTGACTTTGGTCAAGTTCGAGAGCATCAAAACCGTGTATCATGGGTAAATTGTGACTGACTGACTGATATACTACTAATAATAATGAGTAGCTATTTACGATGCAACGTGATATGTAGATCAGTCAGTCTCGACTCGACTTCAAAGTTGGCTGCAATGTCAAACGCCCGCTTTCACTTGACCAAGTTTTTGAGGTGTGAGTCATTGAGGAGATGTTGAAACTTCGGTCTGTCCTAAATTCCACCAAACAACAGGTGATGTTGAAGACAGCACAATCATTGGAACAAGGAACAAAACTATTCACACTCTCTAAAAAATATGTTCATAGACCCATACAGACATGCATGCAAACCGACAGACATTCAAAGAGTCACACGGATACAAAGATTCACAAAGATAATAACAGATCATTGTGGTCAATCTGCCAGAGTGAGATGATAACAGCTTCTGAGAAATCTACTGTAATGTAGTTTCTTCCACTCTGAGAATTCCCCATTCTGAACCTGCCTGTCTGGTTATGATGAGGACAAAGACAGGGAGAGGGGGAGAGGGGGGGGTAGAGAGAGAGCAAGAGAGGGATAGAAAGAGTGAGAGACAGAGAGTTGGTGAGGTAGAGAGAGGGTAACAGGTGCCCCTAGGGATGGTGTCTTGTGGTAGCCTTGAGTTAGAACTACAGGGCAAAATATGCAAGCTCTGTAGATCTGCGATCATGATGTGAACAAAAAATATGCTTCCACTGTCGCAATAAACACAATAAACAACAAAGTTTCCTTTGATGGGAGCAATTTTGAGACGCAGAGTCTGTGTCTGTCAAGCCGTGGTAAACAGTGGTGTGAAGTGAAGTTGTCGTTGTTGTTTTACAGTGGATGCCTCCAGTCCTGTGACGTATGACACTCTCAGGTAGACTTCTCGTGATCACACTGAGGTTGGGTTATATGAAAGGGCTGGGGGGTGGAACTGGATCAGCTGTATAGACAGCACCCACATACAGAAAGTGTCTGGAGGTATGATTCCTTCTGTCACACTGTCACGAATTCAGCCAAGGCTGCCCCTCCTCCTTGCTCGGGCATGTTAGGCTATGGTTCAACCCAGCACTCAGAGAAACAACACGACAAAGGGAGTGGAAGAAACAAAAATATTTAATCAAAGTTAAAATTGT
Organism: Coregonus clupeaformis; assembly: GCF_020615455.1. NCBI lineage: Eukaryota > Metazoa > Chordata > Actinopteri > Salmoniformes > Salmonidae > Coregonus > Coregonus clupeaformis. The sequence continues at coordinate 18,108,946 of NC_059219.1, forward strand.
CTTAGTCCAAAAACAACTGAAGTAAAGGAACAGAGTGGGCTAGTCGGCTCCGGAGGAAGGAGAGGCTGAGGCAGGCAGGCAGGCAGGCAGGCAGACCGACAGGCAGGAAGGCAGGCAGGTTGGGAGATATGTCCGAAACTAAAGACAAAACAAACGACAGGTTAAGGAGAGTGGAGAGCCAGGCTGAAGACAAAGACAAAATAACTTTACTGGTGAGCCAAGTTACCGCTCTGGTAAGAACAACGATCTGGCGCCGGTGGAGAGCCATGCCCAGGAATAAGTAGTGCAGGTTGATGAGAGAATAGGATGCAGCTGCGTAGGCAGGAATCACTGGAAACAACCCGCAGCTGCACAGGAGAGGCAGATCCTGAGCACGCCCCCTGATCCACTCCAGACACACCCACATAAAGGGGACAAACACACATACAGATACAACAGAAAAAGAGGGGACAAAACAAGGAGGAAGGGAAACAGAAAAGGGAGAGACAAGCTGCCCACATAACAGGGCAGGCTTCGGCGTTCGTCGTCACCGGAGTACTAGCTGCTACCGATCCATGTTGCTATGTTCTACTTGTTTTGTCTGTATTGGTCTCACCTGTTTCCCATCATGTAATTATGTCTTCCCTATTTAACCCTCTGGCTCACACTGTGTGTTCTGGTTGTCGTATGTGAGCGGGTTTGTTCCTCCCTGCGTGGAGGTATGTTCTTTAAGATACCTAAGAGTAAAGTACGTTTTTCGATTAGCTCTGTGTCCTGTGCCTGACTTCGTCCTACCGCATTACACTGACGCCTTGACACACACATAGGACTAATGCCTCCAGGTAATGTATGCACTGTTACCTCAGACAAAGATGTTCTGATAACAGGGCCAGGACCAGACTTCTTAAACCAGCTGCAGTAACAGTCACTACTAGTCACCATGAGGAACTGTAACAGGCTAGACAAGGTATATTGTAAAGTCCTCTCTGTGTGTGTGTGATTGTGTGCGTGTGTGTGTTTCATAGGCATTTAACAAGTTCTGTCGAAACCGTCATTGCTTTTGTGCAGAAGAATAGACAGATGTCCTGATGACAAAATCCACTAAATGTCATCTGACAAGAGGCCTTACGTAACAGATCATTCTATTTATTTATTCTTCATTATTTTGCAGTCAAGTCCACATTAACCCCTCATAGAAGAGCCAGACAACAGCTCCATGAGTAACACAGAGAGGAGCTGTTTAGTCGAGGTTCACACACTGCACTCTGTGGTCCATTGGGTTATGTGACGATCCCGGCTGTCTGAGTCGGGTCCTGTCTGGTGACTAGTGTTCCTGCTCGTATTCTCCAGTTTCCCGAGGGTTCGGGAACGCTCCGGGGAGCGCTCTGGTTTTCCGCACCTGCATCCCATCAGCAATCTGCACACCTGGTCCTGATCATCACCCTTCTTAGGCTCTGGCCCAACATCCAGTTCCTGCCGGATCGTTAGCCATGAACAGTATGTTGTCAGCGTATCAGTCTCTGAGCCAGTAGTGTTAGTTTTGTTGTTTTGCACCTTTTGACTTGCTGTGTACTGACCTCCGTTTTGTTCTGTCTGCAGTCTCTCTCCCGGAACCTTCACCCAACCTCTGCCTGATGGTCGGCGGCTGCCGAGCCAGTACCGGACCAACCACTGCACCCTCAACAACCCATCCACGCCACCCGCTCTGTTCCCTGGATTATTCAGCTGCACTCGGACTCTATTAATAAACACTCACCTTTGTCTCACGTACCGTGTCCTGGTCTGCTTCTGGGTTCTGGCTTAGTTAACCGTGACAGAACGATCCGGCCAGTAATGAACCCAGCGGACCTGGACTCTGTTCGCCATGCTATTACCCAGCAGGAGAAGATGTTGGGCCATCATAGCACGGTACTACAGGAGATCGCGTTGTCAGTTCGGAACCTTTCTACCGGTCTGACGGAGGTCCAGAACCAACGCAAGTGTCCGGTGGAGGATCCACTACCGGTTTCACCCATCTCGCCTGCCGCTTCTGAAGCTGTGTCCATCCGTGAGCCCAAGGTTCCGACGCCGGATAAGTATGAGGGAGAGCTGGGAAGATGCCGTTCCTTCCTTATGCAGTGTGGACTAGTGTTCGATCTACAGCCCTACTCTTATGCCACAGACAAGGCTAGGATAGCCTTTGTGATTGAGTTGCTGCGTGGTCGAGCGCTGGAGTGGGCTTCAGCCGTTTGGGGAACGACAGGATCCCTGCATGGCTTCATACCAGGGGTTCACGGCCGAGATGAGGAAGCTCTTCGACCATTCCGTCCGAGGGAGGGACGCAGCTAGGCGCCTGTTTTCGCTTCGCCAAGGAACTCGCAGCGTGGCCGACTTCGTGATCGAGTTCAAGACGTTGGCTGTGGAGAGTGGGTGGAACGAGGAGTCTCTGCAAGCGGCCTTTTACCAGGGTCTGTCGGAGCAGCTCAAGGATGAGTTGATCTCCTATCCGGAGCCTAGTGACCTGGACAGCTTGGTAGCTTTGTCTATTCGGGTGGATAATCGAGTCCGAGAGCGAAGGAGGGAGAAGCAATGGGTTCCGTCCAACCGATCAGCTTCTCAGGATCCAGTCGGGTCGTCAAACTGCGCGGCTCGCTAAAGTTGGGAGGACTTTTAGCGAGCCAGTTTCGACCTCTCAATACCTCTGTCAGACCCCGTTTCCCGGCTACCCTTATGAACAGGAATCAGAGCTTAGCGATTAACGCTTTTATCGATTCAGGTGCCGATGGAAGCTTTCTAGATGCCGAGTTGGTGGAACAGCTGGGGCTTTCCAAGGAGCAATTGCCGGAAGCCATTGAAGCTACCACTCTGAACGGCAGTAGTCTGGCACGTATCACGATGAGGACTGAACCGGTTAAGATGCGGTTGTCGGGGAATCATTCTGAGATGATTTCATTCTTCATTCTGCCGTCTTCCCATGTTCCTCTGGTCCTTGGATACCCCTGGCTGAAGGAACACAATCCCACGTTCGATTGGGTGACGGGCAAGGTAACGAGTTGGAGCCTTGATTGTCATGCTAACTGTCTCAAGACTGCCTGCCCCCATTCGGTTCCCAGTCAGGTGATTGAGGCTAAACCCCTAGATTTGTCCCTGGTTCCCGAGACATATCACGATTTGGGGGAAGTTTTCAGTAAGCAGAAGGCTCTGTCACTCCCTCCCCACCGACCAAATGATTGTGCCATCAACCTGGTCCCTGGAGCTGTCTACCCCAAGGGAAGGTTATACAGTATCTCCCGACCTGAACGTGAGGCGTTGGAGACCTACATCAAGGAGTCCCTAGCTGCTGGTCTCGTTCGTCCCTCGTCATCACCCCTGGGGGCAGGATTCTTCTTTGTGGGTAAGAAGGATGGCTCTCTTCGACCGTGTATTGATTATCGGGGGTTGAATGACATCACGGTCAAGAACAAGTATCCCCCTGCCCTTGATGAGTTCTGCCTTCGACTCCTTACAGGGTGCTACGGTGTTCACCAAGCTAGACCTACGCAATGCGTATCACCTGGTCCGGATCAGAGAGGGGGACGAGTGGTTGACGGGTTTCAATACACCGATGGGTCACTTCGAGTATCAGGTGATGCCGTTTGGACTGACCAATGCTCCAGCGGTATTCCAGAGTATGGTGAACGACGTCCTGAGAGATATGATCGGTCTCTTTGTGTTTGTTTACCTGGATGACATTCTGATCTTCTCGAAGGAACCTTCCGACCACGTCCAGCATGTCCGGCAGGTTCTGCAGCGATTGTTGGAGAATCGCCTGTTTGTGAAGGCCGAGAAGTGCGAGTTTCACGCCCACACGACATCCTTTCTCGGGTACATCATCTCCAGGGGAGAGATTAGGATGGACCAGGAGAAGGTTAGAGCGGTTCTGGAATGGGCCCAGCCCGGTACGAGATTGCAGCTCCAGAGATTTTTGGGGTTTGCGAATTTCTACCGCAGATTCATCCGGGATTACAGCCGTGTGGCCGCTCCGTTAACTGCCTTGACTTCCAGCATCAGGACCTTCAAGTGGAATCCGGAGGCGGATCGAGCGTTTCTGGATTTGAAGAGGCGATTCACCAACGCACCGATTCTCTCTCAACCGGACACGGCCCGTCAGTTCGTCGTTGAAGTGGACGCGTCTGATGTGGGAGTTGGCGCCATCCTGTCGCAGCGATGCTCCACGGACAGTAAACTCCATCCCTGCGCCTACTACTCTCGTCGCCTTTCGCCTGCGGAGAGGAATTACGATGTGGGTAACCGGGAGCTTCTCGCGGTGAAACTTGCCTTGGAGGAGTGGCGCCACTGGTTGGAGGGGGCGGAGCAACCGTTTATTGTCTGGACGGACCACAAGAATCTTGCTTACGTGCAATCGGCTAAACGTCTCAACTCCCGTCAGGCCAGGTGGGCGTTGTTTTTCGGACGATTCAAGTTTGCCCTGACGTTCCGACCTGGATCTAAGAACGGCAAGGCGGACGCCTTGTCCCGGATGTTCTCCAAGACGGAGGAGAGTGGGTCCAAGACCGAGACAATCCTCCCCCGGAACTGCGTCGTGGGAGCAGTTAGGTGGAAGATTGAGGAGGAGGTGCTGGCGGCCCTTCGGACTCAGCCCGGTCCCGGTAACGGTCCACCCGGTCGGTTGTTTGTGCCTGAGTCGGTTCGTCCTGCTGTCCTCAAATGGTCCCACGCCAGCAAGATGGCTTGTCACCCTGGCGTGGCTCGGACTATGGCGTTTCTTCGCAGGCGTTTTTGGTGGCCTGCCATGGCCGAGGATACTCGGGGTTTTGTTGCTGCCTGTCCAGTGTGTGCGCAGAATAAGAGTACCAATCGGCCCAGCTCTGGACTACTTCACCCCCTTCCTATTCCCCGGCGACCATGGTCGCATCTGGCCCTGGACTTCGTCACGGGGTTGCCCGCTTCTGAGGGGAACACGGTCGTTCTGACTATCGTGGACAGATTCAGCAAGTTCGCCCACTTTGTGCCAATTGCCAAGCTTCCCTCTGCCTCGGAGACGTCCGAGATCCTGGTTAGGGAGGTTTTCAGGGTCCACGGTTTGCCCAGTGATATCGTTTCCGACCGTGGCCCTCAGTTTACCTCTGCTGTCTGGAAGTCCTTCTGTTTGGCCATTGGAGCTACGGTCAGTCTCACATCTGGTTTTCACCCCCAATCCAATGGTCAGGCGGAGAGAGCCAACCAGAAGATGGAATCAACGCTACGCTGTCTGGTCTCTTCCAACCCCACCTCCTGGGTCTCTCAGTTGCCTTGGGTTGAGTATGCCCACAATACTCTTCCTACATCTGCCACTGGGATGTCTCCCTTCCAGTGCCTGTATGGCTACCAACCTCCCCTGTTTCCTTCTCAGGAGAAGGAGCTCTCAGTGCCTTCTGTTCAGGCCCATATTCGGCGTTGCCACCGGACCTGGCATCGGGCCAGAAAGGCACTCCTTAGAGTTTCGGACCGGTATCAGCTCCAGGCGAATCGTCGCCGGATTCCCGCTCCCACCTATACCATCGGAGATAGGGTTTGGTTGGCCACACGGGATCTTCCGTTACGGACTGAGTCTAGGAAGTTGTTACCGAAGTTCATTGGTCCGTTTGTGGTGGAGAAGGTGATCAATCCAGTGGCAGTTCGACTCAAACTACCGAGGACGCTCAGAGTCCATCCCACCTTTCATGTCTCCTGCCTCAAGCCTGTCTTCCTCAGTCCTCTGTTGCCTCCTCCGCCTCCTCCTCCTCCTCCTCGGATGATCGGAGGTGGTCCTGCCTACACGGTGCGTCGCATCATGGATTCCAGACGGCGGGGCCGGGGTTTCCAGTATCTCGTGGACTGGGAGGGGTATGGCCCTGAAGAGAGGAGTTGGATTCCGCGGCGACAGGTCCTAGACGCAGACCTCATCAGTGACTTCTACCGCCTCCATCCTGGCGCTCCGGGAAGTCCGCCCGGTGGCGTTCGTCGGAGGGGGGTACTGTGACGATCCCGGCTGTCTGAGTCGGGTCCTGTCTGGTGACTAGTGTTCCTGCTCGTATTCTCCAGTTTCCCGAGGGTTCGGGAACGCTCCGGGGAGCGCTCTGGTTTTCCGCACCTGCATCCCATCAGCAATCTGCACACCTGGTCCTGATCATCACCCTTCTTAGGCTCTGGCCCAACATCCAGTTCCTGCCGGATCGTTAGCCATGAACAGTATGTTGTCAGCGTATCAGTCTCTGAGCCAGTAGTGTTAGTTTTGTTGTTTTGCACCTTTTTGACTTGCTGTGTACTGACCTCCGTTTTGTTCTGTCTGCAGTCTCTCTCCCGGAACCTTCACCCAACCTCTGCCTGATGGTCGGCGGCTGCCGAGCCAGTACCGGACCAACCACTGCACCCTCAACAACCCATCCACGCCACCCGCTCTGTTCCCTGGATTATTCAGCTGCACTCGGACTCTATTAATAAACACTCACCTTTGTCTCACGTACCGTGTCCTGGTCTGCTTCTGGGTTCTGGCTTAGTTAACCGTGACAGGTTAAAGGAAACAGAACCACAATGGTAACATGATATGGTAATCACTTCAACTAGGGGATTCTGGACAGAATACCACAGAAGTCCTTATAGCCTCTGAATCAAAGCCATAACGAAAACACAAAACAATTCCCAAATGGGGGAGAAATAAATCAACTTAAAACATTTTTTAAAAATATCATCCAATCGTGAGAAATATTAGAAAACTATACATTATTTTTAATGTGCTTGACAAAATGTAGCACTAAACAGTTTCCATCTCATGTAAATGCTTATATATAATTTCCAACTCCTTGGATCAATTAATATGGTACTCAAAATGTATACAGCATCTAGATATTTATCAGGAGTGTGTTTGATGAGATTAAAACTAAAAGAAAAGGAGAATGCTGAAATGCTGTGCTTGGGGTCACACATACTAATAAAGACTCAGCAATTCAGTACAGTTGTCCGTAGAGCTCCGAGACAGGATTGTGTCGAGGCACAGATCTGGGGAAGGGTACCAAAACATTTCTGCAGCATTGACGGTCCCCAAGAACATAGTGGCCTCCATCATTCTTAAATGGAAGAAGTTTAGAACCGTCAAGACTCTTCCTAGTGCTGGCCGCCCGGCCAAACTGAGCAATCGGGGAAGAAGGGCCTTGGTCAGGGAGGTGGCCAAGAACCCGATGGTCACTCTGACATAGCTCCAGAGTTCCTCTGTGGAGATGGGAGAACCTTCCCGAAGGACAACCATCTCTGCAGCACTCCACCAATAAGGCCTTTATGGTAGAGTGGCCAGACGGAAGCCACTCCTTAGTAAAAGGCACATGGCAGCCCGCTTGGAGTTTGCCAAAAGGCACCTAAAGGACTCTCAGACCATGAGAAATAAGATTCTCTGGTCTGATGAAACCAAGATTGAACGCTTTGGCCTGAATGCCAAGCGTCATGTCTGGAGGAAACGTGGCACCATCCTTACGGTGAAGCATGGTGGTGGCAGCTGTGGGGATGTTTTTCAGCAGCAGGGACTGGGAGACTAGTCAGGATCGACGGAAAGATGAACGGAGCAAAGTACAGAGAGATCCTTGATGAAAACCTGCTCCAGAGCGTTCAGGACCTGAGACTAGAGGCGAAGGTTCACCTTCCAACAGGACAACTAGCCTAAGCACACAGCCAAGACAACGCAGGAGTGGCTTCTGGACAAGTCTCTGAATGTCCTTGAGTGGCCCAGCCAGAGCCCGGACTTGAACCCGATCTAACATCTCTGGAGAGACCTGAACATGACCAAGACAAAGGAGATGATTGTGGACTACAGGAAAAAAAAAGAGGACTGAGCACGCCCCCATTCACATCGACGGGGCTGTAGTGGAACAGGTTGAGAGCTTCAAGTTCCTTGGTGTCCACATCACCAACGAACTATCATGGTCCAAACACACCAAGACAGTCGTGAAGAGGGCACGACAAAGCCTATTCCCCGTCAGGAGACTAAAAAGATTTGGCATGGGTCCTCAGATCCTCAAAAAATTCTACAGCTGCACCATCGAGAGCATCCTGACTGGTTGCATCACCGCCTGGTATGGCAACTGCTTGGCCTCTGACCGCAAGGCACTACAGAGCGTAGTGCGTACGGCCCAGTACATCACTGGGGCAAAGCTCCCTGCCATCCAGGACCTCTATACCAGGCGGTGTCAGAGGAAGGCCCTCAGAATTGTCAAAGACTCCAGCCACCCTAGTCATAGACTGTTCTCTCTGCTACCGCACGGCAAGCGGTACCGGAGTGCCAAGTCTAGGTCCAAAAGACTTCTCAACAGCTTCTACCCCCAAGCCATAAGACTCCTGAACAGCTAATCATGGCTACCCGGACTATTTGCACTGCCCCCCCCACCCCATCCTTTTTACGCTGCTGCTACTCTGTTAAGTAAGTACTTATGCATAGTCACTTTAACTCTACCCACATGTACATATTACCTCAACTACCTCAACTAGCCGGTGCCCCCGCACATTGACTCTGCAACGGTACCCCCCTGTATATATAGCCTCCCTACTGTCACTTTATTTTACTGTATATATAGCCTCCCTACTGTCACTTTATTTTACTTCTGCTCTTTTTCTCAACACTTTTTTTGTTGTTGTTTTATTCTTACTTTTTTTGTTTAAAATAAATGCACTGTTGGTTAAGGGCTGTAAGTAAGCATTTCACTGTAATGTCTGCACCTGTTGTATTCGGCGCATGTGACCAATAAAATTTGATTTGATTTGATTTGATTTGATTTGACATAGCTGTGCAGTGACACTCCCCATCCAACCTGACAGAGCATGAGAGGATCTGCAGAGAAGAATGGGAGAAACTCCCAAAATACAGGTGTGCCAAGCTTGTAGCATCATACCCAAGAACACTCGAGGCTGTAATCGCTGCCAAAGGTAATTCAACAAAATACTGAGTAAAGGGTCTGAATACTTATGTAAATGTGATATTTCAGTTTTTTATTTGTAATACATTTGCAAAAATGTATAAAAACCTGTTTTTGCTTTGTCATTATGGGGTATCGTGTGTAGATTGATGAGGGGGAAACAATTTAATCAATTTTAGAATAAGGATGTAACGTAACAAAATGTGGAAAAAGTCAAGGGGTCTGAATACCGTATATAATATACAGAGCATTTTTTAACAACGTCCAATAACGTTAAGTAAGTCCAATGCAAGGTTAACAGTACCCATTTTTCATACTTGAGTTAAAAGTAAAGATACCTTAATACAAAATAATTTTAGTAAAAGTGAAAGTCATCCAGTAAACTTCTACTTGAGTAAAAGTCTAAAAGTATTTGGTTTTAAATATACTTATGTATCAAAAGTAAAAGTATAAATAATTTCTAATTCCTTATATTAAGCAAACCAGATGGCACCATTTTTTTTTTTTTTTTTTCGGATAGACAGGGGCACGCTCCAACACTCAGACATCATTTACAAACGAAGCATGTGTTTACTGAGTCCACCAGATCAGACGCAGTGGGATGATCAGGGATGTTCTCTTGATAAGTGTGTGAATTAGACAATTTTCCTGTCCTGCTAAGCATTCAAAATGTAACTAGTACTTTTGGGTGTCAGGGAAAATGTATGGAATAAAAAGTATATAATTTTTTTTGGGATGTATTGAAGTAAAAGTAAAAGTATAAATAACAAAGTAAAGTACAGATACCCCAAAAAACTACTTAGGTATGTCAAGGCGTCAGTGTAATGCGGTAGGCGAAGGCAGGCGCAGGACACAGAGCTAATCAAAAAGCGTACTTTACTCGAAGGTAAAATGAATGAACAAAATCTCCACGCAGGGAGGGAAAAAACCTGCACACTAACAACAACCAAAACATGAACAAACACGCACAACACACAGTGTGAGACAGAGGGTTAAATAGGGAAGACATAACTACATGATGGGAAACAGGTGTGACCAATCAAGACAAAACAAGTCGAACATAGAAACATGGATCGGTAGTAGCTAGTACTCCGGTGACGACAAACGCCGAAGCCTGCCCGAGCAAGAAGGAGGGGCAGCCTCGGCTGAATCCGTGACAAGGTAGTATGTAGTATCGAGTAAATGCTGGCAATTATTGCTGATAAACAAAGGAGTCCGCTCATACTGAACCTTTGATCATAAGTTTTATTCATATCACAAGATTTCAGCATGAGGTTACAGGTGTCATGACCACCCGGAGAGCGACGTCCCAGATTGCAATGGCCGCTCTAACCTCTTCGTTGTTTTTACCCAGTATATACAGTGGGGCAAAAAAGTATTTAGTCAGCCACTATTTGTGCAAGTTCTCCCACTTAAAAAGATGAGAGAGGCCTGTAATTTTCATCATAGGTACACGTCAACTATGAAAGACAAATTGAGAAAAAAAAATCCAGAAAATCACATTGTAGGATTTTTTATGAATTTATTTGCAAATTATGGTGGAAAATAAGTATTTGGTCACCTACAAAGAAGCAAGATTTCTGGCTCTCACAGACCTGTAACTTCTTCTTTAAGAGGCTCCTCTGTCCTCCACTCGTTACCTGTATTAATGGCATCTGTTTGAACTTGTTATCAGTATAAAAGACACCTGTCCACAACCTCAAACAGTCACACTCCAAACTCCACTATGGCCAAGACCAAAGAGCTGACAAAGGACACCAGAAACAAAATTGTAGACCTGCACCAGGCTGGGAAGACTGAATCTGCAATAGGTAAGCAGCTTGGTTTGAAGAAATCAACTGTGGGAGCAATTATTAGGAAATGGAAGACATACAAGACCACTGATAATCTCCCTCGATCTGGGGCTCCACGCAAGATCTCACCCCGTAGGGTCAAAATGATCACAAGAACGGTGAGCAAAAATCCCAGAACCACACGGGGGGGACCTAGTGAATGACCTGCAGAGAGCTGGGACCAAAGTAACAAAGCCTACCATCAGTAACACACTACGCCGCCAGGGACTCAAATCCTGCAGTGCGAGACGTGTCCGCCTGCTTAAGCCAGTAAATGTCCAGGCCCGTCTGAAGTTTGCTAGAGTGCATTTGGATGATCCAGAAGAGGATTGGGAGAATGTCATATGGTCAGATGAAACCAAAATATAACTTTTTGGTAAAAACTCAACTCGTCGTGTTTGGAGGACAAAGAATGCTGAGTTGCATCCAAAGAACACCATACCTACTGTGAAGTATGGGGGTGGAAACATCATGCTTTGGGGCTGTTTTTCTGCAAAGGGACCAGGACGACTGATCCGTGTAAAGGAACGAATGAATGGGGCCATGTATCGTGAGATTTTGAGTGAAAACCTCCTTCCATCAGCAAGGGCATTGAAGATGAAACGTGGCTGGGTCTTTCAGCATGACAATGATCCCAAACACACCGCCCGGGCAATGAAGGAGTGGCTTCGTAAGAAGCATTTCAAGGTCCTGGAGTGGCCTAGCCAGTCTCCTGATCTCAACCCCATAGAAAATCTTTGGAGGGAGTTGAAAGTCTGTGTTGCCCAGCGACAGCCCCAAAACATCACTGCTCTAGAGGAGATCTGCATGGAGGAATGGGCCAAAATACCAGCAACAGTGTGTGAAAACCTTGTGAAGACTTACAGAAAACATTTGACCTGTGTCATTGCCAACAAAGGGTATATAACAAAGTATTGAGAAACTTTTGTTATTGACCAAATACTTATTTTCCACCATAATTTGCAAATAAATTCATTAAAAATCCTACAATGTGATTTTCTGGAATTTTTTTCTCTTATTTTGTCTGTCATAGTTGACGTGTACCTATGATGAAAATTACAGGCCTCTCTGATCTTTTTTATTGGGAGAACTTGCACAATTGGTGGCTGACTAAATACTTTTTTTCCCCACTGTATAATCTTCCCAAGATAGGGGTGGCTCCCTCTACTGTCCAATCCCCTGTCTACAACACACAGACTTCTCTGTCCTATCCGGGGTGTCACATTAAAACCATTCCCTCTGACACTAAAATAAACATCCTCTCCGGTTCCACTTAAACATTAACAACGTCATAATCTTAATACACTACAAGTACTTTCAAGTATTTTTACTTAAGTATTTTACACCACTGAAGGTTAACCACCACTGATAAAACAAAAAGACTGCAGGCAAAACAAATATGTCATGATATCATAATAACTCATGGTGAGATGAAGGAAAAAACAACAACTACAAAATAACTCTGAGAGCCTGGGTTTCTATTCACCTGGAGATTGTTACAGACACACGCTGCATCACACAGACGCTAGTCACTGAACCTAACCCATCTGTGTTATGTGGGCAGCTTGTCTCTCCCTTTTCTGTTTCCCTTCCTCCTTGTTTTGTCCCCTCTTTGTCTGTTGTATCGGTATGTGTGTTTGTCCCCATTATGTGGGTGTGTCTGGAGTGGATCGGGGGGCGTGCTCAGGATCTGCCTCTCCTGTGCAGCTGCGGGTTGTTTCCAGTGACTCCTGCCTACGCAGCTGCATCCTATTCTCTCATCAACCTGCACTACTAATTCCTGGGCATGGCTCTCCACCGGCGCCAGATCGTTGTTCTTACTAGAGCGTTAACTTGGCTCACCAGTAAAGTTAAATTGTCTTTGTCTTCAGCCTGGCTTTTTACTCTCCTTAACCTGTCGTTTGTTTTGTCTTCAGTTCAGACATACCTCCCAACCTGCCTGCCTGCCTTCCTGCCTGCCTGCCTGCCTGCCTCAGCCTCTCCTTCCTCCGGAGCCGACTAGCCCACTCTGTTCCTTTTCTTCAGTTGTTTTTTGGACTAAGACAAATTGAACTTTTATTAAAATAATTTTTGTTTCTTCCACTCCCTTAGTCGTGTTTTGTTTCTCTGAGTGCTGGGTTTAACCATAGCGTAACAATCTGGCCCTGTACTGTGGCTGGTGGCGCTTCAATAAAGAGCACTCACTCAATCAGAACACTCCTCAACATTACCCTAACGTTGTCACAATCCTACCGGAAAGATCAGCAGTATCTATGCTGCAGTAGTCTATGTGCCGGTGGGCTAGGATCAGTCAGTTATATCTGGTGTTATTCTCCTGTCTTATCCGGTGTCCTGTGTGAATTTAAGTATGCTCCCTCTAATTCTCTCTCTCTCCCTCTCTCCCTCCCATCCCGGAGGACCTGAGCCCAAGGATCATGCCTCAGGACTACCTGGCCTGATGACTCCTTGCTGTCCCCAGTCCACCTGGTCGTGCTGCTGCTCCAGTTTCCACTCTTCTGCCTGCGGCTATGGAACCCTGACCTGTTCACCGGACGTGCTGCCTTGTCCCAGACCTGCTGTTTTCAACTCTCTCTCTACCGCACCTGCTATTTCAACCTCTAAATGCCCGGCTATGAAAAGACAAGTGACATTTACTCCTGATGTACTGACCTGTTGCAACCTCTACAACCATTGTGATTATTATTTAACCCTGCTGGTCATCTATGAACGTTTGAACATCTTGGAGAAAAATCTGGCCTTAATGGCCATGTACTGTTATAATCTCCACCCGGCCACCCCTCAGAGCCTGGTTCCTCTCTAGGTTTCTTCCTAGGTTTCTGCCTTTCTAGGGAGTTTTTACTAGCCACCATGCTTCTACATCTGCATTGCTTGCTGTTTTGGGTTTTAGGCTGGGTTTCTGTATAGCACTTTGTGACATCTTCTGATGTAAAAAGGGCTTTATGAATAAAATGTGATTGATTGATTGATTGATTGATTGATTGATAAGCCTGGCTGAATGCTATGCTGATTTACGCAGCAAGTTACATGCAGTGCCATCCAACACTATGTATCTACATTACTGCAGTCAGTTTGATGCAACTGGTGTCCTGAATGTTATTCTAACGTTAATATTGCAGCCAGGGCTAAGCAGTGGAGAGGAGCACATAATAATAATTACAGTTTTTGACCATCTCTCCCTCAAATGAGCAGAAAGATATTTCAACAGAATAAATAAGATTAGGAATCTCCAGGTCAACCATAGTCCATTTCCTAATTGAAGAGAGACCCCAGAAAAAGAGATGTGTAGCTGCTTTCCAAAGTAAATAATAATATGTCACTGGAATATACACATCATTATCATCTTGACACAATGTACTGTACATCCTCCACTGAAAACAGTACAACTACATTGAGGGGACGAAGCTGTTTGCTGCTTATTTTTATGAGCTCTCACTACTACAGTAGATGCAGGATATATTTCCATCCAAACTGTGACCATGATAATTATACTGTAGGTGAGAGTATTGAGCTAATTGAGTGCCTGGGTGATCCCATGCCGTAACTCAACTCTCCCAGGGTGTCTCAGGGGGAGTGGGATATGCAAAAAAACACATTTCCATTTCACCACACAATGAATAGGTTACACACTTTTACATTTGTGAAACAGGACAAATATAAGCACCCCTATTTGACCTTTGAACAGTTATTATTACATAGCCCATATGAGGGTTATTACTTACCATAAGTACAACATTGAAGCACCCTCTAGAATAACTATTTCTGTAATTTGTATTTGATGTATGTATTCTACTGTGGATTAACTAATAAAGGGGGCAAAGACAAATGGTGGCATGTCTTGTGAAATCAATGTGTTGATGATGAAGGAGTGGCAAACAGGAGACAATCAATTTATCTCTGAAATGTCAAGCTTAAACATTGTGACTCAATAAACACTTAAGTTTTATCCGAGTGTTAAAAGACCCAAGTGTTAAAAAACCACTTGGGTATTGTGAGAACAGTTCCGGAAAAGAGGTGTCAGAACACTTGTGTCTTTCACCTTCAACAATAAATGTTTATAATGTACTTCAGATAGAGATCAGCTGTGACTTATATTTGTGTGACTGTCTGTCTGTCACTTTAAGATGGAGGCAAGTGAGTCAGCCAGCGTAGCTGTCTGTCAGAGAGAGTTAGCTGGAATGGGAGGGGGCAGGGTTATGCATACATTAAATGAGATTAGGAGGAAGCAACAGGTGTGTTTTTACTGAAGATGCTGACAGGTCACTGTGTCAGTCTGCTAGAGGAGCTTACAGAGTGAGAGACGGAGAGAGAGACAGAGAGACAGAGAGAGAGAGACAGCGACAGAGACGGACACAGTCAGGGAGGGAGAGAGGGAGTGGGAGAGAAACTGCAAAGGAGAGACACCGAAATTGAGAATTGGACAGTACCACCAGAGAGAAATGATGGCACCCATGGGTGATGTTCTCCACCTGTTAGTCATCCTGTTCTTGACGGAGATAGTCAATGCCAAAGTTGAAGACTTCAAAGCAGCGGGAGCTACAGCACCAGGAGATATCATCATTGGAGGGCTGTTTTCCATCCATGAGGGCGTAAAGAAATCCCCCGACCGCTCAGCACCCCATGCATCACAGTGCGTCAAGTGAGTGCCAAGATAAGATTGGGTGTTGTAAAGAGATTTTGAAAGAGTCTGTCTGTCTGTCTCTCACTCTCTCTCCCTCTGTAAAATGTCACATTTATATGCAATTATATCTAAAATAGAGGAGAACATTTGTATTTTTTCAGTTTTTGGGGCCATCAATTAGGTAGCTAGTAATGAGATTGTTTTCTCATTCTCCATGGTAATTTTCTGTCTGTCAATATTTGGAGAAAAAAATCCCAGTGGATTGCATGATTGTGCATCCCTCTGATGTTTGAAAGCAATTTTCAAGGGTGGATAACACTTTTACATGATCTGATGCTGTCAGAGGGTTCAAACTTTGTCAGAATGTTCCTACAACCTCTTCTGTTAATTGCATGCAGTTGTACAATGTTTTCTCTAATATACTTGGATTTATGACAATTTCAAACTATACGTCTTAGGTAACATAGAGGCACTGTTGGATGTACCAAAAATACATATAATTTCATTCTAATGCTTTATCTGTTGTAGGAATGTATTCACTTTTTGTAGGAAATGACTAGACACATTCCATGTTCATAGCAACAACTGTAGAAATAAGTTACACACTCCCAAAAAAATAGGGCCTCTTTGAAACCATAACCCTAACCCTGTTATATAAAATAATGTTGATGGCTATTTTAGAACATGCTATTACATAGAATGTGAAGTGTGAATGACAACTACACATTTTTTTGTGTGTTCAGATAATCATGGATTTACATCCCAAGAGGGCCTTTTTAAGACCGCTCTTTACCCAACCCTAACCTTGTTTTACAAAATGAACTCAAACTATATCTTAACAGTATCATTCTAGTATAATGTTTATGTATATTTTAGAAAATGCTATTACATAGTATGTGAAGTGGGAATGACAACTTAAAAATATATATATTTTCAGATAGTAATGCATCAATAGGGCGTCTTTGAAACTTCTCTTAATCTCTTAACCCTAACTATAACTAGCCCTGACTGCACAAAGCAGACAATGCTGCAAAATGAACAATAGGTAACGTTCCGAAACATTTTCACTTAGGAACTACATGTGGAATTTTAAGGTTATTGCTACGGCAAATTGCCCTTCAAAATGTTCCATTCAATGTTCAATTTGTTTTAACGGCCGTGTTTGCTTAGTAAGGGGTCAGGGGTCATTCCATACGGACAAATTGAACATTTTGAAGGGCCATTTGCCGTTTCAGTAACCTAAAATGCCACAATGCTGTTATAAGTTATAGATTAAAGTGTGGAATTGCTTACTGAAAAGGGTTCAGCATGTAGAGGATTTAGTGAGAAAGTTACAGGCACACAAATACCCCCCTAAAAAATGCTAGCCTCCCCTGTTATTGTAATGGTTAGCATGTCTTGGGGGTATGATTTTGTGCGTCTGTAACTTTCTCACTTATCATTATTCACGATTGATGCAGGAGGATGCGTCATCATGGTAGAATACACATGAATGTAGAAGTGTTTAGAAACATATTCTTATTGACCAAAAATGTGACTGAAAAATGACACAATACATTATTTACCATTTCTATTGAGCACAAAATAATCTGAAACACAACCAAAACAAACAGCAAATGCATCCAACAAGTTTGTAGAGTCAGAAGCTTCATGCAATCATTGCGTGCTAGGAATATGGGACCAAATACTGAACTTTTGACTACTTCAATACACATTGTCCCAATACTTTTGGTCCCCTAAAATGATGGGACTATGTACAAAAAGTGCTGTAATTTCTATATGGTTCACCGGATATGGATGAAAATACCCTCAAATTAAAGCTGCACTTTGACCCCACAGTCTTTGTATATTTTCCAAAGTTCTGGAATACAGAGAAAAAACAATAAAACATTTGTTACTGTCCCAATACCTTTGGAGCTCACTGTATCTTGATCTTGGAAAGAGATACAGTTAAGCTACTTTAAACACAATTTCAGGACTACGTCCCAGTTGACATATCCTAAGCACATGTCTCTACTACTAAGACTTCATATTTTACACAGAGGTCAGTGGTCGTTCCATACGGATGAACGGAACATTTTGAAGGGCCATTTGCCAAATCAATAACATTTATTTACTTAAATGACGGTTTTCTAGCATTAATGGTTCACAGGGGGACATGGGATGTGCAAATAGATGTCACGTTCGTTGAAGGACGGGTCAGACCAAGGCGCAGCGTGAAATGCATACATGTTTATTACAACGATAAACACACGAACAAAACAACGTAACGTGAAGTCCTCAGGCTAAACACAAAACAAGCCTCTACACGGAACAAGATCCCACAACTAATGATAACAAACAGGCTACTAAAGTATGATCCCCAATCAGAGACAACGAGCAACAGCTGCCTCTGATTGGGAATCACACCCGGCCAAACATAGAAACACACAACATAGAATGCAAACATAAAAATACTAACATAGATATCCACACCCTGACTCAACATACAAGAGTCCCATAAGTCAGGGCGTGACAATAGACATGAATAGATAAGTCACGTTACAAGGAAGCGCTTTTGGTGAAAATGTTACAAGAGAACGCATAGTGTAAGGAGGCCCTATAATATTAAAAGTATCAAAGAGGTATCAAGAGGTATCAAGTAGCAGAGAGGCCCTATCATGGTAGCAGGGAGGCCCTGTCCGTATCATAGAGGACCTAAAGGTATCAAAGAGGCCCTATTTCAGGTTGCATAGAGGCCTTTACAGATCTCTCTCTCTCTATCAAGTTAAGCAAGTTTTGCTATAAATGAACTAAACTAAATTATCTCTCTCACTAGCTGTGTGTGTATGTGTATGTGTGTGTGTAGGTGTGTGTGTGTATGTTTGTGTGTATGTGTGTGTGTGTGTGTGTGTGTGTGTGTGTGTGTGTGGTGTGTGTGATTCTGTCCACATGTATGACTAAGTGTGCGTGAGAGAGAGTTGATTTGCTCTGACAGGTTAACCACAGACAGTGTGATGATCCAACTACGCATTTTGTAAAGTACCAGTCAAAAGTTTGGACACACCTACAATGGCTTGCAAAAGTATTCACTCATTTGGCATTTTTCCTATTTTGTTGCCTTACAACCTGGAATTAAAATTGATATTTTGGGGGTTTGTACCATTTGATTTACACAACATGCCTACCACATTGAAGATGCAAAATATTTGATGTTTTTTGTGACTGCACTTGAAGAAACGTTCAAAGTTCTTGACATTTTCCGGATTGACTGACCTTCATGTCTTAAAGTAATGATGGACTGTTGTTTCTCTTTGCTTATTTGAGCAGTTCTTGCCATAATATGGACTTGGTATTTTACCAAATAGGGCTATCTTCTGTACATCAATACTCCGACCGCACAAACCTTACATAACAGGGTAGGGTCCGGGTGGGCATTCTGCCTCGGAGGCGGATCCGGCTCCGGGCGTGACGACCACATTCTCTCAGCCTCCCCGTTGCGCCCCTGGTCTGGACCTCTGCGCGCTGCTTCCCCTCTCCTTCCTCCCACGATGTACCAAGCCTTGTCTGGACCCTGGTGTGGGAGACCCCGAACCTGGAGAGGGGCTGACGTCTGGGTCTGGACTGGAGCCGCTGACCGGAGCTGAACTGGGCACCGGTGGAGCGGACTGCTCTGGCTCCGGACTGGAGCCGCTGACCGGAGCTGGATTGGGCACAGGTGGAGCGGACTGCTCTGGCTCCGGAGTGGAGCAGCTGACCGGAGCTGTACTGGACACCGGTGGAGCGGACTGCTCTGGCTCCGGAGTGGATCCGCTGACCGGAGCTGGACTGGACCCCGGTGGAGCGTACTGCTCTGGCTCCGGAGTGGAGCAGCTGACCGGTGCCGGTGGAACAAACACGGGCCGGGCCGGACTGGCGACACACACCACTGGCCTGGTGCGAGGAACAGGAACGGGCCGGGCCGGACTGGGAACACGCACCACTGGTCTGGTGCGAGGAACAGGAACGGGCCGGACTGGGAACACGCACCACTAGTCTAGTGCGAGGAGCAAGAACGGGCCGGGCCGGACTGGCGACACACACCACTGGCTTGATGCGGGGAGCAGGCACGGGCCGGGCCAGACTGGGAACACGCACCACTGGCCTGGTGCAAGGAACAAGAACGGGCCGGGCCAGACTGGGAACACACACCACTAGTCTGGTGCGAGGAGCAGGAACGGGCCGGGTCGGACTTGCGACACGCACAACTGGCTTGGTGCGGGGAGCAGGCACGGGCCGTACCGGACTGGGAACACGCACCACTGGCCTGGTGCGAGGAACAGGAACGGGCCGGGCCGGACTGGGAACACGCACCACTAGCTTGGTGCGAGACGCAGGCACGAGGTGTACCGGACTGGGAACTGACGTTAGAGATCTCCGACTGTACCAGTCTTTCACTCTCCGCGCCCAGTTGTCCTCCCATGAGGACTCCTCACTGAGCCCCCACGATTGCAGTGGTCGGGGCTCTTCTCCATCAATCCCCGACCACCCTTTTAGCACCCCCAAAACATTTTCTTGGGGCTGTCTCTCGGGCTTCCTCCTCGGCCGGCGCCTTCTGCGTTGCCATTGCTCCTCTCTAAACCGGGCCTCCACTGTCTCCTCCCAAGGACGGCGATCCATCCCAGCCTGAATCTCCTCCCATGTCCAGGATCCCTTTCCGTCCAGGATCTCCTCCCATGTCCAGGATGTCTTCTCCTGGGCATGCTGCTTGGTCCATCTTTGGTGGGATCTTATGTCACGTTCGTTGAAGGACGGGTCAGACCAAGGCGCAGCGTGAAATGCATACATGTTTATTATAACAATAAACACACGAACAAAACAACAAAACAACGTAATGTGAAGTCCTCAGGCTAAACACAAAACAAGCCTCTACACGGAACAAGATCCCACAACTAATGATAACAAACAGGCTACTAAAGTATGATCCCCATTCAGAGACAACGAGCAACAGCTGCCTCTGATTGGGAATCACACCCGGCCAAACATAGAAACACACAACATAGAATGCAAACATAGAAATACTAACATAGATATCCACACCCTGACTCAACATACAAGAGTCCCATAAGTCAGGGCGTGACAATAGACATGAATAGATAAGTCACGTTACAAGGAAGCGCTTTTGGTGAAAATGTTACAAGAGAACGCATAGTGTAAGGAGGCCCTATAATATTAAAAGTATCAAATAGGTATCAAGAGGTATCAAGTAGCAGAGAGGCCCTATCATGGTAGCAGGGAGGCCCTGTCCGTATCATAGAGGCCCTAAAGGTATCAAAGAGGCCCTATTTCAGGTTGCATAGAGGCCTTTACAGATCTCTCTCTCTCTATCAAGTTAAGCAAGTTTTGCTATAAATGAACTAAACTAAATTATCTCTCTCGCTAGCTGTGTGTGTATGTGTATGTGTGTGTGTAGGTGTGTGTGTGTATGTTTGTGTGTATGTGTGTGTGTGTGTGTGTGTGTGTGTGTGTGTGTGTGTGTGTGGTGTGTGTGATTCTGTCCACATGTATGACTAAGTGTGCGTGAGAGATAGTTGATTTGCTCTGACAGTTTAACCACAGACAGTGTGATGATCCAACTACGCATTTTGTAAAGTACCAGTCAAAAGTTTGGACACACCTACAATGGCTTGCAAAAGTATTCACTCATTTGGCATTTTTCCTATTTTGTTGCCTTACAACCTGGAATTAAAATTGATATTTTGGGGGTTTGTATCATTTGATTTACACAACATGCCTACCACATTGAAGATGCAAAATATTTTTTCTTGTGAAATAAACAAGAAATAAGACCAAAATACTTGTTGAGCCACCTTTTGCAGCAATTACAGCTGCAAGTCTCTTGGGGTATGTCTCTATAAGCTTGGCACATCTAGCCACTGGGACTTTTGTCCATTCTTCAAGGCAAAAGTGCTCCAGCTCCTTCAAGTTGGATGGGTTCTGCTGGTGTACAGCAATCTTTAAGTCATACCACAGATTCTCAATTGGATTGAGGTCTGGGCTTTGACTAGGCCATTTCAAAACATTTCAATGTTTCCCCTTAAACCACTCGAGTGTTGCTTTAGCAGTACGCTTAGGGTCATTGTCCTGCTGGAAGGTGAACCTCTGTCCCAGTCTCAAAATTCTGGAAGACTGAAACAGGTTTCCTTCAAGAATTTCCCAGTATTTAGCGCCATCCATCATAACTTCAATTCTGAACAGTTTCCCAGTCCCTACCGATGAAAAATATCCCCACAGCATGATGCTGCCACCACCATGCTTCACTGTGGGGATGGTGTTATCTAGGTGATGAGAGGTGTTGGGTTTGCGCCAGACATAGCGTTTTCCTTGATGGCCAAAAAGCTCAATTTTAGTCCCATCTGACCAGTGTACCTTCTTCCATATGTTTGGGGAGTCTCCCACATGCCTTTTGGCGAACACCAAACGTGTTTGCTTATTTATTTCTTCATGCAATGGCTTTTTTCTGGCCACTCTTCCGTAAAGCCCAGCTCTGTGGAGTGTATGGCTTAAAGTGGTCCTATGGACAGATACTCCAATCTCCGCTGTGGAGCATTGCAGCTCCTTCAGGGTTATCTTTGGTCTCTTTGATGCCTCTCTGATTTTTATTTTTTATTTTATTTTTTTATTTCACCTTTATTTAACCAGGTAAGCCAGTTGAGAACAGGTTCTCATTTACAACTGCGACCTGGCCAAGATAAAGCATAGTAGTGCAATAAAACAACAACACAGAGTTACATATGGGGTAAAAAAACATAAAGTCAGAAATACAACAGAAAATATATATACAGTGTGTGCAAATGTAGCAAGTTATGGAGGTAAGGCAATAAATAGGCTATAGTGCAGAATAATTACAATAGTATTAACACTGGAATGCTAGATGTGCAAGAGATTATGTGCAAATAGAGATACTGGGGTGCAAATGAGCAAAATAAATAACAATATAGGGATGAGGTAGTTGGGTGGGCTAATTTCAGATGGGCTGTGTACAGGTGCAGTGATCGGTAAGGTGCTCTGACAACTGATGCTTAAAGTTATTGAGGGAGATAAGAGTCTCCAGCTTCAGAGATTTTTGCAATTCGTTCCAGTCATTGGCAGCAGAGAACTGGAAGGAATGGCGGCCAAAGGAGGTGTTGGCTTTGGGAATGACCAGTGAGATATACCTGCTGGAGCGCAGACTACGGGTGGGTGCTGCTATGGTGACCAATGAGCTAAGATAAGGCGGGGATTTGCCTAGCAGTGATTTATAGATGGCCTGGAGCCAGTGGGTTTGACGACGAACATGTAGTGAGGACCAGCCAACAAGAGCGTACAGGTCACAGTGGTGGGTAGTGTATGGGGCTTTGGAGACAAAACGGATGGCACTGTGATAGACTACATCCAATTTGCTGAGTAGAGTGTTGGAGGCTATTTTGTAAATGACATCGCCGAAGTCAAGGATCGGTAGGATAGTCAGTTTTACGAGGGCATGTTTGGCAGCATGAGTGAAGGAGGCTTTGTTGCGAAATAGGAAGCCGATTCTAGATTTAACTTTGGATTGGAGATTCTTTATGTGAGTCTGGAAGTTGAGTTTACAGTCTAACCAGACACCTAGGTATTTGTAGTTGTCCACATACTCTAGGTCAGACCCGTCGAGAGTGGTGATTCTAGTCGGGTGGGCGGGTGCCAGCAGCGTTCGATTGAAAAGCATGCATTTAGTTTTACTAGTGTTTAAGAGCAGTTGGAGGCTACTGAAGGATTGTTGTATGGCATTGAAGCTCGTTTGGAGGTTTGTTAACACAGTGTCCAATGAAGGGCCAGATGTATACAAAATGGTGTCGTCTGCGTAGAGGTGGATCTGAGAGTCACCAGCAGCAAGAGCGACATCATTGATATACACGGAGAAAAGTGTCGGCCCAAGAATTGAACCCTGTGGCACCCCCCATAGAGACTGCCATAGGTCCAGACAACAGGCCCTCCGATTTGACACACTGAACTCTATCTGAGAAGTAGTTGGTGAACCAGGCGAGGCAGTCATTTGAGAAACCAAGGCTATTTAGTCTGCCAATAAGAATGCGGTGGTTGACAGAGTCGAAAGCCTTGGCCAGGTCGATGAAGACGGCTGCACAGTACTGTCTATTATCAATCGCGGTTATAATATCGTTTAGGACCTTGAGCGTGGCTGAAGTGCACCCGTGACCAGCTCGGAAACCGGATTGCATAGCGGAGAAGGTACGGTGGTATTCGAAATGGTCAATTATCTGTTTGTTAACTTGGCTTTCGAATACTTTCGAAAGGCAGGGCAGGATGGATATAGGTCTGTAGCAATTTGGATCTAGAGTGTCACCCCCCTTTGAAGAGGGGGATGACCGCGGCAGCTTTCCAATCTCTGGGGATCTCAGACTTTATGAAAGAGAGGTTGAACAGACTAGTAATAGGGGTAGCGACAATTTCGCGGCTAGTTTTAGAAAGAAAGGGTCCAGATTGTCTAGCCCAGCTGATTTGTAGGGGTCCAGATTTTGCAGCGCTTTCAAAACATCAGCTGTCTGAATTTGTGTGAAGGAGAAGCGGGGGGCATGGGCAAGTTGCAGCAGAGGGTGCAGAGTTGGTGGCCGGGTTAGTGGTAGCCAGATGGAAAGCATGGCCAGCTGTAGCAAAATGCTTGTTGAAATTCTCGATTATTGTAGATTTATCGGTGGTAATAGTGTTTCCTAGCCTCAGTGCAGTGGGCAGCTGGGAGGAAGTGCTCTTATTCTCCATGGACTTTACAGTGTCCCAAAACCTTTTGGAGTTAGTGCTACAGGATGCAAATTTCTGTTTGAAAAAGTTAGCCTTTGCTTTCCTGACTGCTTGTGTATATTGGTTCCTAACTTCCCTGAAAAGTTGCATATCGCGGGGGCTATTTGATGCTAATGCTGTACGCCACAGGATGTTTTTGTGCTGGTCAAGGGCAGTCAAGTCTGAATGCCCTCCTTGCCTGGTCCATGGGTTTTGGTGGGCGGCCCTCTCTTGGCAGGTTTGTTGTGGTGCCATACTCTTTCCATTTTTTAATAATGGATTTAATGGTGCTCCGTGGGATGTTCAGAGTTTCTGATATATTTTTTTAACTCAACCCTGGTCTGTACTTGGGTCTCAACCCTGGTCTGTCCCTGACCTGTTTGGAGAGCTCCTTGGTCTTCATGGTGCCACATGCTTGGTGGTGCCCCTTGCTTAGTGGTGTTGCAGACTCTGGGGCCTTTCAGAACAGGTGTATATATACTGAGATCATGTGAAAGATCATGTGACACTTAAATTGCACACAGGTGGACTTTATTTAAATAATTATGTGACTTCTGAAGGTAATTGGTTGCACCAGATCTTATTTAGGGGCTTCATAACAAAGGGGGTGAATACATATGCACGTATCACTTTTCCGTTATATATTTTTTATACTTTTTTGAAACAAATTATTTTTTTAATTTCACTTCACCAATTTGGACTATTTTGTGTATGTCCATTACATGAAATCCAAATAAAAATCTATTTAAATTACAGGTTGTAATGCAAAAAATAGGAAAAACGCAAAGGGGAATGAATACTTTTGCAAAAAAAAATATATTTGCGATTCTTCAAATAGCCACCCTTGATGACAGCTTTGCACACTCTTGGCATTCTCTCAACCAGCTTCATGAGATAGTCACCTGGAATGCATTTCAATTAACAGGTGTGCCTTGTTAAAAGTTAATTTGTGGAATTTCTTTCCTTCTTAATGTGTTTGAGACAATCAGTTGTGTTGTGACAAGGTAGGGGGGGTATACAGAAGATAGCCCTATTTGGTAAAATACCAAGTCCATATTATGGCAAGAACAGCTCAAATAAGCAAAGAGAAACAACAGTCCATCATTACTTTAAGACATGAAGGTCAGTCAATCCGGAAAATGTCAAGAACTTTTAACGTTTCTTCAAGTGCAGTCACAAAAAACATCAAGTGCTGTGATGAAACTGGCTCTCATGAGGACCACCACAGGAATGGAAGACCCAGAGTTACCTCTGCTGCAGAGGATAAGTTCATTAGAGTTACCATCCTCAGAAATTGCAGCCCAAATAAATGCTTAAAAGAGTTCAAGTAACAGACACATCTCAACAGGAGACTGTGTGAATCAGGCCTTCATGGTCGAATTGCTGTAAAGAAACCACTAATAAAGGACACCAATAATAAGAAGAGACTTGCTTGGGCTAAGAAACACGAGCAATGGACATTAGAACGGTGGAAATTTGTCCTTTGGTCTGGTCCAAATTGGAGATTTTTGGTTCCAACCGCCGTGGCTTTGTGAGACGCGGTGTGGGTGAACGGATGATCTCCACATGTGTATTTCCCACCGTAAAGAATGGAGGAGGAGGTGTTATGGTGTGGGGGTGCTGTCTGTGAATTATTTAGAATTGAAGGCACACTTAACCAGCATGGCTGCCACAGCATTCTGCAGTGATAGCCATCCCATCTGGTTTGGGCTTAGTGGGACTATCATTTGTTTTTCAACAGGACAATGACCCAACAAACATCCAGGCTGTGTAAGGGCTATTTTACCAAGAAGGAGAGTGATGGAGTGCTGCATCAGATGACCTGGCCTCCACAATCCCCCGACCTCAACCCAATTGAGATGGTTTGGGATGACTCGGACGGCAGAGTGAAGGAAAAGCAGCCAACAAGTGCTCAGCAGATGTGGGAACTCCTTCAAGACTGTTGGAAAAGCATTCCAGGTGAAGCTTGTTTAGAGAATGCCACCAGTGTGCAAAGCTGTCATCAAGGCAAAGGGTGGCTATTTGAAGAATCTCAAATATAACATACATTTTTATATGTTTAACACTTTTTTGGTTACTACATGATTCATGTTATTTCATAGTTTTGATGTCTTCACTATTACTCTATGATGTAGAAAATAGTAAACATTTTGAAAAACCCTTGAATGAGTAGGTGTGTCCAAACATTTGACTGGTACTGTACCTTTCACAAACACACACACACACACACACACACACACACACACACACACACACACACACACACACAATGCACACACACACACACAGGTTCAACATGAACGGGTTCACCCAGGCATTGGCTATGATCCACGCTGTAGAGTCGGCCAACAGATCCCCTGTCCTGACTACACTAGGGATCTCTCTGGGGTACCGTATCCATGACTCCTGCTCTGATGTCACCACTGCTCTGAGGGCCTCAGCTGACTTCACACAGGTAAAAGCTCTTTAGCCAAAACGTTGGTCAAATCAATCCACAGCAAGGATAGACGACTGTGTGACCTCTTTTTCATGTGTATAGTTCATCTTCCATTAGCCAGCACCTCATATAAAGGGTGTACATTTTTTACTTCACACAGGAGCCAACCACGGACTGTAGGAGAGGGGCCAACACCTCTACCTGTCCCCCGCCTATCATGGCCGTCATAGGGGCCTCTTCCTCTGAGATTTCCATCTCCGTTGCCCGGCAGCTCAACCTAGAGCTCATTCCTCAGGTAAGCAGTCAAAACCCACCCACAGAGTGACGATTGATGGACAGTAACAAAAGGGTTGATAAAATAATGAATAACTGAGTTGTGTTGAGTTAATGGTGACAGTATTGAGCTACTTGACAGACAGCAATGACAGACAGCAATGATGATACAAATGAATGACAAAATCACTCCAACACAGGACCACTGGAAATTCATTCTCTCTTCGAATCATTACAGATCAGTTACGCCTCCACCGCCGTCATCCTGAGCGACAAGAACCGTTTCCCTACGTTCCTGAGGACCGTACCTAGCGACCTGTACCAGACGCAGGCCATGGTCCAGTTGCTTAGCGACAGCAAATGGACCTGGGTGGGCGTGATCACCACGGATGGAGACTACGGCCGCTCAGCCCTTGACAGCTTCGTCTCCCAGGCAACCGTCTCAGGGATCTGTGTGGCCTTCAAGGAGATCCTCCCTGATTCTCTAACCAGCCCTGACAGTGAATCAGCAGTCAGGCAAGCCGCTGCCACCCTCCGCCGGCACCCCAATGTCAAGGTGGTGGTGTCATTCGCCAAGCCTACTCAAATGATGTACCTATACCAGGAGCTGATTGGTCCGGGGTCGGGGCTGGGGGAGAGGGTGTGGGTGGCCAGTGACAGCTGGTCCTCGTCCAAAGAGGTCCTGGGAAAGATGGACCTCCCAGATATCGGCCATGTGGTGGGCTTCACCTTCAAAAGAGGGGACCTGGCTCCTTTCCATCACTACCTGATGAATCTGAGTGACAGCAATGATGTCATAGGAAACAACTCCTTCCTAAAGGAGTTCTACTCCCTGCCAAACGGGTCGGGAGACCCAGGGGTTGTGTCCTCCTCCACAGGCGCAGCAAAGATCCTGCTAAACAACTGCCATGCGGACATAGTCTTCAGTGTGGAGATGGCTGTCAGTGCCATCGCCCATGCAGTGGCTGATATCTGCAGCAAAAAGGACTGCAAGACAGCAGGCACTGTCCAACCCTGGAAGGTAGCTACTGCACAACTCCTCATGTCAGCACATCAAACTGTACTTATATACTGTATCTCATATAATATACACCGAATATACCAAACATGAGGAACACCTTCCTAATATTGAGTTGCACCTAAGAAAATCCTCTATTTGTTGGGGCATGGACATAGTGTCGAAAGTGGTCTAGAAGGATACTGGCCCATGTTGACTCCAATGCTTCCCACAGTTGTGTCAAGTTGGCTGGATGTCCATTGGGTGGTGGACCATTCTTGATACACACGGGAAACTATTGAGCGTGAAAAACCCAGCAGCGTTGCAGTTCTTGACACCTGGCACATACTGCCATATCCCGTTCAAAGCCACTTAATCGCACACATACACAATCCAAGTCTCAATTGTCTCAGGGTTAAAAATCATTCTTTAACCTATCTCCTCCTCTTCACCTACACTGATTGAAGAGGATTTAACAAGTGACATGGAAATAGCAGGTTTTCTTAATGTTTTGTGTACTCAGTGTATTTTGGATATGGCTTGGGTCTACGATATGTGAACATGCATATGAAAAATGCATTTGCATTTGTTTCAGGTGCTTGAAGCACTGAGGGGCAGTCGGTTTGAGCTGGAGGGGAAAAGCTACAGGTTTGACCCAAAAGGAGACATTAACCTGGGCTATGATGTAACCCTGTGGAGGTCTGTGAGAGGGGTCATCAACATCAGTGACATTATAGCTGAGTACCATCCAATCAACAACAGCTTCAGCTACACCAGCGGACACACCAAAGAAATCACTGACCTGAAGGTAAGGGTTAGGGTTAGGGTTAGGGTTGGGGTTAGGGTTAGGGTTAGGGTTAGGGTTAGGGTTAGGGTGAGGGTAAAGGTTGAGGGTGAGGGTTGGGGTTAAGGTTAGGTCTCACTCTCTTTCAGTCTGTTTGCTAGGCTGCCACACAAAGTACACATCCATATTAACCTATCTGTAGCGATTGATTGACGCAGAGAGTAAATCACGGAATAAATTGTTTAATCAATAACCAGAGGTACGCATCAATGCGTAATACACAACAGTGCAGACAAACGATGCACGGGGGAAAATAAGGCACACGGGTGAACAACACAGCGATACACAATAAATTCGAGCACCACCGAACTATAATCTCCTCTACAATAAACAATCACACAGAAAGACAAGGGGGCAGAGGGAACACTTATACAGGTACTGATGAGGGGATATGGACCAGGCATGTGTAATAAACAAGACAAAACAAATGGAATGATGAGATGAGGATGGCGACGGTGGAAATCCCGCAACAGGGAGGGATCGAGGATATCCCTCACCGGGACCCAGTACCGCTCCTCCGGACCGTACCCCTCCCGCTCCACGAGGTACTGAAGGCCCCCTACCTGATGCCTCGAATCCAGGATGGAACGGACGGAGTACACCGGGGCCACCTCGATGCCTCAGACTCCTGGTGCGGACCAGCCACCACCAGCCTGAGGAGAGACACATAGAACGAGGGGTTAATACGATAATCTGGAGGGAGTAGTAACCTATAGGTAACCTAATTTATTCTCCTCAGGACTTTGAATGGCCCCACAAACCGCAGGCTCAACTTCCGGCAGTGCAGGCAGAGGGGCAGATTCTGGGTCGAGAGCCAGACCCTATCACCCGGTACAAAGACCGGGGCCTCACTGCGGTGGCAGTCAGTGTTGGCCTTCTGGCGATGCACGGCGCGCTGGAGATGGACGTGAGCAGCGTTCCACGTCTCCTCCACGCGCCGAAACCAGTCATCCACCGCAGGAGCTTCGGTCTGGCTCTGATGCCACAGTGCCAGAACCGGCTGATAACCTAAAACAGTTTGAAATGGCGTGAGGTTAGTGGAGGAGTGGCGGAGAGAGTTCTGGGCATATTCGGCCCATGGCCAGAACACCGACCACTCCCCCGGCCGGTCCTGGCAGTAGGACCACAGGAACCTACCCACATCTTGATTCACCTGCCCATTAGACTCGGGGTGAAACCCAGAGGTCAGGCTGACCGAGACCCCCAGACGTTCCATGAAAGCCTTCCAGATCCTGGATGTAAACTGGGGACCCTGTTCAGACACTATGTCCTCTGGAACCCCATAGTGCCGCAATACATGAGTAAACAGGGCCTCCGCAGTCTGCTGGGCCGTGGGGAGAACGGGCAGAGGAAGGAGGCGGCAGGCTTTGGAAAAGCGGTCCACAACAACCAGGATGGTGGTGTTACCCTGAGAGAGGGGAAGATCAGTAAGAAAGTCAATACACAAGTGGGACCATGGCCGTTGTGGAACTGATAAGGGATGTAACTTACCCGCTGGGGGGGGCTTAGGTGCCTTACTCTGGGTGCACACTGAGCAGGAGGAGACATACACCTTCACATCCTTAGCCACGGTAGGACACCAGTACTTTCCGGTCAGGCAGCGCACTGTACGGCCAATACCTGGATGACCAGAGGAGTGGGACGTGTGTGCCCAATAGATCAGACGGTCACGGACAAGAGACGGCATGTACTGCAGTCCAGCTGGGCACTGAGGTGGAGATGGCTCTGTGCGGAACGCCCGCTCTATGTCCGCGTCCATCGCCCACACTACCGGCGCCACAATGCAGGAGGCCGGGAGTATGGAGGTGTTGTCTATGGGCCTCTCCTCTGTGTCGTACAGCAGTGACAGTGCGTCTGCCTTCATGTTCTTCGTACCTGGGATGTAAGACAGTGTAAAATCAAACCGGGTGAAGAATAGGGCCCACCTGGCCTGGCAAGTGTTCAGCCTCCTCGCTGCCCGGATGTACTCCAGGTTACGGTGGTCCGTCCAGACAAGGAAAGGGTGTTTTGCCCCCTCGAGCCAGTGCCTCCACACGATCAGGGCTCTGACAACAGCCAACAGCTCCCGATCACCAATGTCGTAGTTCTGCTCCGCCGGGCTGAGCTT
The DNA here is from genome assembly GCF_020615455.1 of Coregonus clupeaformis. Classification (NCBI taxonomy): domain Eukaryota; kingdom Metazoa; phylum Chordata; class Actinopteri; order Salmoniformes; family Salmonidae; genus Coregonus; species Coregonus clupeaformis. The sequence continues at coordinate 18,139,699 of NC_059219.1, forward strand.
CTTGGAGAAGAAGGCACAGGGGCGGAGCATGAGACAGTACAGCGCCTATCCCTACCTCGGACGCATCCACCTCCGCTACGAATGGTAGAGATGGATTGGGATGGGCCAGTACCGGGGATGAGGTGAACAGAACCCTCAGGTTGCTGAAGGCCCTGTCAGCCTCAGGAGACCAGCAGAGCCGGGACGGCCCACCCTTCAACAGAGAAGTGATGGGAGTTGCGACCTTGCCAAAGCCCCGGATAAACCTCTGATAGTAGTTGGCAAAGCCAATAAAGTGCTGTACCTCCTTTACCGTGGTTGGAATCGGCCAATTACGCATGGCTGAAATGCGATCTCCCTCCATCTCCAATCCCCCGCCCGATGAGGTGGTAATTTGGTCGCCTGCGTTTTGGAAAACGTGTGCGCCAAATCGAGGTATTCGGGGGGAATGCGCACGGTGGAGGTAGTGTCTGGACTTTCCACCATGGTTGCACCAACGGAAACAGCCAGACACCTACCCTGACACTCTCGCGACCACCCTGTGAGAACCTTCTGCGGCCATGAAAAGGTGGGGTTGTGTAGTGCTAACCAGGGAAGAACCAACACGACAGGGAAATCAGGAGACTCAATAATAAAAAAAAGTGACTTGCTCTCTATGGGTCTCTTGTGTAACCATCGTGACTGGTGCTGTAACCTCCCTAACGAACCCTGACCCTAATGGTCGACTGTCAAGTGATTGGATGGGTAGTGGAATGGATAGGGGAACCAATGTAATACATAGACTATGTGCTAACGACCTGTCCATAATGTTCCCAACTGCGCCTGAATCGACCAGCGCCTTACACTGGGGAACTACCGTGTAATCAGGGAAGTGGATTTGTAGGGTACAGTGCGCAGCAGAGGGCTCTGAATGAGTGTGGGTGTTCCTGCCTGCCGCCTCCAGACCCAAAAGAACATTGATGACAGCGTGCAGTAGAATTTCCTCTCGTGCCACAAGAGTGACAATGGCGCTGTCGTCCTCCGCCGCACCACCCAGCTCCATCATCTTGTGATCCGGGTTGGGGGGTGAAACGGGCAGGCGTCCTCTAGAAGCCAGCAGATTGTTCACCCGGATGGCCATGTCCACCAGTTAATTGAAGGACAACATGGTATCCCGGCAGGCTAGCTCCCTTTGGACGTCCTCTCGCAGGTGGCACCGGAAGTGATCGATGAGGGCCCGCTCGCTCCACCCAGACCCAGCCGCTAGAGTCCTGAACTCCAGGGCAAAGTCATGTGCGGTCCTCGTCCCCTGCCTCAAATGGACCAGCCGCTCTCCCGCCTCTCTCCCTTCGGGAGGGTGATCGAAGACGGCCCAGAAGAGGCGAGTGAACTCCCCGTAGTTGTCCAACGCGGCTCATCCTTCACTCCAGACCGCGTTGGCTCACTCCAGGGCTTTGCCCGAGAGGCAGGAGACGAGGGCGGACACCTTCTCCCGCTCCGAGGGAGCCGGGCTGATGGTGGAGAAATAGAGGTCCAGCTGCAGGAGGAAACCCTGGCAGCGGGCTGCTGTCCCTTCGTACTCCCTCGGTCGGGAAAGGTGAATCCCTCTGGGTGCTGGGGTGTGGGTGGCTGGATCCGGTAGCTCAGCTGGTCCCGAAGGGTCGGGTCCTCTCCCCTCCGGGCGTTGGACAACCTGGAGAACCCGATCCATCGCTTCGCCCAAGCTGGCTAACATATTCGAATGCTCCCGGACCCGGTCCACGACTCCAGACATATTCCCGGTTCCTGCTGACTCCATGTATTCGGGTGTGTGATTCTGTAGCGGGTGAAAATAAGGCACACGGGTGAACAACCCAGTGATACACAATATAATCGAGCTCCACTGAGCTATAATCTCCTCTACAATAAACAATCACACACAAAGACATGGGGGCAGAGGGAACACTTATACAGGTACTGATGAGGGGATATGAATCAGGTGTGTGTAATAAACAAGACAAAACAAATAGAATGATGAGATGAGGAGCGGCAGTGGCTAGAAGGCTGGTGACGACGAACGCCGAAGCCTGCCCGAACAAGGAGAGGAGGCAGCTTCGGAGGAAGTCGTGACACTATCCCACTTGACATAGTGAGACACAAACACAAACATGTCGGTATGTCAAACAATCTACCTTTTCTTCCTCAAAGTGACTAAAGAAAACTAAACATACCTGTTTGAGAGACTTCTCAGACAAACTGGAAATCAAGTAAAGATGGAAATTAAATAATCAGTGAAACAATGAGCATTGTTTGAATATGAAAACCACATACCTTGGCACACACTGGGAGCACCTGTCTGTTATCACACATTTCTGTTAGATCTCAGTGATGCTCTAAAAACAAAACAAAAACAATACTCATAATTACCAGAGCATATAATCCCTGGTTGAATAGTTTGAATACACCAGGTCTATTGAACAAGTCGAGAGCTAGGTTAAACTGTGCCCTGGAAAGTGGCCGTACATGTATAGTCTAATTTGAATACTACTATTAATAGATTTCAGTCACAGTTTTTTTGGGTCAGCCATTTAAATTAGTGCATTGTTTCCCGATGCAGGATGTGGTGTCTGTGTGCTCGGCTAGCTGTGAACCTGGGAAGTTCAAGAAGACTGCTGAGGGTCAGCACACCTGCTGCTATGCATGTATCAACTGCACTGAGAACCACTACACCAACAACACTGGTTAGTTCTCCTGTACTGTCTCTCTATACACACCAGTGTACTCTAACTCTCCTCAGTTCACACAATCTTACAACACAGTCCTTATCCAACACTGTTAGTACTAGGCAGCAACACATATATTTCTAAATGCTAAACAGTTGTTCAAGCACTATCCTCCCTTCAAACCCTTTGTGTGCCTCTGTCTGCTCTCCAGACTTGGACCAGTGTCTGTCTTGTGACACAAAGAGAGAGTGGTCCTTGGAAGGGAGCTCTGGGTGTACCCATAAGACCCTGGAGTTCTTCTCCTGGCAGGATGGCTTTGCGGTGGTGCTGCTGGCGCTGGCGGCCCTGGGCATCATCCTAGTTCTCCTGGTGGGGGCGCTCTTCCTACACCACCACCAGACCCCTGTGGTGAAGGCTGCCGGGGGGCCTCTCTCCCAGCTCATCCTGCTCTCCCTAGTGGGAAGTTTTGTTAGCGCTGTGTTCTTCGTAGGTCATCCCAGCAGCCTCCAGTGTAAGGTATGTACGGTACACACAGTTTGGGAAACACTTCTGTAATGTACTGTCTGTGACATTGTCTGAATGTACCAGTGTCAGTTTGTGAATTCATGGTTTATTGTGTGTGTATTGTTCTGAACCTTTTGTAACTTTGTGGCAAGGAAATTAGTTTGTAGACGCAAAGCAAATGTAAATACAAAGAGATAATACAGTTCTGTCTCATTGTCTCATCTCTTCTCATCTCATTTTCAAGGTGCGTCAGGTGCTGTTTGGCCTCAGTTTCACCCTGTGTGTTTCCTGCATCCTGGTCAAGTCCCTGAAGATCCTGCTTGCCTTCCAGCTCAACCCTGATCTGAAGGACGTTCTCCGCCGCCTCTACCAACCCTACGCCATCATTTGTCTCTGTGTGGCCCTACAGGTTCTCACCTGCACCCTGTGGCTGGTCCTGCAGAGCCCCCGGGAGAAGGACACCGTCTTCGCCACCACTGTGCTGGCCGAGTGTGACGAGGGCTCCTACGTTGCATTTGGTGTGATGCTGGGCTACATTGCTGTCTTGGCGCTCGTCTGTTTCGCATGCGCGTTTAAAGGCCGCAAGCTGCCACAGAAGTTCAACGATGCCAGGTTCATCACCTTCAGCATGCTCCTCTACTTGATGTCCTGGGTGATCTTCGTGCCCATCTATGTGACCACCTCAGGGAAGTACCTGCCAGCGGTGGAGATGGTGGTCATCCTCATTTCCAACTACGGCGTCCTCAGCTGTCATTTCTTTCCCAAGTGCTACGTCATCCTCTTCAAGAAGGAGCACAACACCAAGAATGCCTTCATGAAGAACGTGTATGAGTATTCCAGAAAGGGCATTTCTGACTCTAGTGCCGTCTCTGAGACTTCAGTCTCTCAGACAGAAGGGAAGTGCACCAGTCACCCTTACTCCATCAGTTCACCTTCTTTCTTCATGTCTCCTCCACCAATAGAACCCACAGCATCTCAGAACTGGTGGTCCATTAGCCAGAACATTGACACTGCCACCCAGTGCACCGCAGTAGACCATGGAGTGTTTGTCACAGGTCAGCTGACCCGACCATACCATCTGAGGAGATGCATGAGCCTATGAGTGGACCACTGTCTGGGACTTTTACTTCTTACGGTACATCACACAGTGTGTCTCTATGTTTCTCTCATTGGTTTGACTGTTCCATTTTGCTTAGTCTACTGGTAGTTTTTTGCCCAAGCGGGTTGTTGATTTTTACATTCAAGGCAATTTGGGTAACACTTTATTTGACATTGATATGGACAGTGTCATAAACAGGTATAAACTCTGTCATACGGTGTTATATTCATTTATCAATATTTGTATTGGTTAAGCATCAGTGATGTACAGGGTTGATTGATTTGTGAACTGCATATGGTGTCTATGCTGTGTGAAACATTCTAACTAAACATCATGGGGGATGTTGGTATTTGCTATGGACAAACTGTCATGTTGTGTGTTGGATCCCTGAATAGGCCGTTTCTATGTGTAATGTGTACAGTAACCAGAATTTCTCTCTATTATGGGAGCTGATGCAGCAGGATACATATGAGATATTACATTTCATATTGAAAACATGTATACGATTAACACTATAGTTGGAATTTGTGTCAGTTTCATAATGCATGCTTGGTTTGTCAGTGGACGTTATTGGAGTTCTTAAAAATGTCTGAATACCTTTAAATCTATTTCCACATTATTCATGTACATTATGAAATGTATATATCCACAATATTTTATGTATATTAAAAGTTTGAATGTGCAGTTAACTTTCAGTTGCTGTTTCCATGCTCTACATAGACGCCCATTCAATTATTTATCAATTTAAACAGGTGTAACTTCTCTCTCTGTGTCTGTTGACATCTTGACACCGTATCTGCTTCTTCTCACTGTCTGCTCTGTTTGCAGAGCCCACCTGATGAGCACACATATGCTGTCTATTTAGGCTGCAGGCCTAATGCCACAGTGACACGGGAAGAAAGAGAGTGAAAGAGAGTGAGAGTACTGCTGGCATTTTCCCAGTGCCCAAACACATGTGCTTGTAATAACTGTATGAACACTGAGCTCTTCCCTCCATAGTCTGGAGCCCTGTCCTTCAAAGCTCAAATGTCCCGGGCTCTACAGTCATAGAATATACCATGAATGAACTCTGGGCTACTGCTATGTTGCTGAACAGTAGTCTCAGAAACCTGACCGTAGGCAACAGCAGAGACTAGGATCTGTTTTCAATGACAAACTCTTTTGGCAACTTCGATAAGGGGAAAATGAATTTCTGGGGTGGGTCCTCTTCAGACAGACAACTCTCTCAACAAATCACGAGGAAGACATGCCAGAACGGCGCAATTTGAAACCAAAGTTTGCAGGCAAAACCTTTGCAGTGGTTTTAGTGAAAGTAGTTTAACCAAATTAGCCACTTGCAAAATGCACTTATTAGAAATAACTTCTGTTATCTCCATCTTGCTAGCTACTATTTTGGATTTTATTCAGGCAGATAGGGTAGGGACCTAGGTAGTGAAGTAGAAGAGTCCGTTATTGAAACCAGACCCTAGTCACTGCTGAGAACAGCATCTCTGCTCTATATCACTATGTCTTTGTGGTAAAAGCGCAGTTTGTAGACCGGAGAGCACATTTCTGTGCAAACGGATAGGTCTAAATCGTAACTTGACATCCATGCTTGTAACTCAAGAATTCCCTAAAATCTTCCAATGACATCAATGCATTATTAACAAGAAAGATTGAGTTAAGTGCACACATCTGAAGTTAGAAGTTTCATCTCATCTCTGTTGTCTCCTCCTCATCAGTAACTCTAGTAAACTTCCACTTGTCGTAGAAATATTTGACTAATAGATAATCAACTCAAAAATATCTCTCAAGACACCGGAGCTTGTGAATTCAAGAATTAGACTTTATTGCAAAACAAAGCCGAGTTTGCTCCATGGAACAACAACTGCTTGTCCTGAACCGGAGTGCTCCTTTTTATACAGACACATGCATAGCCACACTGATACAGCTGATGGTTTCTCCTCCCTATGTGAATCAATAACTTCTTTCAGTATCACATGTTGGCTCCTCACGAGGGCTACTTGCGCTTCTCTAAGTGGGGCCACTGTATCTTATTAGTGGCATGACTCAAAAAATTATGTACAAACGTACATTAAAGAACAATCACACTCTGTATTGACTATATTCACTATCCAGGCATGCATCTGGAGTACAAAGTATCATTCATGTTCATTCTGTTTCACCATTATCATTTCATAACACATTATAAAACATATCCATTAATACTTAAACATGATTTAAACATGTCATCCATAACCCATTCTCAACCACATACATTTAAACAGTTATCATTTATCATCCTCCCCGGCCCCTGAGATTATGTGCATGTGGCCATGTGTCAGGTCATAAGGTCATAAGCACAAAGAAATGATAACACTAGTTCCATTGTTACTCCAATCTCCACACAGCCATCACGTCATTGACATTCCCAGACCAGCTGCAGGGAGTTTTATGAAAAACACATAAATGTCTCTGCTCTGTATTAACCCTTCAACTGGTTCTCAATCCATAAACATTTTAAGGCATATAGGTGTTTAATTCTACAACATATGTACTTGAAAATCATCCATATAATTCCCCCCTTTGGGACATTCCAATAATGTCCCAATAATACAAAGATCTTTTTTTTTTTTAATGAATGTAAGCCTGTGCATTTACTTATTCTTAGCCTTGCCATATGTGGTTACTTTTCATATACATATATTTAAACCAATATATATTCCTCATTGTTTGACCTATCCTGATGAGGACCCAGAGCCCAGTCAGGTATTGGTTACAAGTCTTGAAGGTTTCCCTCTAAGCTAACCTCCAATTGTTGCTGTTGAGCTTTGCAACCATTGCTCCCCTTTTTGTTTTGTTGTATTTCCAATATACGTGGTAGTATCATAACACATAAAAATATATAAGAAATAAATGCAACTTTGTTTTAACCATAATATCTAGGACATGTTAAGAATAGTGTCAACATCTTTAGCTTACATAACCTTTTTACCCATATCATAATTATTATAACAATCAAAATAATCAATATCTAATCCATTCATTGCAATGTCAACATCATTAGTTATTAACATATTAATAACTTAATCAAATCAATCAGTCACCTTATAATTCATAGTCATTATCAGATGAATTACACAAAACAAATTTAGAATGACAATTCTTAGTTATTCACTTTGGTTCCATCATTCAAAGTTAAATCTCTCACCTTGGCAAATATTGACACTGGCAGAATGTATATTTATACTATCATAATTCTAGCATTAACTTCCTCATAACAAGAATTACAACAGATCAGTATCTTAATGCATTGTCCAAATTATTATAAATTTAGTAGTGTATAATACCTCCTTAATCAACATACTACCTCAACTAACACTCCCTTCCTCTACCGGCACTCAATCTTCTGGCGTCTTCATTATGTTCTTCAGATAGCTTCATAGTTAATCTTGGATTACCCATAGCAATGTCCCAATTCCAATGTCACACCTGAACCGCCACACCTCCACCATCATCCTGTTTTGTCCATGTGCAAACCAGTATACCCAAACTAGGAAGAACGTTGCATTTGCATAGACCTCTTTCCTCACATTCTTGAAAGAAAAGGCACAAAAGAGAAGGCAATTGATTGCTTTGATTTGATGCTGGATTCAGGTCTCCTGGCAGAAGTGATGTCAGACAGGAACGTCTTCAACGCCTTTGTTGTTCCTCTTCAGCCGAGTAGAGGATTTTTGGTTTTTATTGAGGTTTACACCGTTCTGGGCCAAATGATCTCTGCAATGCATTACGACACCATCCGTAGTAACCTCAGGAAAGGACAGATCATAACAGTTCAGTTGAGTTAATTTCCAATCCAAAACATCCCTATTAACATTGTCTACATGAAAAATCATTATGTTTCACATTCTCCCTTGAATTCTCCCAAATTATATAACCCAATTGTTTTATTGTAACATTCCTATATTTTTGCTCATACTCTATTTGACATTACTCTGGTGTTTCCCTTTCCTTGTTCCTATTCTAACAATTGCTTACACTTCTCTCCTCATCCTGGTTGATCATAAAATTGTTTATATTTAGGATTTCCTAAATATTACAAACATTCTGCTGGCCAATATGGTCTTTCCGAGTTCCTTATATGACAAAAGTTGTAGTTGAATCATAACACAGTCCTAGTAACTGTGAAGATTTTGAACTACTGTTAATTCTTTAAACGGAGATGTGGTGCATATTAGACTATTTTCTTTATTTAATTGTAATATAATATATTGTACTCATCTATATCAATCATTGTTTAACGGCTCCTTCAATTCCCTTTCTTCTGTATTTGGTATAGCTCTAACATATACAGGGTTTAATGCACTTTCCCAAGGAATAACTACTCTAATAACACTTCCCCCTGGAAATCTAACACCAAATACTACATCAAATTATTTATCTAAGTCTTGGACTGTTCTCCTTATGTCTATGATTCACCTGTCTCTTTCTTTCATTATCTTAAGGTCACACTACCCCATGTGACTTCCCCATACTCTTTGTGCTGGTTTCTCACACACCAATAATATTTTAACCCTTGTATTTTAATAGTGATCCCTTCCTGTATTTTTAGTTATGGTTCCTGCCTGTGCAAGAATATACATTCTAATCCTGTCTATATCCCTTCTATGTCTTGTTCTTCTGCTCTTTATTATTATCAGTACTCCATCCCCTTATTCTCAGGTAACTAGTCAAGTGTAGAGAAATCAATGATAAGGATATCTGGTGCGTCTTGGAGGTCTGGAATCTCTCGGTGGTCTGGAATCTCTTGGTGGTCTGGAATCTCTCGGCGGTCTGGAAGGTCCTTAAAGTCTCTTAATCATCAGTTCCCTCACTCTGGTACAATGGTTAAGATGATACCCGATACTCCCCTCTATCCGTACCATCGTTGGTATAACCTGGACAACGATGTGTATGGTCACTTCAGTTGTTAACCTTCCCCCGTCACTAGGGTCTCCGGATCAGCCGGAGTCCCTCTCAATCTATCGACATCGGTCTGTGAAAAGTGTCCTTCAATCAGCCTACCCATAGGGAAGCTCAGAGTTACTGCTGCAAAGACACAAGCACAGACACACACAAAAGACAACAATGCTACCCAATGGCTGAGGTTGGAGCACTCCTATAGTGGGAAACATGGATCTAAGCATCTGTCTCCACCACTTTTACCATCATTAAGGTAGCCAACAACACCTGGTACAGACCCCTCCACATAGGGTCTTTCCAGCTCTTTCTTCTGTAGTCCTTTGCCATCACATAGTCTCCAGGGCACAGAAAATACTCAGATTCTCCTACTCAGTTGGGCAGAGTTATCTTCACCCATGAAAAGAAAATCTTAAGAACATTGTTAGGTTAGGTGAGACACAGTATGCTACTTATGTCCTCTCATCCGTCAAGAGAAGCCTTGAAATTATGAAGCACACCTGCTTCCAGCTTGTTGTAGTTCACTTATCTCATAGACAGACCACCTCTACACCATGCCTCCTATCACAAAAACAAAAATGATTTAACCTAACCCATAACACATTATTACTACTGCTCATATCCTTAATACACCTTGCATATTTCCCCACAAAACCATAATAAAACATTAAAACCTCTGTAATCCAAACTTCCCCCCTTGGACACATGCATCACATCGTGATTCATGTGTACAAAAAACAAAACAAAACAATATTGCCTATCAAACCTAAAATAATAACTAACCTTAAAATGACAACCCTTGAGCATATCTTTACTTAACTGTATTCCATAACACTATTCAAGGAATACCTCTCCTTCAGGACTAACCCTCTCACTTCATCCTTGTCCTGTTTCGACTCATTTATATATAGGATTTTTTCCAAATTATAAACTTCTTCACAATTATCCTTATTTTATCTAACCCCCTAATTCAGCATGCCTCTAGAATTCATAGTGCGGGTGATCAGGTCACACTATAAAGCCAGGACAGATTTCAGAGGTCATTGAAATCATTCAATGAATTGTTTCATCCAATAGTATACTACTTCTAACAACCATCAAGACCTTTCATAAATGTTGTAAGTCCTTAGTACAGCTCTTTTCAAAATAAATCATACATATTTACTTATCCCTCAGTAAATAAAACCCAAAGTACATGTGTATGCCCCTTTAAGATATTTCACTTCCATCCCATCAAAAAACCCAAAATAGAAATAAAAATCCTATACAGCTAACATTTCATACTAAGTAGTTTGTTTGTGGTTATTTGAACACCATATAGTAAAACAATAAACAAACAAAAATGGCCTTATTTATTTTGGTAGCTCCCTATGACAACCTAAAAATAAAACTACTTAATTTTACTACCTAGTTCCACCCTAGCCTACAGACTTTTTTAACCTCCCAATAAAGAAATCCCCATGTTCCTGGAAGAGAAAGTATACATGTCGTTAACATATAATCAACAATCCAAAGATAGTAATTACACACAAAACATCATACATATATCCCCAGTCCTATCTCGTCAACAATCATTAACCCCAGCATCGATTTAAAATTGTTTGATACGTCGTGTCCTACTTTACTCCTAACATAATATTATAGGAGACTCCCATCAATCCTTAAAAGAAAACTCCCACTTAGAAGACACTAGATAATAACACATTTTATTAAGTTAACTACACCTTCCACTATAAACCTATAACCCCATTTTAGTAATTTAAACGTCGCAAAATATTTTTTTTTTTATATAAACTTATTGTTTCATAATCCAAAACCCATAAAAAGATGTCTACTTAATCCATCAAGCCAACAGCAACAACTACCTCCCAAGGTTCAACGTACTATAAACAAATGATCGTTATCTGAAGTAATAAAACATCATCATAACTCACTGCTGTTTATACAAACTATATAATGTCATAATAAAATGATCAATTATCAAATATCGTTCCTTTTCAACTATCGAGACATGTTCTTCATTAGTAAATCGTCTCCACAAAGCAATACTACCTAATAAAATATTCTCATTCTCCTAAATATAAATAATTAGTTCTATTAAACAATCCCATTCAACATCAAGTCAACCTATCTCATCACCCAATTAACTTATTTTTTAAACCCTCTACAATATCTATCATACTCTACCGCTAATTTCCCTCATAACGGTACCTCAACTGATGACAAATTATTTTACATTTATAGTAAAAACCAATAAAACATCCAATTCACCAATATGCAATTTTAATTACTATGTTATCCTATCCGACATGGATTGGTAGGACAACATCTTTCCTATAATGTTATCAATGAAACCAGTAATTCACATCAATAACATCAATGTAAAAGATTTGCTTTCTGTCCCCTACTGGATTCGAACCAGGGACCCTCTGCACACATTGACAGGATTCACCATCGAAGCACCGTTACCCGTCGCTCCACCAATGCCACACAAAGCATCTACTTCCAGTTCATAGAGCAAGTGACGTCACCCAACGAAAACCGCACTAGCTCTCACCGCTAACTAGCTAGCAATTTCCTGCCAATAATAATAATAATAATAATATGCCATTTAGCAGACGCTTTTATCCAAAGCGACTTACAGTCATACAAAATACGCGATCCTTGTACACCTAACTTAACCCATAATGTCCCTTATAGCGTTCTCACGTTTCAGCAAGCCCCAATGTTTAACACCCACAGACAAAAATGGAAATTCTTCCATTTTTACTGGCAGACCTAATAAAACACTTTCAAACAGCATTCTGCATTTACCTCTATCATAGGGTTTAAAAACGAACTTAACAACATTAACCATCCTAAATTGCCATAGTAACGTCATGTTTGGTTCAGTTGATCTATTACCATATAAGACATTCACTTCTCCATGCGTCGTAAACTATATCCCATTTCTCTTGTAATCAACTAAAATCATGCCACGCAATTAAACCATCACTCCGCCATTATCAGAATGAATTAACTATCCTTTCTAAGTAAGCTACAAGTAACACCAAACACTTGCTGTAGTTTACCATCATATATTGAAATCATCCATTTATCACAATCCAATTTATCTATAGACATATTCCACCATTGTCACTCGTTTAATTTATCAACACCTTATTCAATGACTAAAAAATTACCACCACGTACTCTCCTCTCCATACCCGTTAACATTTCAGCAGATGCTCTTATTCCAAACGACATTATTATACTTATACTAGCCCCCCTTGGGAATCGAACACCCAACCCTGGCGTTGCAAGCACCGTGCTCTACCAACTGAGCTACAGAGTACCACAGATGAGCGTATAGTGCCTTTTTTCTGATAATGTTATAATTGTAGCCTATTGCATTACTTTAGTTTAAAATATAAGTTTGTTTATTCAACAAATCTAGAACCCACTATAAATTGATGCTATTCCCTCAGCATAAAAGCCAAAGCTCCTTGCATCCCCTGGTTTACGTAACGAAAATACATTATCATTCTACAATTCACCAAATATTCGCATACACCACTGGTGACGCAAACCATAGAATAAAGTAATAACAATTAGAATTTTGTCAAATAAATGTTTTCCATCCAGCTATTCAAACTTGCTTTAAATAACTCTTTCAGCTCGATACAGTCAAGCAAGTACAACTCTCTTTTAACCGGAAACTAATTCATGGCATTAGTAAAGTCTATTCACATCCCAACAATAACTAATAATATATTTATATTCATACTATTATAATACCTTACTTTCATTCCAGTCTACCTAAACAATTCAAATTATGGCCAAATCTCTTATCCAAATTGCCAGTCCGCTATTCAAATGTAACTGTCTTCTCTGATTTAGACTATAGACACTCCTCCTTCTTTCCCGTTGAATAAGTGAGTCCTTCAGTCTGAAAAGACTCAGGCTGCTAAATCGTCCAGTCCTATCCTGAATGTTCCTTCAATCTAAACAACCCACAACCATAGCTGAACTATACTTAGAAAACCTAGAATCTATGCTTTATTGAAATGACAAGTTAATCCTCCTTTATTCCAATGCTAATGGTCAGTAGTTATAGTATCTGGCACATACCACACCTTATCAGAAAATAGCTTTGAAGGACACAGATCTCACACGCTCAACGTATACAATTTAACAGTCAACGAGTCAAACCCCACATTCATTGATTTGGCACCAGATCTAACGACCTAACCAAATGAATTATATTTTCCCCTAATATTCTAATTCCTTGACTATCTTACCTCTGCTTCTGAAATAATAGATAGTTTATTATAATGCTTAATTCTACCACATGTCCTATGTACTCTCTCCCATTTCCACGTACGTCTACGTGTTTGGGCAAGTCAACACCTATAATTTTATCCAATCCCTCGTATTAAATCACACTCACATAAAATTCATTATATTCCAATATATTCATATCTACCAAACCATTCATGTTTCTAAGTATTCTTTATTGCCACAAATCAGTTAATCACCATCTAGTCTCAGCGGAACAAACAACAAATTACCCAAATCCTTTCCCTCAGTCATAGAATCCTCCTAGAATCATATATGCTGGTCACTATTCCCTGATCTTACAAAATTCTATGACAGGCATTGTTGTACGAAACTCCAAGATATAATTTACAAGAAAAGCTTATTATTCCAACGTATATATAATTATCAAACACACCTCTATATCTCATCATTCAAACTTCAGAGTGCGACTAATTTACACCATTATACCACTTTTATTCCATATTTATACAATGTTGTTCTCAAACGCGCTTAATTACTATTTGCATAACCTACAGGAATATTTTATTCTATCAAAGGGCCCAAATTTGGAATGTTAACCCTATCCTAGTTATTATTTTACTGTAGTCAATTTATCATAATACTACATCACCTCTAAAGTTTCTAAATATAATGTCAGAAACATACCCTAAAAGATTTATCAAAATACAATGCATAGACGTCATATGACCACACTTATTTATTCTACACCTCCTGGTAACGTGAATTTTCTACACTCAGTTGGTCAATGAATATCCACGCACCATTTATTCTTCTCTTTCCTAATGTGAGATTGGGCACGCCCTTTCTCCATCAGACAGAAGCTTCAAACAACCTCAAATATATTTCCTTTCCTTACAGAAAGGCTATTTACTTGCAGGATTTCTTATTATTCTCACTCGCACAGATGAGCAGCCACTTGTGCCCAAATGAATCAGACAGTTGAATGACTCACAGCCACCAAAGCAACCCATTCACCCATACGAGATGAGCAGACCTACTCTATTTAAAACTTTCTCAATATTTTGAAGCCCTTGTAGCTATTTAACCCGTTCACCTACTCAGGATTTTCTTATTTTTTTATTTTTTTATTTTTTTATTTCACCTTTATTTAACCAGGTAAACCAGTTGAGAACAAGTTCTCATTTACAACTGCGACCTGGCCAAGATAAAGCAAAGCAGTGCAATAAAAACAACAACACAGAGTTACATATGGGGTAAAACAAAACAAAGTCAAAAATACAACAGAAATACATATATATACAGTGTGTGCAAATGTAGCAAGTTATGGAGGTAAGGCAATAAATAGGCTATAGTGCAAAATAATTACAATTAGTATTAACACTGGAATGATAGATGTGCAAGAGATGATGTGCAAATAGAGATACTGGGGTACAAATGCGCAAAATAAATAACAATATAGGGATGAGGTAGTTGGGCGGGCTAATTTCAGATGGGCTGTGTACAGGTGCAGTGATCGGTAAGGTGCTCTGACAACTGTGGTCCTCTATAGCTCAGCTGGTAGAGCACGGCGCTTGTAACGCCAAGGTAGTGGGTTCGATCCCCGGGACCACCCATACAAAAAAATGTATGCACACATGACTGTAAGTCGCTTTGGATAAAAGCGTCTGCTAAATGGCATATTATTATTATTAACTGATGCTTAAAGTTAGTGAGGGAGATAAGTGTCTCCAGCTTCAGAGATTTTTGCAATTTGTTCCAGTCATTGGCAGCAGAGAACTGGAAGGAATTGCGGCCAAAGGAGGTGTTGGCTTTGGGGATGACCAGTGAGATATACCTGCTGGAGCGCAGACTACGGGTGGGTGTTGCTATGGTGACCAATGAGCTAAGATAAGGCGGGGATTTGCCTAGCAGTGATTTATAGATGGCCTGGAGCCAGTGGGTTTGGCGACGAACATGTAGTGAGGACCAGCCAACAAGAGCGTACAGGTCACAGTGGTGGGTATTATATGGGGCTTTGGAGACAAAACGGATGGCACTGTGATAGACTACATCCAATTTGCTGAGTAGAGTGTTGGAGGCTATTTTGTAAATGACATCGCCGAAGTCAAGGATCGGTAGGATAGTCAGTTTTACGAGGGCATGTTTGGCAGCATGAGTGAAGGAGGCTTTGTTGCGAAATAGGAAACCGATTCTAGATTTAACTTTGGATTGGAGATTCTTAATATGAGTCTGGAAGGAGAGTTTACAGTCTAACCAGACACCTAGATATTTGTAGTTGTCCACATACTCTAGGTCAGACCCGTCGAGAGTAGTGATTCTAGTCGGGTGGGCGGGTGCAAGCAGCGTTCGGTTGAAGAGCATGCATTTAGTTTTACTAGTGTTTAAGAGCAGTTGGAGGCTACTAAAGGAGTGTTGTATGGCATTGAAGCTCGTTTGGAGGTTTGTTAACACAGTGTCCAATGAAGGGCCAGATGTATACAAAATGGTGTCGTCTGCGTAGAGGTGGATCTGAGAGTCACCAGCAGCAAGAGCGACGTCATTGATATACACAGAGAAAAGAGTCGGCCCATGAATTGAACCCTGTGGCACCCCCATAGAGACTGCTATAGGTCCAGACAACAGGCCCTCCGATTTGACACATTGAACTCTATCTGAGAAGTAGTTGGTGAACCAGGCGAGACAGTCATTTGAGAAACCAAGGCTATTTAGTCTGCCAATAAGAATGCGGTGGTTGACAGAGTCGAAAGCCTTGGCCAGGTCAATGAAAACGGCTGCACAGTACTGTCTATTATCGATCGCGGTTATAATATCGTTTAGGACCTTGAGCGTGGCTGAAGTGCACCCATGACCAGCTCGGAAACCGGATTGCATAGCGGAGAAGGTACGGTGGGATTCGAAATGGTCAGTGATCTGTTTGTTGACTTGGCTTTCAAAAACTTTTGAAAGGCAGGGCAGGATGGATATGGGTCTGTAACAGTTTGGATCTAGAGTGTCACCCCCTTTGAAGAGGGGGATGACCGCGGCAGCTTTCCAATCTCTGGGGATCTCAGACGTTACGAAAGAGAGGTTGAACAGGCTAGTAATAGGGGGTTGCGACAATTTCGGCGGCTAGTTTTAGAAAGAAAGGGTCCAGATTGTCTAGCCCAGAAGATTTGTAGGGGTCCAGATTTTGCAGCTCTTTCAGAACATCAGCTGTCTGGATTTGTGTGAAGGAGAAGCGGGGGGACATGGGCAAGTTGCAGCGGAGGGTGCAGAGCTGGTGGCCAGGGTAGTGGTAGCGAGGTGGAAAGCATGGCCAGCCGTAGCAAAATGCTTGTTGAAATTCTCGATTATTGTAGATTTATCGGTGGTGATAGTGTTTCCTAGCCTCAGTGCAGTGGGCAGCTGGGAGGAAGTGCTCTTATTTTCCATGGACTTTACAGTGTCCCAAAACTTTTTGGAGTTAGTGCTACAGGATGCAAATTTCTGTTTGAAAAAGTTAGCCTTTGCTTTCCTAACTGCTTGTGTATATTGGTTCCTAACTTCCCTGAAAAGTTGCATATCGCGGGGGCTATTTGATGCTAATGCAGTACGCCACAGGATTTTTTGTGCTGGTCAAGGGCAGTCAAGTCTGAGGAGAACCAGGGGCTATATCTGTTCTTAGTTCTGTATTTTTTGAATGGGGCATGTTTATTTAAGATTGAGAGGAAATTACTTTTAAAGAACAACCAGGCATCCTCTACTGACGGAATGAGATCTATATCCATCCAGGATACCTGGGCCAGGTCAATTAGGAAGGCCTGCTCGCTGAAGTGTTTTTGGGAGCGTTTGACAGTGATGAGGGGTGGTCGTTTGACCGCGGACCCGTTACGGACGCAGGCAATAAGGCAGTGATCGCTGAGATCCTGGTTGAAGACAGCGGAGGTGTATTTAGAGGGTAAGTTAGTCAGGATGATATCTATGAGGGTACCCATGTTTACGGATTTAGGGTTGTACCTGGTAGGTTCGTTGATAATTTGTGTGAGATTGAGGGCATCTAGTTTAGATTGTAGGATGGCCGGGGTGTTAAGCATATCCCAATTTAGGTCACCAAGCAGTACGAACTCTGAGGATAGATGGGGGGCAATCAATTCACATATGGTGTCCAGGGCACAGCTGGGGGCTGAGGGGGGTCTGTAGCAAGCGGCAACAGTGAGAGATTTATTTCTGGAAAGGTGGATTTTTAGAAGTAGAAGCTCAAACTGTTTGGGCACAGACCTGGATAGTATGATAGAGCTCTGCAGGCTATCTCTACAGTAGATTGCAACTCCACCCCCTTTGGCAGTTCTATCTAGACGGAAAATGTTATAGTTGGGGATGGAAATTTCAGAATTTTTGGTGGCTTCCTAAGCCAGGATTCAGACACTGCTAGAACATCAGGGTTGGCGGAGTGTGCTAACGCAGTGAATAACTCAAACTTAGGAAGGAGGCTTCTGATATTTACGTGCAGAAAACCAATACTTTTACGGTTACAGAAGTCAACAAATGATAGCTCCTGGGGAGTAGGGGTGATACTGGGGGCTGCAGGGCCTGGGTTAGCCTCTACATCACCAGAGGAACAGAGGAGGACTAGAATAAGGATACGACTAAAGGCTTTAAGAACTGGTCTTCTAGTGCGTTGGGTACATAGAATAAAGGGGGCAGTTCTCCGGGCGTTGTAGGAAAGATTCAGGGCATTATGTACAGAAAAGAATATGGAAGGATATGAGTACAGTTCAGGTAACCCTAAGCGTTGGGTAACAATGAAAGAGATAGCGTCACTGGAGGCACCGATTGAGCCGATTGAGCCGGTCTCGGCGTGTATGGGGGGTGGAACAAAGGAACTATTTGAGGCAGTTTGAGAGGGACTAGGGGTTCTACAGTGAAATTGTATAATAAGAACTAACCCAAACAGCAATAGGCAAGGCACAATTGACATGGGAGAGAGGCATAAAGCAGTCACAGGTGTTATTAGAGAGAGCTAAGACAACAACTGGAAATAGCGATAACGTTTGGGCTAAGAATAAACAGAATAAACAGAATAAACTGGACAGGGTACCGTGTAAAGGAACAGTCCAGCAGGCATCAGCTGTGCAGCTGAGTGATCATAAGGTCCAGTGAACAGCAATATGTGAGTCCAAGAGCAGTTCAAATTGATGCTTCAGCACAGCTAGCAGGGAGCACAGTTGTAGTTTGCGTGTGCTAGCGGGCCGGGGCTGGCAGATGGATCTTCGTGGTCGTCGCAACGGGAAGCCTGTTGAAACCACATCAGAATATTTCGTCGGCAGACCAGTCGTGTTGGATCGGCGGGGCTCAGTGTCAACACTAGGAGGTCCCGTCCGGTTGACAGAGAGGTAGATAGCCGGGAGATGGGCCTGAGGCTAGCTCAAGGCTAACTGGTGCTTGCTATAGGGCAATGGTAATCAGCCAACAACAGGTTGCAGCTAGCTAGCTGGTTGCGATGATCCGGCGCTAGGGTCCAGTGATTCTGGCAGAAAGTCCAATAAGTTCTGGGTCGATAGCACGCTGGGTCGATAGCACGCTGTGCAGACTGGCCGACGAATTGTCCAGGCTAGAGCTAGCTGGTGGATAGTGTAGGCCACGGACAGTGGTGAAGACGCTAACGGTGACTAATAACAGGTAGCCATTCAGTTGCAGCTACACTATATTTTCAGCTTACGGTTCTTGATGAAAGTTATAAAGAAATAGTAGAATCCTTTCCACGTTGGGTGAGGCGAGTTGCAGGAAAGTATATTTAGTTAAAGAATGAAAAGTAAAAATTGAGAATTATATACAAAATAGACAAAAAAAACAAGAAACGGGATATTTACACAGGGACAATGAATAAAAGCGACTGCACTGCTACGCCATCTTGGAATCATCCGGTGTTGATGACCGGTGTTACTCCAATTTATGGTGTCACCTACGCCGGATGACCTAACTTTTTTACCTGATCGACCCTACCTAATTTTGGCATCACCACAACACAGGATGATGCCCTACCTGCCCGTTCAGACCTCTGGAGTGCTAATTTTAGCTCTCCAAAGCGGTATCCACAGGATTTGTATTTACTACCTACCCGAGCAGACCTCTAACAATGAATTCCTCATTAGAGCGGTACCGTAGGTCCCAAATTTAGCTAGCCACCTGCCCGTTCAGACCTCTGGAGTGCTAATTTTAGCTCTCCAAAGCCGTATCCACAGGATTTAACATGTTATTGTCTGATCGCTCAACCAGCTGGACAGCCGCCCGTGCCGAAATGACCCAGACAGAGCGATCAGCAAGATGAATCAAATGAATCAAATGAATCAAATGAATCAAATCAATTGAACAGACGGTTCAGACAAACAACAGCGACATGTATTCTTAAATTCAAAAGCCCCTAGTCTCTAATTTTCTGGTTCTTACATTTGGAGAGACCTACTTTGGTATTTCTGCTGCTGATACCGTGCCCCGGATCGGACCACACAAACGTTTATACTATATAAGTAAGAACTTGGCTTACCTGTTAAAAGCGGCCGCTTTTGTTTGTATGGTCCGTCCAAGCCGTTTCATAACTGCAGATGTACACCGTCTCTGGCCCCTATTGTCAACTCCTGGCAAAGGCTCGCCAATTATGTCGTAGAAATATTTGACTAATAGATAATCAACTCAAAAATATCTCTCAAGACACCGGAGCTTGTGAATTCAAGAATTAGACTTTATTGCGAAACAAAGCCGAGTTTGCTCCATGGAACAACAACTGCTTGTCCTGAACCGGAGTGCTCCTTTTTATACAGACACATGCATAGCCACACTGATACAGCTGATGGTTTCTCCTCCCTATGTGAATCAATAACTTCTTTCAGTATCACATGTTGGCTCCTCACGAGGGCTACTTGCGCTTCTCTAAGTGGGGCCACTGTATCTTATTAGTGGCATGACTCAAAAAATTATGTACATACGTACGTTAAAGAACAATCACACTCTGTATTGACTATATTCACTATCCAGGCATGCATCTGGAGTACAAAGTATCATTCATGTTCATTCTGTTTCACCATTATCATTTCATAACACATTATAAAACATAACCATTAATACTTAAACATGATTTAAACATGTCATCCATAACCCATTCTCAACCACATACATTTAAACAGTTATCATTTATCATCCTCCCCGGCCCCTGAGATTATGTGCATGTGGCCATGTGTCAGGTCATAAGGTCATAAGCACAAAGAAATGATAACACTAGTTCCATTGTTACTCCAATCTCCACACAGCCATCACGTCATTGACATTCCCA
The DNA here is from genome assembly GCF_020615455.1 of Coregonus clupeaformis. Lineage (NCBI taxonomy): Eukaryota > Metazoa > Chordata > Actinopteri > Salmoniformes > Salmonidae > Coregonus > Coregonus clupeaformis. The sequence goes on from NC_059219.1 coordinate 18,160,466, forward strand.
GACCAGCTGCAGGGAGTTTTATGAAAAACACATAAATGTCTCTGCTCTGTATTAACCCTTCAACTGGTTCTCAATCCATAAACATTTTAAGGCATATAGGTGTTTAATTCTACAACATATGTACTTGAAAATCATCCATACACTCCAGTCCCTGCAATTGTCACCACTCATCAATCATTTCAGGCTGATGTTGACTTTGGTCAAGTTCGAGAGCATCAAAACCGTGTATCATGGGTAAATTGTGACTGACTGACTGATATACTTCTAATAATAATGAGTAGCTATTTATGATGCAACGTGATTTGTAGATCAGTCAGTCTCGACTCGACTTCAAAGTTGGCTGCAATGTCAAACTCCCGCTTTCACGTGACCAAGTTTATGAGGTGTGAGTCATTGAGGAGATGTTGAAACTTCGGTCTGTCCTAAATTCCACCAAACAACAGGTGATGTTGAAGACAGCACAATCATTGGAACAAGGAACAAAACTATTCACACTCTCTAAAAAATATGTTCATAGACCCATACAGACATGCATGCAAACCGACAGACATTCAAAGAGTCACACGGATACAAAGATTCATAAAGATAATAACAGATCATTGTGGTCAATCTGCCAGAGTGAGATGATAACAGCTTCTGGGAAATCTACTGTAACGTAGTTTCTTCCACTCTGAGAATTCCCCATTCTGAACCTGCCTGTCTGGTTATGCAACAATAACACCATGAGGACAGAGACAGGGAGAGGGGGAGAGGGGGGGTAGAGAAGGAGCAAGAGAGGGATAGAAAGAGTGAGAGACAGAGAGTTGGTGAGGTAGAGAGAGGGTAACAGGTGCCCCTAGGGAAAGTCTCTTGTGGTAGCCTTGAGTTAGAACTACAGGGCAAAATATGCAAGATCTGCGATCATGATGTGAACAAAAAATATGCTTCCACTGTCGCAATAAACACAATAAACAACAACGTTTCCTTTGATGGGAGCAATTTTGAGACGCAGAGTCTGTGTCTGTCAAGCCGTGGTAAACAGTGGTGTGAAGTGAAGTTGTCGTTGTTGTTTTACAGTGGATGCCTCCAGTCCTGTGACGTATGACACTCTCAGGTAGACTTCTCGTAATCACACTGAGGTTGGGTTATGTGAAAGGGCTGGGGGGTGGAACTGGATCAGCTGGATAGAAAGCACCCACATACAGAAAGTGTCTGGAGGTATGATTCCTTCTGTCACACTGTCACGAATTCAGCCAAGGCTGCCCCTCCTCCTTGCTCGGGCAGGCTTCGGCGTTCGTCGTCACCGGAGTACTAGCTGCTACCGATCCATGTTTCTATGTTCTACTTGTTTTGTCTGTATTGGTCTCACCTGTTTCCCATCATGTAATTATGTCTTCCCTATTTAATCCTCTGGCTCACACTGTGTGTTCTGGTTGTCGTATGTGAGCGGGTTTGTTCCTCCCTGCGTGGAGGTATGTTTATTAAGATACCTACGAGTAAAGTACGTTTTTCGATTAGCTCTGTGTCCTGTGCCTGACTTCGTCCTACCGCATTACACTGACGCCTTGACACACACATAGGACTAATGCCTCCAGGTAATGTATGCACTGTTACCTCAGACAAAGATGTTCTGATAACAGGGCCAGGACCAGACTTCTTAAACCAGCTGCAGTAACAGTCACTACTAGTCACCATGAGGAACTGTAACAGGCTAGAGAAGGTATATTGTAAAGTCCTCTCTCTGTGTGTGTGTGTGCGCGTGTGTGTTCCATAGGCATTTAACAAGTTCTGTCGAAACCGTCATTGCTTTTGTGCAGAAGAATAGACAGATGTCCTGATGACAAAATCCACTAAATGTCATCTGACAAGAGGCCTTACGTAACAGATCATTCTATTTATTTATTCTTCATTATTTTGCAGTCAAGTCCACATTAACCCCTCATAGAAGAGCCAGACAACAGCTCCATGAGTAACACAGAGAGGAGCTGTTTAGTCGAGGTTCACACAGTGCCCTCTGTGGTCCATTGGGTTAAAGGAAATAGAACCACAATGGTAACATGATACGGTAATCACTTCAACTAGGGGATTCTGGACAGAATACCCCAGAAGTCCTTATAGCCTCTGTATCAAAGCCATAACGAAAACACAAAACAATTCCCAAATGGGGGAGAAATAAATCAACGTAAAACTTTTTTTTTTAAATATCATCCAATCGTGAGAAATATTGGAAAACTATACATTATTTTTTATGTACTTGACAAAATGTAGCACTAAACAGTTTCCATCTCATGTAAATGCATATATATAATTTCCAACTCCTTGGATCAATTAATATGGTACTCAAAATGTATACAGCATCTAGATATTTTTCAGGAGTGTGTTTGATGAGATTAAAACTAAAAGAAAAGGAGAATGCTGAAATACTGTGCTTGGGTTCACACATACTAATAAAGACTCAGCAGTTCAGTACAGTTGTCCGTAGAGCTCCGAGACAGGATTGTGTCGAGGCACAGATCTGGGGAAGGTACCAAAACATTTCTGCAGCATTGACGGTCCCCAAGAACATAGTGGCCTCCATCATTCTTACATGGAAGAAGTTTAGAACCGTCAAGACTCTTCCTAGTGCTGGCCGCCCGGCCAAACTGAGCAATCGGGGAAGAAGGGCCTTGGTCAGGGAGGTGGCCAAGAACCCGATGGTCACTCTGACATAGCTCCAGAGTTCCTCTGTGGAGATGGGAGAACCTTCCAGAAGGACAACCATCTCTGCAGCACTCCACCAATAAGGCCTTTATGGTAGAGTGGCCAGACGGAAGCCACTCCTTAGTAAAAGGCACATGGCAGCCCGCTTGGAGTTTGCCAAAAGGCACCTAAAGGACTCTCAGACCATGAGAAATAAGATTCTGAATGCCAAGCGTCATGTCTGGAGGAAACGTGGCACCATCCTTACGGTGAAGCATGGTGGTGGCAGCTGTGGGGATGTTTTTCAGCAGCAGGGACTGGGAGACTAGTCAGGATCGACGGAAAGATGAACGGAGCAAAGTACAGAGAGATCCTTGATGAAAACCTGCTCCAGAGCGCTCAGGACCTCAGACTAGAGGCGAAGGTTCACCTTCCAACAGGACAACTAGCCTAAGCACACAGCCAAGACAACGCAGGAGTGGCTTCTGGACAAGTCTCTGAATGTCCTTGAGTGGCCCAGCCAGAGCCCGGACTTGAACCCGATCTAACATCTCTGGAGAGACCTGAAAATAGCTGTGCAGTGACACTCCCCATCCAACCTGACAGAGCTTGAGAGGATCTGCAGAGAAGAATGGGAGAAACTCCCAAAATACAGGTGTGCCAAGCTTGTAGCATCATACCCAAGAAGACTCGAGGCTGTAATCGCTGCCAAAAATGCTTCAACAAAATACTGAGTAAAGGGTCTGAATACTTATGTAAATGTGATATTTCAGTTTTTTATTTGTAATACATTTGCAAAAAATGTATAAAAACCTGTTTTTGCTTTGTCATTATGGGGTATCGTGTGTAGATTGATGAGGGGAAAACAATTTAATCAATTTTAGAATAAGGATGTAACGTAACAAAATGTGGAAAAAGTCAAGGGGTCTGAATACTGTATATAATATACAGAGCATTTTTTAACAACGTCCAGTAACGTTAAGTCCAATGCAAGGTTAACAGTGGTGGAAAAAGTACCCAATTTTCATACTTGAGTAAAAGTAAAGATACCTTAATACAAAATAATTCTAATAAAAGTGAAAGTCACCCAGTAAACTTCTACTTGAGTAAAAGTCTAAAAGTATTTGGTTTTAAATATACTTATGTATCAAAAGTAAGTGTAATTGCTATAATATACTTAAGTATCAAAAGTAAAAGTATAAATCATTTCTAATTCCTTATATTAAGCAAACCAGATGGCACCATTTTTATTTTTTATTTTTTTCGGATAGACAGGGGCACGCTCCAACACTCAAACATAATTTACAAACGAAGCATGTGTTTACTGAGTCCACCAGATCAGACGCAGTGGGATGATCAGGGATGTTCTCTTGATAAGTGCGTGAATTGGACCATGTTCCTGTCCTGCTAAGCATTCAAAATGTAACTAGTACTTTTGGGTGTCAGGGAAAATGTATGGAATAAAAAGTATGTCATTTTTTTAGGGATGTATTGAAGTTAAAGTAAAAGTAGTCAAAAAATATAAATAGCAAAGTAAAGTACAGATACCCAAAAAAACTACTTAGGTATGTCAAGGCGTCAGTGTAATGCGGTAGGCGAATGCAGGCGCAGGACACAGAGCTAATCAAAAAGCGTACTTTACTCGAAGGTAAAATGAATGAACAAAATCTCCACGCAGGGAGGGAACAAACCCGCACACTAACAACAACCAAAACATGAACAAACATGCACAATACACAGTGTGAGACAGAGGGTTAAATAGGGAAGACATAACTACATGATGGGAAACAGGTGTGACCAATCAAGACAAAACAAGTCGAACATAGAAACATGGATCGGTAGTAGCTAGTACTCCGGTGACGACAAACGCCGAAGCCTGCCCGAGCAAGAAGGAGGGGCAGCCTCGGCTGAATCCGTGACAAGGTAGTACTTTCAAGTATTTTTACTTAAGTATTTTACACCACTGAAGGTTAACCACCACTGATAAAACAAAAAGACTGCAGGCAAAATAAATAAGTCATGATATCATAATAACTCATGGTGAGATGAAAGAAAAAACAACAACTACAAAAGAACTCTGAGAGCCTGGGTTTCTATTCTGTCATGAGCCCTCTCACTCCACTGGGTTACCACCTTAAGTTGTTTCCACTCTGCTCACCACTCTCTCTCTACTCAGCCTAACTAGCTCCACCTGTCCCTGCTCTGCTCGGCTCTAATTACTCTGCCAGCTGCGCTGCATTACCCACTAACCTCTCCCAGTATTTATAGCCCTGTCTTTCAGCTCTCCTGTGTCAGATCGTCTGCAAAGCTCTGCAAAGCTCTGCAAAGCTCTGCAAAGCTCACACCCGGAACCTGTTTGCTCGCGCTTCTGGCTCACCCTGGTTTTGTGACCCCGGACCTGCCTGGTTTTTGGATACTCTTCTGCCTCAGGAGATCCAGACCTGCTTCTGCCATTACGACTCCTGACTACTCTTCAATCCCGGTAACTCTGACCAGCCTTCTGCCTTGCTACTACGTATTTTGGATTTCCCTTGAACTGTACTGCTGCCTGGTTTCATTCCGCCCCGTTGTGTCTGTGTTTCCTCCCCCCCCCAGGACTTCTGGACCACCAACCACCGGCGTCATCGGACGCATCGCTGCCACTGGGGGGAGGCACAGACCCAGCACATCGGACGGGATAACCCCTGGAGCCTTCACTCACTCCCTACATCCCTTTCCCCTTAAGTTTAAATAAACTTTCTGGTGTGACGCAATTGTGGTCCTCTTGTCGTCTGTCTGAACCGTGACACTATTCACCTGGAGATTGTTACAGACAGACGCTGCATCACACAGACGCTAGTCACTGAACCTAACCCATCTGGCCCTGTACTGTGGCTGGCGGCGCTTCAATAAAGAGCACTCACTCAATCAGAACACTCCTCAACATTACCCTAACGTTGTCACAATCCTACCGGAAAGATCAGCAGTATCTATGCTGCAGTAGTCTATGTGCCGGTGGGCTAGGATCAGTCAGTTATATCTGGTGTTATTCTCCTGTCTTATCCGGTGTCCTGTGTGAATTTAAGTATGCTCCCTCTAATTCTCTCTCTCTCCCTCTCTCCCTCCCATCCCGGAGGACCTGAGCCCAAGGATCATGCCTCAGGACTACCTGGCCTGATGACTCCTTGCTGTCCCCAGTCCACCTGGTCGTGCTGCTGCTCCAGTTTCCACTCTTCTGCCTGCGGCTATGGAACCCTGACCTGTTCACCTGACATGCTACCTTGTCCAAGACCTGCTGTTTTCAACTCTCTCTCTACCGCACCTGCTATTTCAACCTCTAAATGCCCGGCTATGAAAAGACAAGTTACATTTACTCCTGATGTACTGACCTGTTGCAACCTCTACAACCTCTACAACCATTGTGATTATTATTTAACCCTGCTGGTCATCTATGAACGTTTGAACATCTTGGAGAAAAATCTGGCCTTAATGGCCATGTACTGTTATAATCTCCACCCGGCCACCCCTCAGAGCCTGGTTCCTCTCTAGGTTTCTTCCTAGGTTTCTGCCTTTCTATGGAGTTTTTACTAGCCACCGTGCTTCTACATCTGCATTGCTTGCTGTTTTGGGTTTTAGGCTGGGTTTCTGTATAGCACTGTATAGGGCTTTATGAATAAAATGTGATTGAGTGATTGATTGATAAGCCTGGCTGAATGCTATGCTGACTTACGCAGCAAGTTACATGCAGTGCCATCCAACACTATGTATCTACATTACTGCAGTCAGTTTGATGCAACTGGTGTCCTGAATGTTATTCTAACGTTAATATTGCAGCCAGAGCTAAGCAGTGGAGAGGAGCAGATAATAATAATTACAGTTTTTGACCATCTCTCCCTCAAATGAGCAGAAAGATATTTCAACAGAATAAATAAGATTAGGAATCTCCAGGTCAACCATAGTCCATTTCCTAATTGAAGAGGGACCCCAGAAAAAGAGATGTGTAGCTGCTTTCCAAAGTAAATAATAATATGTCACTGGAATATACACATCATTATCATCTTGACACAATGTACTGTACATCCTCCACTGAAAACAGTACAACTACATTGAGGGGACGAAGCTGTTAGCTGCTTATTTTTATGAGCTCTCACTACTACAGTAGATGCAGGATATATTTCCATCCAAACTGTGACCATGATAATTATACTGTAGGTGACAGTATTGAGCTAATTGAGTGCCTGGGTGATCCCATGCCATGACTCAACTCTCCCAGGGTGTCTCAGGGGGAGTGGGATATGCAAAAAAACACATTTCCATTTCACCACACAATGAATAGGTTACACACTTGTACATGTGTGAAACAGGACAAATATAAGCACCCCTATTTGACCTTTGAACAGTTATTATTACATAGCCCATATGAGGGTTATTACTTACCATAAGTACAACATTGTAGCACCCTTTAGAATAACTATTTCTGTAATTTGTATTTGATTAATGTATTCTACTGTTGATTAACTAATAAAGGGGGCAAAGACAAATGGTGGCATGTCTTGTGAAATCAATGTGTTGATGATGAAGGAGTGGCAAACAGGAGACAATCAATTTCTCTCTGAAATGTCAAGCTTAAACATTGTGACTCAATAAACACTTAAGTTTTATCCAGGTGTTAAAAGACCCAAGTGTTAAAAAAACACTTGGGTATTGTGAGAACAGTTCCGGAAAAGAGGTGTCAGAACACTTGTGTCTTTCACCTTCAACAATAAATGTTTATAATGTACTTCAGATAGAGATCAGCTGTGACTTATATTTGTGTGACTGTCTGTCTGTCACTTTAAGATGGAGGCAAGTGAGTCAGCCAGCGTAGCTGTCTGTCAGAGAGAGATTAGCTGGAATGGGAGGGGGCAGGGTTATGCATACATTAAATGAGATTAGGAGGAAGCAACAGGTGTGTTTTTACTGAAGATGCTGACAGGTCACTGTGTCAGTCTGCTAGAGGAGCTTACAGAGTGAGAGACGGAGAGAGAGACAGAGAGACAGAGAGAAAGAGACAGCGACAGAGACGGACACAGTCAGGGAGGGAGAGAGGGAGTGGGAGAGAAACTGCAAAGGAGAGACACCGAAATTGAGAATTGGACAGTACCACCAGAAAGAGATGATGGCACCCATGGGTGATGTTTTCCACCTGTTAGTCATCCTGTCCCTGTTGGAGACAGGCAATGCCAAAGTTGAAGACTTCAAAGCAGCAGGAGCTACAGCACCAGGAGATATCATCATTGGAGGGCTGTTTTCCATCCATGAGGGCGTAAAGAAATCCCCCGACCTCTCAGCACCCCATGCATCACAGTGTGTCAAGTGAGTGCCAAGATAAGATTGGGTGTTGTAAAGAGATTTTGAAAGAGTCTGTCTGTCTGTCTCTCACTCTCTCTCCCTCTCTCCCTCTGTAAAATATCACATTTATATGCAATTATATCTAAAATAGAGGAGAACATTTGTATTTTTTCAGTTTTTGGGGCCATCAATTAGGTAGCTAGTAATGAGATTGTTTTCTCATTCTCCGTGGTAATTTTCTGTCTGTCAATATTTGGAGAAAAAAATCCCAGTGGATTGCATGATTGTGCATCCCTCTGATGTTTGAAAGCAATTTTCAAGGGTGGATAACACTTTTACATGATCTGATGCTGTCAAAGGGTTCAAACTTTGTCAGAATGTTCCTACAACCTCTTCTGTTAATTGCATGCAGTTGTACAATGTTTTCTCTTTTATACTTGGATTTATGACAATTTCAAACTATACGTCTTAGGTAACATAGAGGCCCTGTTGGATGTACCAAAAATACATATAATTTCATTCTAATGCTTTATCTGTTGTAGGAATGTATTCACTTTTTGTAGGAAATGACTAGACACATTCCATGTTCATAGCAACAACTGTAGAAATAAGTTACACACTCCCAAAAAAATAGGGCCTCTTTGAAACCATAACCCTAACCCTGTTATATAAAATAATGTTGATGGCTATTTTAGAACATGCTATTACATAGAATGTGAAGTGGGAATGACAACTACACATATTTTTTTGTGTTCAGATAATCATGGATTTACATCCCAATAGGGCCTTTTTAAGACCGCTCTTTACCCAACCCTAACATTGTTTTACAAAATGAACTCAAACTATATCTTAACAGTATCATTCCAGTATAATGTTTATGTATAATTTAGAAAATGCTATTACATAGTATGTGAAGTGGGAATGACAACTTTTTTTTAAATATATTTTCAGATAGTAATGCATTTACATCCCAATAGGGCGTCTTTGAAACTTCTCTTAATCTCTTAACCCTAACTATAACTAGCCCTGACTGCACAAAGCAGACAATGCTGCAAAATGAACAATAGGTAACGTTCCGAAACATTTTCACTTAGGAACTACATGTGGAATTTTAAGGTTATTGCTACGGCAAATTGCCCTTCAAAATGTTCCATTCAATGTTCAATTTGTTTTAGCGGCCGTGTTTGCTTAGTAAGGGGTCAGGGGTCATTCCATACAGGACCCTGTTGTTGTAATGGTTAGCATGTCTTGGGGGTATGATTTTGTGCGTCTGTAACTTTCTCACTTATCATTATTCACGATTGATGCAGGAGGATGCGTCATCATGGTAGCATCCACATGAATGTAGAAGTGTTTAGAAACATATTCTTATTGACAAAAAAAGTGACTGAAAAATGACACAATACATTATTTACCATTTCTATTGAGCACAAAATAATCTGAAACACAACCAAAACAAACAGCAAATGCATCCAACAAGTTTGTAGAGTCACAAGCTTCATGCAATCATTGCGTGCTAGGAATATGGGACCAAATACTGAACTTTTGACTACTTCAATACACATTGTCCCAATACTTTTGGTCCCCTAAAATGAGGGGACTATGTACAAAAAGTGCTGTAATTTCTATATCGTTCACCGGATATGGATGAAAATACCCTCAAATTAAAGCTGCACTTTGACCCCACAGTCTTTGTATATTTTCCAAAGTTCTGGAATACAGAGAAAAAACAATAAAACATTTGTTACTGTCCCAAAACCTTTGGAGTTCACTGTATCTTGAGCTTGGAAAGAGATACAGTTAAGCTACTTTAAACACCATTTCAGGACTACGTCCCAGTTGACATATCCAAAGCACGTCTCTACTACTAAGTCTTCATATTTTACACAGAGGTCAATGGTCGTTCCATACGGATGAACGGAACATTTTGAAGGGCCATTTGCCAAATCAATAACATTTATTTACTTAAATGACGGTTTTCTAGCATTAATGGTTGCGAGGAACAGGAACGGGCCGGGCCGGACTGGGAACACGCATCACTGGTCTGGTGCGAGGAACAGGAACGGGCCGGGCCGGACTGGTGACACGCACCACTGGTCTGGTGCGAGGAGAAGGAACGGGCCGGGCCGGACTGGGAACATGCACCACTGGCTTGGTGCGGGGAGCAGGCACGGGCCGTACCTGACTGGGAACATGCACCACTGGCCTGGTGCGAGGAGCAGGAACGGGCCGGGCCGGACTGGCAACACGCACCACTGGCCTGGTGCGAGGAACAGGAACGAGCTGGGCCGGACTGGGAACACGCACCACTAGTCTAGTGCGAGGAGCAGGAACGGGCCGGGCCGGACTGGGAACACGCACCACTAGCTTGGTGCGAGGAACAGGAACGGGCCGGGCCGGACTGGGAACACGCACCACTAGTCTGGTGCGAGGAGCAGGAACGGGCCGGGCCGGACTGGCGACACGCACTACTGGCTTGGTGCGGGGAGCAGGCACGGGCCGGGCCGGACTGGCGACATGCACTACTGGCTTGGTGCGGGGAGCAGGCACGGGCCGTACCGGACTGGGAACATGCACCACTGGCCTGGTGCGGGGAACAGGAATGGGCCGGGCCGGACTGGGAACACGCACCACTGCTCTGGTGCAATGAGCAGGAATGGGCCGGACTGGCGACACGCACCACTGGCCTGGTGCGAGGAACAGGAACGGGCCGTACCGGACTGGGAACACGCACCACTAGCTTGGTGCGAGACGCAGGCACGAGGTGTACCGGTCTGGGAACTGACGTTAGAGATCTCCAACTGTACCAGTCTTTCACTCTCCGCGCCCAGTCGTCCTCCCGTGAGGACTCCTCCCTGAGCCCCCACGAGTGCAGTGGTCAGGGCTCTTCTCCTTCGATCCCCGACCACCCTTTTAGCACCCCCAAAACATTTTCTTGGGGCTGTTTCTCGGGCTTCCTCCTCAGCCGGTGCCTTCTGCGTTGCCGTTGCTCCTCTCTAAACCAGGCCTCCACTGTCTCCTCCCAAGGACGGCGATCCATCCCAGCCTGAATCTCCTCCCATGTCCAGGATCCCTTTCCGTCCAGGATCTCCTCCCATGTCCAGGATGTCTCCTCCTGGGCACGCTGCTTGGTCCATCTTTGGTGGGATCTTCTGTCACGTTCGTTGAAGGACGGGTCAGACCAAGGCGCAGCGTGAAATGCATACATGTTTATTACAACGATAAACACACGAACAAAACAACAAAACAACGTAACGTGAAGTCCTCAGGCTAAACACAAAACAAGCCTCTACACGGAACAAGATCCCACAACTAATGATAACAAACAGGCTACTAAAGTATGATCCCCAATCAGACACAATGAGCAACAGCTGCCTCTGATTGGGAATCACACCCGGCCAAACATAGAAACACACAACATAGAATGCAAACATAGAAATACTAACATAGATATCCACACCCTGACTCAACATACAAGAGTCCCATAAGTCAGGGCGTGACAATAGACATGAATAGATAAGTCACGTTACAAGGAAGCACTTTTGGTGAAAATGTTACAAGAGAACGCATAGTGTAAGGAGGCCCTATAATATTAAAAGTATCAAAGAGGTCCTATCAAGTAGCAGAGAGGCCCTATCATGGTAGCAGGGAGGCCCTGTCCGTATCATAGAGGACCTAAAGGTATCAAAGAGGCCCTATTTCAGGTTGCATAGAGGCCTTTACAGATCTCTCTATCAAGTTTTGCTATAAATGAACTAAACTAAATTATCTCTCTCGCTAGCTGTGTGTGTATGTGTATGTGTGTGTGTAGGTGTGTGTGTGTGTATGTGTGTGTGTAATGTGTGTGTGCGTGTGTGTGTGGTGTGTGTGATTCTGTCCACATGTATGACTAAGTGTGCGTGAGAGAGAGTTGATTTGCTCTGACAGGTTAACCACAGACAGTGTGATGATCCAACTACGCATTTTGTAAAGTACCAGTCAAAAGTTTGGACACACCTACAATGGCTTGCAAAAGTATTCACTCATTTGGCATTTTTCCTATTTTGTTGCCTTACAACCTGGAATTAAAATTGATATTTTGGGGGTTTGTACCATTTGATTTACACAACATGCCTACCACATTGAAGATGCAAAATATTTTTGATTGTGAAATAAACAAGAAATAAGACAAAAAAAAAAACAGAAAACTTGAGCATGCATAACTATTCACCCCCACCAAAGTCAATACTTGTAGAGCCACCTTTTGCAGCAATTACAGCTGCAAGTCTCTTGGGGTATGTCTCTATAAGCTTGGCACATCTAGCCACTGGGACTTTTGTCCATTCTTCAAGGCAAAAGTGCTCCAGCTCCTTCAAGTTGGATGGGTTCTGCTGGTGTACAGCAATCTTTAAGTCATACCACAGATTCTCAATTGGATTGAGGTCTGGGCTTTGACTAGGCCATTCCAAGACATTTAAATGTTTCCCCTTAAACCACTCAAGTGTTGCTTTAGCAGTACGCTTAGGGTCATTGTCCTGCTGGAAGGTGAACCTCCGTCCCAGTCTCAAAATTCTGGAAGACTGAAACAGGTTTCCTTCAAGAATTTCCCAGTATTTAGCGCCATCCATCATTCCTTCAATTCTGAACAGTTGCCCAGTCCCTGCCGATGAAAAATATCCCCACAGCATGATGCTGCCACCATCATGCTTCACTGTGGGGATGGTGTTATCGGGGTGATGAGAGGTGTTGGGTTTGCGCCAGACATAGCGTTTTCCTTGATGGTCAAAAAGCTCAATTCTAGTCTCATCTGACCAGTGTACCTTCTTCCAAATGTTTGGGGAGTCTCCCACATGCCTTTTGGCGAACACCAAACGTGTTTGCTTATTTATTTCTTCATGCAATGGCTTTTTCTGGCCACTCTTCCGTAAAGCCCAGCTCTGTGGAGTGTATGGCTTAAAGTGGTCCTATGGACAGATACTCCAATCTCCGCTGTGGAGCATTGCAGCTCCTTCAGGGTTATCTTTGGTCTCTTTGATGCCTCTCTGATGAATGCCCTCCTTGCCTGGTCCATGTGTTTTGGTGGGCGGACCTCTCTTGGCAGGTTTGTTGTGGTGCCATACTCTTTCCATTTTTTAATAATGAATTTAATGGTGCTCCGTGGAATGTTCAAAGTTTCAGATATTTTTTAATAACTCAACCCTGATCTGTACTTCTCCACAACTTTGTCCCTGACCTGTTTGGAGAGCTCCTTGGTCTTCATGGTGCCTCATGCTTGGTGGTGCCCCTTGCTTAGTGGTGTTGCAGACTCTGGGGACTTTCAGAACAGGTGTATATATACTGAGGTCATGTGAAAGATCATGTGACACTTAGATTGCACACAGGTGGACTTTATTTAAATAATTATGTGACTTCTGAAGGTAATTGGTTGCACCAGATCTTATTTAGGGGCTTCATAACAAAGGGGGTGAATACATATGCACGTATCACTTTTCCGTTATATATTTTTTATACTTTTTTGAAACAAATTATTTTTTACATTTCACTTCACCAATTTGGACTATTTTGTGTATGTCCATTACATGAAATCCAAATAAAAATCAATTTAAATTACAGGTTGTAATGCAACAAAATAGGAAAAACGCAAAGGGGGATGAATACTTTTGCAAGGCACTGTACTCAAAATATATTTTATATTTGCGATTCTGCAAATAGCCACCCTTGATGACAGCTTTGCACACTCTTGGCATTCTCTCAACCAGCTTCATGAGATAGTCACCTGCAATGCATTTCAATTAACAGGTGTGCCTTGTTAAAAGTTAATGTGTGGAATTTATTTCCTTCTTAATGTGTTTGAGCCAATCAGTTGTGTTGTGACAAGGTGGGGGGGTATACAGAAGATAGCCCTATTTGGTAAAAGACCAAGTCCATATTATGGCAAGAACAGCTCAAATAAGCAAAGAGAAACAACAGTCCATCATTACTTTAAGACATGAAGGTCAGTCAATCCGGAAAATGTCAAGAACTTTGAACGTTTCTTCAAGTGCAGTCACAAAAAACATCAAGCGCTATGATGAAACTGGCTCTCATGAGGACTACCACAGGAATGGAAGACCCAGAGTTACCTCTGCTGCAGAGGATAAGTTCATTAGAGTTACCATCCTCAGAAATTGCAGCCCAAATAAATGCTTAAAAGAGTTCAAGTAACAGACACATCTCAACAGGAGACTGTGTGAATCAGGCCTTCATGGTCGAATTGCTGCAAAGAAACCACTAATAAAGGACACCAATAATAAGAAGAGACTTGCTTGGGCTAAGAAACACGAGCAATGGACATTAGACCGGTGGAAATTTGTCCTTTGGTCTGGTCCAAATTGGAGATTTTTGGTTCCAACCGCCGTGGCTTTGTGAGACGCGGTGTGGGTGAACGGATGATCTCCACATGTGTATTTCCCACCGTAAAGCATGGAGGAGGAGGTGTTATGGTGTGGGGGTGCTGTCTGTGAGTTATTTAGAATTGAAGGCACACTTAACCAGCATGGCTGCCACAGCATTCTGCAGTGATAGCCATCCCATCTGGTTTGGGCTTAGTGGGACTATCATTTGTTTTTCAACAGGACAATGACCCAACAAACATCCAGGCTGTGTAAGGGCTATTTTACCAAGAAGGAGAGTGATGGAGTGCTGCATCAGATGACCTGGCCTCCACAATCCCCCGACCTCAACCCAATTGAGATGGTTTGGGATGACTCGGACGGCAGAGTGAAGGAAAAGCAGCCAACAAGTGCTCAGCAGATGTGGGAACTCCTTCAAGACTGTTGGAAAAGCATTCCAGGTGAAGCTTGTTTAGAGAATGCCACCAGTGTGCAAAGCTGTCATCAAGGCAAAGGGTGGCTATTTGAAGAATCTCAAATATAACATACATTTTATTTGTTTAACACTTTTTTGGTTACTACATGATTCCATATGTGTTATTTCATAGTTTTGATATCTTCACTATCATTCTATGATGTAGAAAATAGTAAAAATAAAGAAAAACCCTTGAATGAGTAGGTGTGTCCAAACATTTGACTGGTACTGTACCTTTCACAAACACACACACACACACACAAATGCACACACACACACACACAGGTTCAACACGGACGGGTTCACCCAGGCATTGGCTATGATCCACGCTGTAGAGTCGGCCAACAGATCCCCTGTCCTGACTACACTAGGGATCTCTCTGGGGTACCGTATCCATGACTCCTGCTCTGATGTCACCACTGCTCTGAGGGCCTCAGCTGACTTCACACAGGTAAAAGCTCTTTAGCCAAAACGTTGGTCAAATCAATCCACAGCAAGGATAGACGACTGTGTTACCTCTTTTTCATGTGTATAGTTCATCTTCCATTAGCCAGCACCTCATATAAAGGGTGTACATTCTTTACTTCACACAGGAGCCAACCACGGACTGTAGGAGAGGGGCCAACACCTCTACCTGTCCCCCGCCTATCATGGCCGTCATAGGGGCCTCTTCCTCTGAGATTTCCATCTCCGTTGCCCGGCAGCTCAACCTGGAGCTCATTCCTCAGGTAAGCAGTCAAAACCCACCCACAGAGTGACGATTGATGGACAGTAACAAAAGGGTTGATACAATAATGAATAACTGAGTTGTGTTGAGTTAATGGTGACAGTATTGAGCTACTTGACAGACAGCAATGATGATACAAATTAATGACAAAATCACTCCAACACAGGACCACTGGAAATTCATTCTCTCTTCGAATCATTACAGATCAGTTACGCCTCCACCGCCGTCATCCTGAGCGACAAGAACCGTTTCCCTACATTCCTGAGGACCATACCTAGCGACCTGTACCAGACGCAGGCCATGGTCCAGTTGCTTAGCGACAGCAAATGGACCTGGGTGGGTGTGATCACCACGGATGGAGACTACGGCCGCTCAGCCCTTGACAGCTTCGTCTCCCAGGCAACCGTCTCAGGGATCTGTGTGGCCTTCAAGGAGATCCTCCCTAATTCACTAACCAGCCCTGACGGTGAATCAGCAGTCAGGCAAGCCGCTGCCACCCTCCGCCGGAACCCCAATGTCAAGGTGGTGGTGTCATTCGCCAAGCCTACTCAAATGATGTACCTATACCAGGAGCTGATTGGTCCGGGGTCGGGGCTGGGGGAGAGGGTGTGGGTGGCCAGTGACAGCTGGTCCTCGTCCAAAGAGGTCCTGGGAAAGATGGACCTCCCAGATATCGGCCATGTGGTAGGCTTCACCTTCAAAAGAGGGGACCTGGCTCCTTTCCATCACTACCTGATGAATCTGAGTGACAGCAATGATGTCATAGGAAACAACTCCTTCCTAAAGGAGTTCTACTCCCTGCCAAACGGGTCGGGAGACCCAAGGGTTGTGTCCTCTTCCACAGGCGCAGCAAAGATCCTACTAAACAACTGCCATGCGGACATAGTCTTCAGTGTGGAGATGGCTGTCAGTGCCATCGCCCATGCAGTGGCTGATATCTGCAGCAAAAAGGACTGCAAGACAGCAGGCACTGTCCAACCCTGGAAGGTAGCTACTGCACAACTCCTCATGTCAGCACATCAAACTGTACTTTTATTCTGTATCTCATCTAATATACACCGAATATACCAAACATGAGGAACACCTTCCTAATATTGAGTTGCACCTCAGAAAATCCTCTATTTGTTGGGGCATGGACATAGTGTCGAAAGTGGTCTAGAAGGATACTGGCCCATGTTGACTCCAATGCTTCCCACAGTTGTGTCAAGTTGGCTGGATGTCCATTGGGTGGTGGACCATTCTTGATACACACGGGAAACTGTTGAGCGTGAAAAACGCAGCAGCGTTGCAGTTCTTGACACCTGGCACATACTACCAAATCCCGTTCAAAGCCACTTAATCGCACACATACACAATCCAAGTCTCAATTGTCTCAAGGTTAAAAATCCTTCTTTAAGCTATCTCCTCCTCTTCACCTACACTGATTGAAGAGGATTTAACAAGTGACATGGAAATAGCAGGTTTTCTTAATGTTTTGTGTACTCAGTGTATTTTGGATATGGCTTGGGTCTACGATATGTGAACTTGCATATGAAAATGCATTTGCATTTGTTTCAGGTGCTTGAAGCACTGAGGGGCAGTCGGTTTGAGCTGGAGGGGAAAAGCTACAGGTTTGACCCAAAAGGAGACATTAACCTGGGCTATGATGTAACCCTGTGGAGGTCTGTGAGAGGGGTCATCAACATCAGTGACATTATAGCTGAGTACCATCCAATCAACAACAGCTTCAGCTACACCAGCGGACACACCAAAAAAATCACTGACCTGAAGGTAAGGGTTAGGGTTAAGGTTAGGGTTACGGTTACGGTTACGGTTGGGGTTAGGGTTAGGGTTAGGGTGAGGGTAAAGGTTGAGGGTGAGGGTTAGGGTTAAGGTTAGGTCTCACTCTCTTTCAGTCTGTTTGCTAGGCTGCCACACAAAGTACACATCCATATTAACCAATCTGTAGCGATTGATGTTGGACGGAGTCAGACGCAGAGAGTAAATCACGGAATAAATGGTTTAATCAATAACCAGAGGTACGCATCAATGCGTAATACACACCAGTGCGGACAAACGGTGCACAGGGTCAAATAAGGCACACGGGTGAACAATCCAGCGATACACAATACATTTGAGCACCACCGAACTATAATCTCCTCTACAATAAACAATCACACACAAAGACAAGGGGGCAGAGGGAACACTTATACAGGTACTGATGAGGGGATATGAACCAGGCGTGTGTAATAAACAAGACAAAACAAATGGAATGATGAGATGAGGAGAGGAGGCAGCTTTGGAGGAAGTCGTACAGTACCCCCCCTTGACGCGCAGCTCCAGCAGCGCACCGACACCGGCCTTGGGGACGGCCAGGAGGACGCGGAGCAGGGCGAGCCGGATGGCGACGGTGGAAATCCCACAACAGGGAGGGATCGAGGATATCCCTCACCGGGACCCAGTACCGCTCCTCCGGACCGTACCCCTCCCGCTCCACGAGGTACTGAAGGCCCCCTACCCGATGCCTCGAATCCAGGATGGAATGGACGGAGTACGCCGGGGCCACCTCGATGCCTCAGACTCCTGGAGCGGACCAGCTACCACCAGCCTGAGGTGAGACACATGGAACGAGGGGTTAATACGATAAACTGGAGGGAGTAGTAACCTATAGGTAACCTCATTTATTCTCCTCAGGACTTTGAATGGCCCCACAAACCGCAGGCTCAGCTTCCGGCAGTGCAGGCAGAGGGGCAGATTCTGGGTCGAGAGCCAGACCCTATCACCCGGTACAAAGACCGGGGCCTCACTGCGGTGGCGGTCAGCGTTGGCCTTCTGGCGATGCACGGCGCGCTGGAGATGGACGTGAGCAGTGTTCCACGTCTCCTCCACGAGCCGAAACCAGTCATCCACCGCAGGAGCTTCGGTCTGGCTCTGATGCCACAGTGCCAGAACCGGCTGATTACCTAAAACAGTTTGAAATGGCGTGAGGTTAGTGGAGGAGTGGCGGAGAGAGTTCTGGGCATATTCGGCCCATGGCCAGAACACCGACCACTCCCCCGGCCGGTCATGGCAGTAGGACCACAGGAACCTACCCACATCTTGATTCACCTGCCCATTAGACTCGGGGTGAAACCCAGAGGTCAGGCTGACCGAGACCCCCAGACGTTCCATGAACGCCTTCCAGACCCTGGATGTAAACTGGGGACCCTGGTCAGACTCTATGTCCTCTGGCACCCCATAGTGCCGCAAGACATGAGTAAACAGGGCCTCCGCAGTCTGCAGGGCCGTGTGGAGAACGGGCAGAGAAAGGAGGCGGCAGGCTTTGGAAAAGCGGTCCACAACAACCAGGATGGTGGTGTTACCCTGAGAGAGGGGAAGATCAGTAAGAAAGTCAATACACAAGTGGGACCATGGCCGTTGTGGAACTGGTAAGGGATGTAACTTACCCGTTGGGGGGGGCTTAGGTGCCTTACTCTGGGCGCACACCGAGCAGGAGGAGACATACACCCTCACATCCTTAGCCACGGTAGGACACCAGTACTTTCCGGTCAGGCAGCGCACTGTACGGCCAATACCTGGATGACCAGAGGAGTGGGACGTGTGTGCCCAATAGATCAGACGGTCACGGACAAGAGACGGCATATACTGCAGTCCAGCTGGGCGCTGAGGTGGAGATGGCTCTGTGCAGAACGCCCGCTCTATGTCCGCGTCCATCGCCCACACTACCGGCGCCACAATGCAGGAGGCCGGGAGTATGGGGGTGTTGTCTATGGGCCTCTCCTCTGTGTCGTACAGCAGTGACAGTGCGTCTGCCTTCATGTTCTTCGTACCTGGGATGTAAGATAGTGTAAAATCAAACCGGGTGAAGAATAGGGCCCACCTGGCCTGGCAAGGGTTCAGCCTCCTCGCTGCTCGGATGTACTCCAGGTTACGGTGGTCCATCCAGACGAGGAAAGGGTGTTTTGCCCCCTCGAGTCAGTGCCTCCACACGGTCAGGGCTCTGACAACAGCCAACAGCTCCCGATCACCAATGTCGTAGTTCTGCTCCGCCGGGCTGAGCTTCTTGGAGAAGAAGGCACAGGGGCGGAGCATGAGACAGGACAGTGCCTATCCCTACCTCGGACGCATCCACCTCCACTACGAATGGTAGTGATGGATCGGGATGGGCCAGTACCGGGGATGAGGTGAACAGAACCCTCAGGTTACTGAAGGCCCTGTCAGCCTCAGGAGACCAGCGGAGCCGGGACAGCCCACCCTTCAACAGAGAAGTGATGGGAGTTGCGACCTTGCCAAAGCCTCGGATAAACCTCAGATAGTAGCTGGCAAAGCCAATAAAGTGCTGTACCTCCTTTACCGTGGTTGGAATCGGTCAATTACGCATGGCTGAAATGCGATCTCCCTCCATCTCCAATCCCTGCCCGATGAGGTGGTAATTTGGTCGCCAGCGTTTTGGAAAACGCGTGCGCCAAATCAAGGTATTCGTGGGGAATGCGCATGGTGGAGGTAGTGTCTGGACTTTCCACTATGGTTGCACCAACGGAAACAGCCAGACACCTACCCTGACACTCTCGCGACCACCCTGTGAGAACCTTCTGCGGCCATGAAAAGGTGGGGTTGTGTAGTGCTAACCAGGGAAGACCCAACACGACAGGGAAATCAGGTGACTCAATAATTAAAAAAAGTGACTTGCTCTCAATGGGTGTCTTGTGTAACCATCATGACTGGTGCTGTAACCTCCCTAACGAACCCTGACCCTAATGGTCGACTGTCAAGTGATTGGATGGGTAGTGGAATGGATAGGGGAACCAATGTAATACATAGACTATGTGCTAACGACCTGTCCAGAAAGTTCCCAACTGCGCCTGAATCGACCAGCGCCTTACACTGGGGAACTACCGTGTAATCAGGGAAGTGGATTTGTAGGGTACAGTGCGCAGCAGAGGGCTCTGAATGAGTGTGCGTGTTCCTGCCTGCCGCCTCCAGACCCAAAAGTACACTGATGACAGCGTGCAGTAGAATGTCCTCTCGTGCCACAAGAGTGACAATGGCGCTGTCGTCCTCCGCCGCACCACCCAGCTCCATCATCTTGTGATCCGGGTTGGGGGGGTGAAACGGGAAGGTGTCCTCTAGAAGCCAGCAGATTGTCCAACCGGATGGCCATGTCCACCAGTTAATTGAAGGACAACGTGGTATCCCGGCAGGCTAGCTCCCTTTGGACGTCCTCTCGCAGGTGGCACCGGAAGTGATCGATGAGGGCCCGCTCGCTCCACCCAGACCCAGCCGCTAGAGTCCTGAACTCCAGGGCAAAGTCCTGCGCGGTCCTCGTCCCCTGCCTCAAATGGACCAGCCGCTCTCCCGCCTCTCTCCCTTCGGGAGGGTGATCGAAGACGGCCCAGAAGAGGCGAGCGAACTCCCCGTAGTTGTCCAACGCGGCTCATCCTTCACTCCAGACCGCGTTGGCTCACTCCAGGGCTTTGCCCGAGAGGCAGGAGACGAGGGCGGACACCTTCTCCCGCTCCGAGGGAGCCGGGCTGATGGTGGAGAAATAGAGGTCCAGCTGCAGGAGGAAACCCTGGCAGCGGGCTGCTGTCCCTTCGTACTCCCTCGGTCGGGAAAGGTGAATCCCTCTGGGTGCTGGGGTGTGGGTGGCTGGATCCGGTAGCTCAGCTGGTCCCGAAGGGTCGGGTCCTCTCCCCTCCGGGCGTTGGACGACCTGGAGAACCCGATCCATCGCTTCGCCCAAGCTGGCTAACATATTCGAATGCTCCCGGACCCGGTCCACGACTCCAGACATATTCCCGGTTCCTGCTGACTCCATGTATTCGGGTGTGTGATTCTGTAGCGGGTGAAAATAAGGCACACGGGTGAACAACCCAGCGATACACAATATAATCGAGCTCCACTGAGCTATAATCTCCTCTACAATAAACAATCACACACAAAGACATGGGGGCAGAGGGAACACTTATACAGGTACTGATGAGGGGATATGAATCAGGTGTGTGTAATAAACAAGACAAAACAAATAGAATGATGAGATGAGGAGCGGCAGTGGCTAGAAGGCTGGTGACGACGAATGCCGAAGCCTGCCCGAACAAGGAGAGGAGGCAGCTTCGGAGGAAGTCGTGACACTATCCCACTTGACATAGTGAGACACAAACACAAACATGTCGGTATGTCAAACAATCTACCTTTTCTTCCTCAAAGTGACTAAAGAAAACTAAACATACCTGTTTGAGAGACTTCTCAGACAAACTGGAAAACAAGTAAAGATGGAAATTAAATAATCAGTGAAACAATGAGCATTGTTTGAATATGAAAACCACATACCTTGGCACACACTGGGAGCACCTGTCTGTTATCACACATTTCTGTTAGATCTCAGTGATGCTCTAAAAACAAAACAAAAACAATACTCATAATTACCAGAGCATATAATCCCTGGTTGAATAGTTTGAATACACCAGGTCTATTGAACAAGTCGAGAGCTAGGTTAAACTGTGCCCTGGAAACTGGCCGTACATGTATAGTCTAATTTGAATACTACTATTAATAGATTTCAGTCACAGTTTTTGGGGGTCAGCCATTTAAATTAGTGCATTGTTTCCCAATGCAGGATGTGGTGTCTGTGTGCTCAGCTAGCTGTGAACCTGGGATGTTCAAGAAGACTGCTGAGGGTCAGCACACCTGCTGCTATGAATGTATCAACTGTACTGAGAACCACTTCACCAACAACACTGGTTAGTTCTCCTGTACTGTCTCTCCATACACACCAGTGTACTCTAACTCTCCTCAGTTCACACAATCTTACAACACTGTCCTTATCCAACACTGTTAGTACTAGGGAACAACACATATATTTCTAAATGCTAAACAGTTGTTCAAGCACTATCCTCCCTTCCAACTCTTTGTGTGCCTCTGTCTGCTCTCCAGACATGGACCAGTGTCTGTCTTGTGACACAAAGAGAGAGTGGTCCTTGGAAGGGAGCTCTGGATGTACCCATAAGACCCTGGAGTTCTTCTCCTGGCAGGATGGCTTTGCGGTGGTGCTGCTGGCGCTGGCGGCCCTGGGCATCATCCTAGTTCTCCTGGTGGGGGCGCTCTTCCTACACCACCACCAGACCCCCGTGGTGAAGGCTGCCGGGGGGCCTCTCTCCCAGCTCATCCTGCTCTCCCTAGTGGGAAGTTTTGTTAGCGCTGTGTTCTTCGTAGGTCATCCCAGCAGCCTCCAGTGTAAGGTATGTACGGTACACACAGTTTGGGAAACACTTCTGTAATGCACTGTCTGTGACATTGTCTGATTGTACCAGTGTCAGTTTGTGAATTCATGGTTTATTGTGTGTGTATTGTTCTGAACCTTTTGTAACTTTGTGGCAAGGAAATTAGTTTGTAGACGCAAAGCAAATGTAAATACAAAGAGATAATACAGTTCTGTCTCATTGTCTCATCTCTTCTCATCTCATTGTCAAGGTGCGTCAGGTGCTGTTTGGCCTCAGTTTCACCCTGTGTGTTTCCTGCATCCTGGTCAAGTCCCTGAAGATCCTGCTTGCCTTCCAGCTCAACCCTGATCTGAAGGACGTTCTCCGCCGCCTCTACCAACCCTACGCCATCATTTGTCTCTGTGTGGCCCTACAGGTTCTCACCTGCACCCTGTGGCTGGTCCTGCAGAGCCCCTGGGACAAGGCCACCGTCTTCGCCACCACTGTGCTGGCCGAGTGTGACGAGGGCTCCTACGTGGCGTTTGGTGTGATGCTGGGCTACATTGCTGTCATGGCGCTTGTCTGTTTCGCCTGCGCGTTTAAAGGCCGCAAGCTGCCACAGAAGTACAACGATGCCAGGTTCATCACCTTCAGCATGCTCCTCTACTTGATGTCCTGGGTGATCTTCGTGCCCATCTATGTGACCACCTCAGGGAAGTACCTGCCAGCGGTGGAGATGGTGGTCATCCTCATTTCCAACTACGGCGTCCTCAGCTGTCATTTCTTCCCCAAGTGCTACGTCATCCTCTTCAAGAAGGAGCACAACACCAAGAATGCCTTCATGAAGAACGTGTATGAGTATTCCAGAAAGGGCATTTCTGACTCTAGTGCTGTCTCTGAGACTTCAGTCTCTCAGACAGAAGGGAAGTGCACCAGTCACCCTTACTCCATCAGTTCACCTTCTTTCTTCATGTCTCCTCCACCAATAGAACCCACAGCATCTCAGAACTGCTGGTCCATTATCCAGTACATTGACACTGCCACCCAGTGCACCGTAGTAGACCATGGAGTGTTTGTCACAGGTCAGCTGACTCGACCATACCGTCTGAGAAGAAAGAGCCTATGAGTGGACCACTGTCTGGAACTTTTACTTCTTACGGTACATCACACAGTGTGTCTCTATGTTTCTCTCATTGGTTTGACTGTTAAACATTTTGCTTAGTCTACTGGTACGTTTTTTGCCCAAGCGGGTTGTTGATTTTTACATTCAAGGGTAACACTTTATTTGACACTGATATGGACATGACAAACAGGCATAACTTCTGTCATACGGTGTCATATTTATCTATAAATATTTGTATTGGTTACGCATCAATGGTATGCAGGATTGCTTTATTTGTGAACTGCATATAGTGTCTATACACACTTTAGTGTGAAATCATGGGGGATGTTGGTATTTGCTATGGGCATACTGTCATGTCATGTATTGGATCCCTGAATAGGCAGTTTCTGTGCGCAATGTGTACAGTAAACAGCATTTATCTGCGAGCTAATGCAGCAGGATACATATGAGGTATTATACAACGGGTGGGTCTAATCCTGAATGCTGATTAGTTAAAACCCCATTCCGCTGTCTCATCAGCCCAGCCAAGCAATTTATAAACATGATCTCCACTATAAAAAGCATCTAGACATTATCTCACATTTCTTTTAGACTAACATTTAGTTTTCAACAGCGGAGATTTGCATAAACCTTGCTGTCTGTCTCCGACATTTGCAACATAGTTTCAATATTGAAATTTGATCTCCAGCTGTCCCATAGTAATGAATGTGTTGGGAGTCGGGATGAGACAGACACACAGGTAGGCAGCGTTTCTCAGCCAGTCAAAATCATGAATCAGCTGGCATCGTTTTTATGGATATATACAAAGAAATGTCAATTGAAAAAAGGTAAAATGAAACGAAGTGCAGCTAGTTTCAGTCTTTCCAGCTTCACTTTGAAGTGATTGTGTTAGCTGTGTTATCTTCTAGCTCCTCTGAACAACATTGTCCTCACGAGTGAGCACATTTTCTATGCCAGATTTGTGTCGGGACTATATCTTGTCGAAGGATGAACACCCGTGCCAATATATGCTCCAAACACCGGCTTCTCAGGCATTATCACTTAATTACATTTCATATTGAAAACATGTCTACGATGAACACTATTGTGGGAATTTTGATCTGTTTCTTAATGCAGGCTAGTGGACGTTATTTACATTATTACATATTTCCAAATACCTTTAAATCTATTTCCACATTATTCATGTATATTATTCATGTATATATCCACATTATTTTCTGTATATTAAAAGTTTGAATGTGCAGTTGACTTTCAGTTGCTGTTTCCATGCTCTACATACACACCCATTAAATTATTTACCCATTTAAGCAGGTGTAACTTCTCTCTCTGTGTCTGTTGACATCTTGACACCGTATCTGCTTCTTCTCACTGTCTGCTCTGTTTGCAGAGCCCACCCGATGAGCACACATTACATTATGCTATCTATTTAGGCTGCAGGCCTTATGCCACAGTGACACGGGAAGAAAGAGAGTGAAAGAGAGTGAGAGTACTGCTGGCATTTTCCCAGTGCCCAAACACATGTCCTTGTAGTACCTGCATGTACACTGAGCTCTTCCCTCCACAGTCTGGAGCCCTGTCCTTCAAAGCTAAAATATCCCGGCCTCTACAGTAGTAGAATATACCATGAATGAACTGTGGGCTGCTTCTCTGCTTCTGAACAGTAGTCTCAAAAACCCTCCCCTAAGCAACAGCAGAGACTACCCAGCTAGCACATAACGTTCTGAGAACCATATGTTTCTTAGAGCTTGGGAACTTTTTGGGAATGGTGCAGGATAGTTCCTTGGCTTTGGAACATTCTCAGCACATTGAAGGAACTTGACAAAAAAATAATTCGTTACTTTAACAGAACATTTCCTAAAAGTTCAATTTTAGTACTTCAGCATTATGTTTCCTACAGGCAAGGCCAGTTCCAGGCATAAGCAAAAAACAAACATTTTTAGGAACAGTCAGGGTCTCAACTTACTATTGAGAGTAAGAATAGTAAAATACACCAGGTGCAATTTCGACATTTTGTTGTGCATCAGCAGTTTGAGATGTCAGTCACTGATAGTCACTCAATTAGCCATGTCAGCTAACCATTTTTTAATTGGTAGTTAGTCTAGCCAGCTATCTAAGCTATATAAGCTATCCCGACCGGATATGCAGGGCAAGTGCCCAGGGGCCCTGACCCCAGGGGGCCCCCATTGATTTTGTTAGTCATTCTCACTCAGATATCATATTAACATGGCATAAGTCATTACAAAATGTCAGGAATTTTGCCCCATGGCAAAATGTGTAGAGTTGCAGAAAATGTGCTTTAAAGGTCCAATGCAGACATTTTTATCTCAATATCAAATCATTTCTAGGTAACAATTAAATACCTTACTGTGATTGTTTTCAATTAAAATGGTCAAAAATAAACAAAAATAGCAAAGAGCAATTTCTCAAGCAAGAATTTTGATAGGACGGTCTGGGAGTGGTTTGAGTGGGGAGGGGAAAACTGAAACTCTCTTAGTTATTGGTTTATCAACTAATTTACCGCATGGTAATGTCACCATGGAAGGCCAAAACTCCATCCCACCAAAACAGGCTGAAATGTCAGGCGGTCTTTTCAAACAGCTCTTACACTAAAAGGGCATTATCATCATGTTCACAATTTCACATTATTATTCCAACCTCATAGTGTGGAAATATATATAAAACACAGGAAAATTATGTTTTTGACTACACTGGGCATTTAAAACTGCACAATTTTCTCTACGCCCCATGGCATAATGTGTAGAATTGCAAGAAATGAACTTTAAAACGTACATTTTTCTCTCCACTGTCAAGAGGGGGGCCACTAAAATGATTTGCCGCGAGGTGGGGAGGCCCGCCAACCAAATCTCGCTTAGGGCCACCATGGTTCTATTTTAAGTCATGTTCTCAAATTGTTCCAAGAATATTAAGAAACAGCGTTCTTCTGTGGGAATTTCAGCACTTCAGCATTATGTTTCCTACAGGATTCCTCATGGTTCTATTTAAAGTCATGTTCTCACATGTTTCATAAAAAACACAAGTAAGCTTTAGTAACGTTCAGAGAACGTTCTAAGAATGTTATTTAAAAACCTACAGTGGCTTGCGAAAGTATTCACCACCCTTGGCATTTTTCCTATTTTGTTGCCTTACAACCTGGAATTAAAATTGATATTTTGGGGGATGGATCATTTGATTTACACAACATGCCTACCACTTTGAAGATGCAAAATATTTTTTATTGTGAAATAAACAAGAAATATGACAAAATAACAGAAAACTTGAGCGTGCATAACTATTCACCCCCCACCCCCCACCACCCCCAAAGTCAATACTTGTAGAGCCACCTTTTGCAGCAATTACAGCTGCAAGTCTCTTGGGGTATGTCTCTATAAGCTTGGCACATCTAGCCACTGGGACTTTAGCCAATTATTCAAGGCAAAACTGCTCCAGCTCCTTCAAGTTGGATGGGTTCCGCTGGTGTACAGCAATCTTTAAGTCATACCACAGATTCTCAATTGGATTGAGGTCTGGACTTTGACTAGGCCATTCCAAGACATTTAAATGTTTCCCCTTAAACCACTCAAGTGTTGCTTTAGCAGTACGCTTAGGGTCATTGTCCTGCTGGAAGGTGAACCTCCGTCCCAGTCTCAAAATTCTGGAAGACTGAAACAGGTTTCCTTCAAGAATTTCCCAGTATTTAGCGCCATCCATCATTCCTTCAATTCTAAACAGTTTCCCAGTCCCTGCCGATGAAAAATATCCCCATAGCATGATGCTGCCACCACCATGCTTCACTGTGGGGATGGTGTTATCGGGGTGATGAGAGGTGTTGGGTTTGCGCCAGACATACCGTTTTCCTTGATGGCCAAAAAGCTCAATTTTAGTATCATCTGACCAGTGTACCTTCTTCCATATGTTTGGGGAGTCTCCCACATGCCTTTTGGGGAACACCAAACGTGTTTGCTTATTTTTTTCTTTATGCAATGGCTTTTTTCTGGCCACTCTTCCGTAAAGCCCAGCTCAGTGGAGTGTATGGCTTAAAGTGGACAGATGGACAGATACTCCAATCTCCGCTGTGGAGCATTGCAGCTCCTTCAGGGTTATCTTTGGTCTCTTTGTTGCCTCTCTGATGAATGCCCTCCTTGCCTGGTCCGTGAGTCTTGGTGGACGGCCCTCTCTTGGCAGGTTTGTTTTGGTGCCATATTCTTTCCATTTTTTAATAATGGATTTAATGGTGCTCCGTGGGATGTTCAAAGTTTCTGATATTTTTTTATAACCCAACTCTGATCTGTACTTCTCCACAACTTTGTCCCTGACCTGTTTGGAGAGATCCTTGGTCTTCATGGTGCCACATGCTTGGTGGTGCCCCTTGCTTAGTGGTGTTGCAGACTCTGGGGCCTTTCAGAACAGGTGTATATATACTGAGATCATGTGAAAGATCATGTGACACTTAGATTGCACACAGGTGGACTTTATTTAACTAATTATGTGACTTCTGAAGGTAATTGGCTTCATAGCAAAGGGGGTGAATACATATGCACGTATCACTTTTCCGTTATTTATTTTTTATACTTTTTTTAAACAAGTTATTTTTTTCATTTCCCTTCACCAATTTGGACTATTTTGTGTATGTCCATTACATGAAAACCAAATAAAAATCCATTTAAATTACAGGTTGTAATGCAACAAAATAGGAAAAACGCCAAAGGCGATGAATACTTTTGCAATGTACTGTATATATTCCGTTCTCAGCATCAACAAAACACTCTCTATCCTCTATCTTGTTAGGTGTGTTCAGATGTGTTGGCTGCACCCACTAATTGGCCACACCTGATGTTAATGAGGGATTGTTTCCTTTGAAATGGGGCCAGTTTGAATAGACTAAAATCAACAGCTTTGTATGAATAAAGAACATGGCATGCTAGATCCATGCTGGTGGCATAGTGAACTAATTCCATGGATAGAGAACAGAAGGTTTGAATCTCACTGATGCCATGTCACAATAAACAAAGAAATTAATTTGCATTATTAATAATATGCCATTTAGCAGACGCTTTTATCCAAAGCGACTTACAGTCATGTGTGCATACATTTTTACGTATGGGTGGTCCCGGGGATCGAACCCACTACCCTGGCATTACAAGCGCCATGCTCTACCAATTAAGCTACAGAGGACCATGCCTAGAGAAATTATTTTTTGTATGTCCTATCTGTGCTAGCAGTGTTAAGCTAGCAGTGTTATTAAAAGTGTTTTTGAAATATTCATTGACATTTTAAAGAAGTTATTCAAAAACCTCAAAATAAGCTATAATTTACATTCTCAGAAAATTAATAAAACCTCCCAGGAAACTTTCAGGGAACCATAGTAAAATGTTCTCAAAACCTCCCTGCAACCTAAAAATGTAAGTTCCCAGAGCAGGTGAAATTTCCACTCCCGTTCTCAGAATGTACAAAAAAACATTACGTTTCACCAGTCAGGAAACTCATGGCTTCGTTCCAGAACCAATGGGAAACCAAAAACATACGTTACCACAACTTCTAAGGACCCAAATGTGCTAGCTGGGTAGGGTCTGGTTTCAATTACTCTTTTGGCAACTTTGATTTAAAAAAAAAAAAAAAATGGGGTGGGTCCTCTTCAGACAGACAACTCTCCCAACACTCACAAGGCAGGCATAACAGAACGTTACGTTTCGAAACCAAAGTTTGCAGGTGTAACCTTTGCAGTGGTTTTAGCCACTTTCCAAATGCACTCATTAAAAATAATGTCAATGATCTCCATCATGCTAGCTACTATTTTGTATTTTATTGAAGTGGATAAGGTAGTGACGTAGTTCCTGCATGACAAATGACTAGAACCTAGGGTCGGGTTTTCGAGACTAGATGAACAGCATCTCTGCTCTATATCACTATGTCTTTGTGGTAAAGAAGCAGTTTGTAGACCGGAGAGCACATTTCTGTGTAAACGGATAGGTCTAAATCGTAACTTCACATCCATGCTTGTAACTCAAGAATTCCCTAAAATCTTCCATTGACATCAATGCATTATTAACAAGAAAGTTTGAGTTAAGTGCACACATCTGAAGTTAGAAGTTTTTTTCAGTAACTCCAGTAAACTTCCACTCCTGTCCCTAACATTGTCACCAGACTTATCAATCATTTCAGGCTGATGTTAACTTTGGTTATGTTCAGAGCATCAAAACCGTGTATCATGGGTAAATTGTAACTGACTGACTGATATATTAATAATAATCATGAGTAGTTATTTATGATGCAACGTGATTTGTAGATCAGTCAGTCTTGGCTCGCGTTCAAATTCGGCAGCAATTTCAAAAGTGCCCTTTGACTTGACCAAGTCTTTGAGGTGTGAGTCATTGAGGAGATGTTTAACTTAGGTCTGTCCTAAATTCCACCAACGAAAGGGGATGATGAACAGTGCACAATCATTGGAATGAGGAAACAAACTATTCAAAATATCTGAAAAATATTTTCATAGACACACAGACATACAGTCAATACACAGTGATGAAAGACACAGAGACCCAGTCCAGTCACACAAACATGCATGCAAACCGACAGACATTCAAAGATTCACACAGATACAAAGATTCACAAAGATACATCACAATGGATTTGAATAAGAAATAGTAACCATATGTACAGTGGGGGAAAAAATTATTTAGTCAGCCACCAATTGTGCAAGTTCTCCCACTTAAAAAGATGAGAGAGGCCTGTAATTTTCATCATAGGTACACGTCAACTATGACAGACAAAATGAGAAAAGAAATTCCTGAAAATCACATTGTAGGATTTTTAATGAATTTATTTGCAAATTATGGTGGAAAATAAGTATTTGGTCAATAACAAAAGTTTATCAATACTTTGTTATATACCCTTTGTTGGCAAAGACACAGGTCAAACGTTTTCTGTAAGTCTTCACAAGGTTTTCACACACTGTTGCTGGTATTTTGGCCCATTCCTCCATGCAGATCTCCTCTAGAGCAATGATGTTTTGGGGCTGTCGCTGGGCAACACGGACTTTCAACTCCCTCCAAATATTTTCTATGGGGTTGAGATCTGGAGACTGGCTAGGCCACTCCAGGACCTTGAAATGCTTCTTATGAAGCCACTCCTTCGTTGCCCGGCGGTGTGTTTGGGATCATTGTCATGCTGAAAGACCCAGCCACGTTTCATCTTCAATGCCCTTGCTGATGGAAGGAGGTTTTCACTCAAAATCTCACGATACATGGCCCCATTCATTCTTTCCTTTACACGGATCAGTCGTCCTGGTCCCTTTGCAGAAAAACAGCCCCAAAGCATGATGTTTCCACCCCCATGCTTCACAGTAGGTATGGTGTTCTTTGGATGCAACTCAGCATTCTTTGTCCTCCAAACACGACGAGTTGAGTTTTTACCAAAAAGTTCTATTTTGGTTTCATCTGACCATATGACATTCTCCCAATCCTCTTCTGGATCATCCAAATGCACTCTAGCAAACTTCAGACGGGCCTGGACATGTACTGGCTTAAGCAGGGGGACACGTCTCTCACTGCAGGATTTGAGTCCCTGGCGGCATAGTGTGTTACTGATGGTAGGCTTTGTTACTTTGGTCCCAGCTCTCTGTAGGTCATTCACTAGGTCCCCCCATGTGGTTCTGGATTTTTGCTCACCGTTCTTGTGGTCATTTTGACCCCACGTGGTGAGATCTTGCGTGGAGCCCCAGATCGAGGGAGATTATCAGTGGTCTTGTATGTCTTCCATTTCCTAATAATTGCTCCCACAGTTGATTTCTTCAAACCAAGCTGCTTACCTATTGCAGATTCAGTCTTCCCAGCCTGGCGCAGGTCTACAATTTTGTTTATGGTGTCCTTTGACAGCTCTTTGGTCTTGGCCATAGTGGAGTTTGGAGTGTGACTGTTTGAGGTTGTGGACAGGTGTCTTTTATACTGATAACAAGTTCAAACAGGTGCCATTAATACAGGTAACGAGTGGAGGACAGAGGAGCCTCTTAAAGAAGAAGTTACAGGTCTGTGAGAGCCAGAAATCTTGCTTGTTTGTAGGTGACCAAATACTTATTTTCCACCATAATTTGCAAATAAATTCATAAAAAATCCTACAATGTGATTTTCTGGATTTATTTTTCTCAATTTGTCTGTCACAGTTGACGTGTATCTATGATGAAAAATACAGGCCTCTCTCATCTTTTTAAGTGGGAGAACTTGCACAATTGGTGGCTGACTAAATACTTTTTTCCCCCACTGTATGTACCATATGTATTTATATTCAGAGGTACAAGGTAAAAACAATATAGTCCTTGTCTGATATGGGATGAGAGGTTTGATTTAGCATGGGTAAATACAGATAATTGTGGTCAGTCTGCTAGCATGAGATGATAACAGCTTCTGGCAAATCTACTGTCATGTATTGTCTTCTACTCTGATAATTCCCCATTCTGAGCATGCCTGTCTGGTTATGACACAATAACACCATGAGGACAGAGACAGGGAGAGGGATAGAGAGAAAGTTTACTTGGCTCATCGCGCTCTAGTGACTCCTTGTTGTGGGCCCGGCGCCTGCAGGCTGACTTCGGTCGTCAGTTGAACAGTGTTTCCTCTGACACTGGTGCGGGCGGGTGTTAAGGAGCGCGGTTTGGAGGACACATGTCTTGACCTTTGCCTCTCCCGAGCTCGTTGGGGAGTTACAGTGATGAGACAAGATCGTAATTGGATATGACAGAAAATAATGTTTGTTCTAATCAATTCAGATGATACATAACAGCTAAATATAAGTCATAAAGAGTTCCACAGAAACTCAGCTTACACCATTCTCACACTTCGAACCCATATCAACAGACCGTAAACTCAAATCAGGTTAACTGACATTGGACAAATACTACACTGAAATAGGATGTGGATGGAATTCTTCTCTTCGAATGCCTAGTCACTGACACTCTGAGGAAATAATCGCCCTTGAGCAGGGAGAGCCAGCTTTAACTGGGAGTGTTTATACTTTACTATTCTATGACAGCAATCCTGATTCTGGATTGCTAATCAACTTGTTTGTGAGAAAATGTGACAATGTGTTATAAATATGGATAGTTTAGGTGTTTTTGGTGTGCATCACAACAGTTAAAACGACAAGGCAAAATATGCAAGCTCTGTGGCCCTGCTATCAGGATGTGAACAAAATAATGCTTCCACTGTCTCAATAAACACAATAAACAACAAGGTTTCCTTTGATAGGAGCAATTTTGAGATGCAGACTCTGTGTCTGTCTAGCCGTGGTAAACAGTGGTGTGAAGTGAAGTTGTCGTTGTTGTTTTACAGTGGATGCCTCCAGTCCTGTGACGTATGACACTCTCAGGTAGACTTCTCGTGATCACACTGAGGTTGGGTTATGTGAAAGGGCTGGGGGGTGGAACTGGATCAGCTGGATAGACAGCACCCACATACAGGAAGTGTCTGGACCAAGACAAAGGAGATGATTGTGGACTACAGGAAAAAAAAGAGGACTGAGCACGCCCCCATTCTCATCGACGGGGCTGTAGTGGAACAGGTTGAGAGCTTCAAGTTCCTTGGTGTCCACATCACCAACGAGCTATCATGGTCCAAACACACCAAGACAGTCGTGAAGAGGGCACGACAAAGCCTATTCCCCCTCAGGAGACTGAAAAGATTTGGCATGGGTCCTCAGATCCTCAAAAAATTATACAGCTGCACCATCGAGAGCATCCTGACTGGTTGCATCAACGCCTGGTATGGCAACTGCTTGGCCTCCGACCGCAAGGCACTACAGAGGGTAGTGCGTACGGCCC
Source organism: Coregonus clupeaformis (assembly GCF_020615455.1). Classification (NCBI taxonomy): domain Eukaryota; kingdom Metazoa; phylum Chordata; class Actinopteri; order Salmoniformes; family Salmonidae; genus Coregonus; species Coregonus clupeaformis. The sequence continues at coordinate 18,194,095 of NC_059219.1, forward strand.
AGTACATCACTGGGGCCAAGCTTCCTGCCATCCAGGACCTCTCTACCAGGCGGTGTCAGAGGAAGGCCCTCAAAATTGTCAAAGACTCCAGCCACCGTAGTCATAGACTGTTCTCTCTGCTACCGCACGGCAAGCGGTACCAGAGTGCCAAGTCTAGGTCCAAAAGACTTCTCAACAGCTTCTACCTCTAAGCCATAAAACTCCTGAACAGCTAATCATGGCTACCCGGACTATTTGCACTGCCCCCCCACCCCCACCCCCCATCCCATCTTTTTATGCTGCTGCAACTCTGTTAATTATTTATGTATAGTCACTTTAACTCTACCCACATGTACATATTACTTCAACTACCTCAACTAGCCGGTGCCCCCGCACATTGACTCTTTATTTTACTTCTGCTCTTTTTTTCTCAACACTTTTTTGTTGTTGTTTTATTTTACTTTTTTATTAAAAATAAATGCACTGTTAGTTAAGGGCTGTAAGTAAGCATTTCACTGTAATGTCTGCGCATGTGGCCAATACAATTTGATTTGATTTGATTTGATTTGGAGGTATGCTTCCTTCTGTCACACATAGCATTAATGCCTCCAGGTAATGTATGCACTGTTACCTCAGACAAAGATGTTCTGATAACAGGGCCAGGACCAGACTTCTTAAACCAGCTGCAGTAACAGTCACTACTAGTCACCATGAGGAACTGTAACAGGCTAGACAAGGTATATTGTAAGGTCCTCTGTGTGTGTGTGTGTGTGTGTGTGTGTGTGTGTGTGTGTTTCATACAAGTTCTGTCAAAACCATAATTGATTTTGTGCAGAAGAATAGACAGATGTCCTGAAGACAAAATCCACTAAATTCCATCCAACAAGAGGCCTTATGTGTAACAGATCATTTTATTTCATATTCTTCATTATTTTACAGTCAAGTCAACATTAACCCCTCATAGAAGAGCCAGACAACAGCTCCATGAGTAACACAGAGAGGAGCTGTTAAGTCGAGGTTCACACACTGCCCTCTGTGGTCCATTGGGTTAAAGGAAACAGAACCACAATGGTGGCATGATACGGTAATCACCTACAGTGAGGGAAAAAAGTATTTGATCCCCTGCTGATTTTGTACGTTTGCCCACTGACAAAGAAATGATCAGTCTATAATTTTAATGGTAGGTTTATTTGAACAGTGAGAGACAGAATAACAACAAAATCCAGAAAAACGCATGTCAAAAATGTTATAAATTGATTTGCATTTTAATGAGGGAAATAAGTATTTGACCCCCTCTCAATCAGAAAGATTTCTGGCTCCCAGGTGTCTTTTATACAGGTAACGAGCTGAGATTAGGAGCACACTCTTAAAGGGAGTGCTCCTAATCTCAGTTTGTTACCTGTATAAAAGACACCTGTCCACAGAAGCAATCAATCAGATTCCAAACTCTCCACCATGGCCAAGACCAAAGAGCTCTCCAAGGATGTCAGGGACAAGATTGTAGACCTACACAAGGCTGGAATGGGCTACAAGACCATCGCCAAGCAGCTTGGTGAGAAGGTGACAACAGTTGTTGCGATTATTCGCAAATGGAAGAAACACAAAAGAACTGTCAATCTCCCTCGGCCTGGGGCTCCATGCAAGATCTCACCTCGTGGAGTTGCAATGATCATGAGAACGGTGAGGAATCAGCCCAGAACTACACGGGAGGATCTTGTCAATGATCTCAAGGCAGCTGGGACCATAGTCACCAAGAAAACAATTGGTAACACACTACGCCGTGAAGAACTGAAATCCTGCAGCGCCCGCAAGGTCCCCCTGCTCAAGAAAGCACATACATGTATACAGGGCCGTCTGAAGTTTGCCAATGAACAATGAATGATTCAGAGGAGAACTGGGTGAAAGTGTTGTGGTCAGATGAGACCAAAATCGAGCTCTTTGGCATCAACTCAACTTGCCGAGTTTGGAGGAGGAGGAATGCTGCCTAACACCCCAAGAACACCATCCCCACCGTCAAACACGGAGGTGGAAACATTATGCTTTGGGGGTGTTTTACTGCTAAGGGGACAGGACAACTTCACCGCATCAAAGGGACGATGGATGGGGCAAAGTACCGTCAAATCTTGGGTGAGAACCTCCTTCCCTCAGCCAGGGCATTGAAAATGGGTCGTGGATGGGTATTCCAGCATGACAATGACCCAAAACACACGGCCAAGGCAACAAAGGAGTGGCTCAAGAAGCAGCATATTAAGGTCCTGGAGTGGTCTAGCCAGTCTCCAGACCTTAATCCCATAGGAAATCTGTGGAGGGAGCTGAAGGTTCGAGTTGCCAAACGTCAGCCTCGAAACCTTAATGACTAGGAGAAGATCTGCAAAGAGGAGTGGAACAAAATCCCTCCTGAGATGTGTGCAAACCTGGTGGCCAACTACAAGAAACGTCTGACTTCTGTGATTGCCAACAAGGGTTTTGCCACCAAGTACTAAGTAATGTTTTGCAGAGGGGTCAAATACTTATTTCCCTCATTAAAATGCTAATCAATATATAACATTTTTTACATGCGTTTTTCTGGATTTTGTTGTTGTTATTCTGTCTCTCACTGTTCAAATAAACCTACCATTAAAATTATAGACTGATCATTTCTTTGTCAGTGGGCAAACGTACAAAATCAGCAGGGGATCAAATACTTTTTTTCCTCACTGTATATGTGCCTTCAGAAAGTATTCATACCCCTTGACTTATTCCACATTTTGTTGTGTTACAGCCTGAATTCAAAATGTATAAAAGTATATAATTTACATAAGTATTAACACCCCTGAGTCAATACATGTTTGAATCACCATTGGCAGTGATTACAGCTGTGTGAGTCTTTCTGGGTAAGATTTGCACACCTGGATTCTACAATATTTGCTCATTATTCTTTTTTAAATTATTCAAGCTCTGTCAAGTTGGTTGTTGATCATGGCTTGTCAGCCATTTTCAAGTCTTACCATAGATTCTCAAGCAGATTTAAGTCAAAACTGTAACTGGGCCACTCAGGAACATTCAATGTCATCTTGGTAAGCAATTTGTCTCCCAGTGTCTGTTGGAAAGCAGACTGAACCAGTTTTTCCTCTAGGAATTTGCCTGTGCTTAGCTCTATTCTGTTTATTTTTATCCTAAAAAAAACTCCCTAGTCATTGCCAATGACAAGCATACCCATAACATGATGCAACCACAACCACCTTGAAAATATGAAGAGTGGTACTTAGTGATGTGTTGTGTTGGATTTGCCCCGAACATAATGCTTTGTATGAAGGACATAAAGTTAATTTCTTTGCCACATTTTTTGTAGTTTTACTTCTAAAAAATAAATAAAAATATGCCAAAACCACTTTCAGTCATGTGCGCATACATTTTTAGAACCCACTACCCTGGCGTTACAAGCACCATGCTCTACCAATTGAGCTACAGAGGACCACTTTAGTGCCTTATTGCAAACAGGATGCATGTTTTGGAATATTTTTTATCCTGTACAAGCTTCCTTCTTCTCACTCTGTCATTTAGGTTAGTACTGTTGAGTAACTACAGTGTTGTTGATCCATCCTCAGTTTTCTCCTATCACAGCCATTCAACTCGAACTATTTTAAAGTCACCATTGGCCTGAGCGGTTCCTTCTTCTCCGGCAACTGAGTTAGAAATGACGCCTGTATCTTTGTAGTGACTGGGTGTATTGATACACCATCCAAAGTGTAATTAATAACTTCACCATGCTCAAAGGGATATTCAATGTCTGCATTTTTTACTCAGCTACCAATAGGTGCTGTTCTTTGCAGGGCATTGGAAAACCTCCCTGGTCTTTGAGGTTGAATCTGTGTTTGAAATTCACTGCTCGACTGAGGGACCTTACATATAATTCTGGGGCGGCAGGTAGCTTAGTGGGTAAGAGCGTTGTGCCAGTAACCGAAAGGTCGCTGGTTCTAATCCCCAAGCCGACTAGGTGAAGAATCTGTCGATGTGCCCTTAAGCAAGGCACTTAACCCTAATTGCTCATGTAAGTCGCTCTGGATAAGAGCGTCTGCTAAATGACGTAAATAACTGTGTGTGGGGTACAGAGATAAGGTAGTGATAAAAAAATAATGTTTGACACTATTATTTCACACTGAGTGAGTCCATGCTTATTGTGTGACTTCAGCAAAGTTATACTCCTGAACTCATTTAGGCTTGCCAGAACAAAGGGGTTGAATAGTTATTGACTCAAGACATTTCAGATTTTCATATTTAATTAATTTCTAAAAATGTCTAAAACATAACTCCACTTTGACATTATGGGGTAGTGTGTAGGCCAGTGACACAAAATCTCAATTTAATCCATTTTAAATTCAGTGTGTAACACCCAAAAAATTGGAGAACGTCAAGGGCTGTGAATGCTTTCTGAAGGCACTGTACTTCTAGCAGTCACACATAGGACTAATGCCTCCAGGTAATATATGCACTGTTACCTCAGACAAAGATGTTCTGATAACAGGGCCAGGACCAGACTTCTAAAACCAGCTGCAGTAACAGTCATTACTAGTCACCATGAGGAACTGTAACAGGCTAGACAAGGTTGTGTGTGTTTCATTCTTAAGAATTGAACAGACAAGTTCTGTCAAAACCATAATTGAAGACAAAATCCCCTATATTCCAGCCGACAAGAGGCCTTGTGTAACAGATCATTTTATTTCATTATTTTAGTCAAGTCGACATTAATTCCTCAAAGGAGAGCCAGACAACAGCTCCATGAGTAACACAGAGAGGAGCTGTTTAGTCCAGCTTCACACACAGCCCTCTGTGGTCCATTGGGTTAAAGTAAAGAGAACCACAATGGCGGCATCATCCGGTAATCACCTACACTAGAGGATTCTGGACAGAATACCCCAGAAGTCCTTATAGCCTCTGTATCAAAGCCAAAATGAAAAAAATTCCCAAATGGGGGAGAAATAAATCAACATAAAACATATCATCCAATCGTACAAACATGAGAAATATTAGAAAACTATACACAATTTTTAATGTGCATGACAAAATGTAGCATTACAAACAGTTTCCATCTCACGTAAATATATATAATTTAAGTCCTTGGATCAATTAATATGGTACTCAAAATGTATACAGAATCTACAATTTTCAAAAACATAACATGCCAAAAGTAAAGAGCCAGGTTTCAGGAGTGATGAGATTAAAACTAAAAGAAAAGTAGAATGCTGAAATACTGTGCTTGTGGTCACACACTTAACGGCTCAGCATGAACTGCTGAGCCTATAGCCAGTTTGGGTTTCCTCCACCAATCAAGAGTTCATATCATTTTTAATAAACAATTAAATCAGTTTTCTAGAAGCTGTTCTAAACAAAACATTCTAGAAGCAGTTCTAAAGGTGAGGGGAACCAGAGGAGACAAACATGACCAACAGAAGATCAGAATAAAGCAGCAACAGATAAGTGTGCAAAGACTCAACCATAAGTACAACACCACAGCATATCTGTCAGAAAACACATTATACTGCATTTAATAAATCACCCCTTCCAATTAGTAGGTATTTTTTCCCCCATATAATTTATTACATGTATATATAATATACAGAGCAACTCGAGTTCAACTGAGCATTTTCTATCAACGTCCAATAGCGTTAAGTAAGTCCAATGCATGGTTAACCACCACTGATAAAACAAAAAGACTGCAGGAAAAACAAATAAGTCATGATATCATAATAACTCATGGTGAGATGAAGGAAAAAACAACAACTACAAAAGAACTCTGAGAGCCTGGGTTTTTATTCACCTGGAGATTGTTACAGACAGACACTGCATCACAAAGACGCTAGTCACTGAACCTAACCCATCTGGCCCTGTACTTGTGGCTGGCTGGCAGCGCTTCAATAAGGAGCACTCACACAAGCAGAACACTCCTCAACGTTACCCTAACGTTGTCCCAATCCTACCGGAAAGTTGTTACAGATAAGCATAAGCCTGGCTGAACGCTATGCTGACTAATGCAGCAAGTTACATGCAGTGCCATCCAACACTATGTATCTACATTACTGCAGTCAGTTTGATGCAACTGGTGTCCTGAATGTTATTCTAACGTTAATATTGCAGCCAGGGCTAAGCAGTGGCGAGCAGCAGATAATAATAATTACAGTTTTTTACCATCTCTCCCTCAAATGAGCAGAAAGATATTTCAACAGAATAAATAAGATTAGGCATCTCCAGGTCAACCATAGTCCATCTTCAACATAGGAGAGACCCCAGAGAAAGAGATGTGCAGAGAAAGAGATGTGCAGCTGCTTTCCAACTTCAAAAATAATATGTCACTGAAATACACACATCATCATTACCATCATGACACAATGTACATCTTCGAGCGAAAACAGTAGGCCGTCTGTAGCCTAGCGTTCTCTCAGCTCTGGTCAAAAGGTACAACAAGTTAGGAAATGAGCTGATACAGTCACTAAACCTCTTCAGGACACTAGTAGGGATAGTTTTACTTGGACTATCTGGTGAAATCCAGAGAATCCTCAGTCAAATGCTTCATATGTTCATATCTTTTGTTTTCTTTTTGAAGACTGAAGAGGTAGTTTCACATTTAAAAAGGAGATATGGAGGGTGATTGAGACACCAGTGTCATTGTAATAATAATAATAATGTATTATTATAATAATATCACAGAAAATAATTATAATAAAATAAAAATACATTTAGGGAGTAAGACAAAATATCAGCCAACTCTTTCTTTCATATGCCTACCATGTTAGGAGGCTTGCCACTGCACAGACTGTATTGTCTACAACAGAAAGAAACAACCCAAATGCTCCATACAGCTCCAGGAAGCTGGGGACAAGTCTCAAACACTGAGAATGAGCTGTCCTCAGTCAGTCAGTCTTTCAGTCAGTCAGTCTCTCCGTCTCGTGCTCACTCTCTCTCTCCAGATAGGGTGGTGTGGCAGGGCAAGGCTAGCCTTGCAGGAGATGAAGATTTGGAGAGAGAGGTGGAGCTGGTGGGTCCAGTGAGAGAGGAGAGATGGGGTAGTGTCATCAGTTCAGTTCTAAACAGCCCTACGGAGGCTGGAATCTCTGGGGCGGGGGTAGTAGATACTCAGAGGGGTGAAGGTCAAAGGTCAGGGTGTGGTTAGAGCTGGAAGCCCTCCATGGGCCCGTCCTGCTGCTGGAAGATGAACTGGCCTTGGTTCTGGTCCACCTGAGGGGCGATGCTAGCGTCCTCCTCCTCCACACCAAAGTAGTGCTCGATCAGGTCAAAAGCCTTCTGGTAGATCTCCTGGTTTTCATGGCTCTGCAGGAACTCTATCTTGTCCAGACCTGCAGTGGACATTTTTACATTTAGGTAATTTAGCAGATGCTATTATCCAGAGCAACTTACAGTCAGTGCATTCAACTAAGGTAGGTACGACATCCACATATCACAGTCATTGCAAAGAAAACTTTCCTCAATAAAGCAGCCATCAGCAAAATCAGTGCTAGTAAGAAAAGCCAGTGGACACACACATGCACACAAATGAATAAATCAGGCCTAGGCATTAGTGACTCACATGACAATACTGAGTCATAACCACTAACTAATGGTGTTTAAATTTGGCAGCATGTGTCCTCACATCTCTTGAGATAAGAACTACAGAGTACACTTTTCACTTCACAGCAACATATCTACTGCCATCTAGTGGAACAGTGTGTGCATACATTTACATTTACATTTTAGTCATTTAGCAGACGCTCTTATCCAGAGCGACTTACAGTTAGTGAATACATATTATTTTATACTGGCCCCCCGTGGGAATCGAACCCACAACCCTGGCATTGCAAACGCCATGCTCTATCAACGCTACATCCCTGCCGACCACTGGCTAAAGTGTTTATGCATAGCCTAATGACATTTCTCCTTCTCCCTGAAGAGTGCAATCGTTCTCTCTCCCTCCTTACGTCAGTGCATTCCTTATAAATCCACAAGGGGGAGTGTATGAGTGCCCATTTCAGGGAGAAGGTGGCGATACAGAATTAAGCGTACATCCAAGGGTTGATGCCTGTCCCATTATTTTATGGTGTGTGTGTATGTGCGCACGTACAGTGGGGGAAAAAAGTATTTAGTCAGCCACCAATTGTGCAAGTTCTCCCACTTAAAAAGATGAGAGAGGCCTGTAATTTTCATCATAGGTACACGTCAACTATGACAGACAAAATGAGAAGAAAAAAATCCAGCAATTCACATTGTAGGATTTTTAATGAATTTATTTGCAAATTATGGTGGAAAATAAGTATTTGGTCACCTACAAACAAGCAAGATTTCTGGCTCTCACAGACCTGTAACTTCTTCTTTAAGAGGCTCCTCTGTCCTCCACTCGTTACCTGTATTAATGGCACCTGTTTGAACTTGTTATCAGTATAAAAGACACCTGTCCACAACCTCAAACAGTCACACTCCAAACTCCACTATGGCCAAGACCAAAGAGCTGTCAAAGGACACCAGAAACAAAATTGTAGACCTGCACCAGGCTGGGAAGACTGAATCTGCAATAGGTAAGCAGCTTGGTTTGAAGAAATCAACTGTGGGAGCAATTATTAGGAAATGGAAGACCTACAAGACCACTGATAATCTCCCTCGATCTGGGGCTCCACGCAAGATCTCACCCCGTGGGGTCAAAATGATCACAAGAACGGTGAGCAAAAATCCCAGAACCACACGGGGGGACCTAGTGAATGACCTGCAGAGAGCTGGGACCAAAGTAACAAAGCCTACCATCAGTAACACACTACGCCGCCAGGGACTCAAATCCTGCAGTGCCAGACGTGTCCCCCTGCTTAAGCCAGTACATGTCCAGGCCCGTCTGAAGTTTGCTAGAGTGCTTAGAAATCTTGCTTGTTTGTAGGTGACCAAATACTTATTTTCCACCATAATTTGCAAATAAATTCATAAAAAATCCTACAATGTGATTTTCTGGATATATTTTTTTCTCAATTTGTCTGTCATAGTTGACGTGTACCTATGATGAAAATTACAGGCCTCTCATCTTTTTAAGTGGGAGAACTTGCACAATTGGTGGCTGACTAAATACTTTTTTCCCCACTGTATCATACCATAGGCTTCCTCTATAAGGGCACAGTAAGGGTTGATGCCGGTGCCGTTCTGCTTGGCCTCCTGCTCTCCCAGTCTCAGGATGTTCTCCAGGCCGTTCAGAGACACCTGCACTATCTTACTGTCCATCACTGTCAGCAGGTCACACATGGGCTTGATGGTGTTCAGACTAACCAGGTACCTACAGGGACAGCAAGACAGACAGTGTTAGATTGACATTATATTCACATTTGTTCTATTGGTTTAGCAGAGATACGGTCATACAGGCCTGCTACACTAGAACAACTTCTGCCGAGCATGAGACTACTCCCACTAATTTCATGAAATCTTTGTGTAAGCAGCACATCTCCAAAATTTTCAAGAATTCGATGAGCGTTATTACCTGATCTGCTCAGGAGTGCCCCCAGAGGTAGCGTTGGTTATAGCCCACGCTGCTTCCTTCCTGGTGCGGAACTCTGCCTTCTGAAGAATCTCTATCAGGACTGGGAAGATGTTGGCATCTATCACCGTCTGAGGAACAAAGAGAGAGAACAGTGAGATGACATATTATACACACACATCAATAGGTCGTTATCAATAAAACATTATAATAAGGTGCAGAGTGTTCGATTTGGAGACCCCCAGCTGCTCTAAAACCATTGACAAACAATGTGCAGTTTTAAAGGTATTGATAAATACATGTTATAACTATTTGGATGTAATATCATAACCTCTTGACGAGCATAGTCAGAACTACACCGTTCCAATTATTCCATGCAAAACAATTGTTCAAAATTAGCTCTATCAGAGTTATACAGCAAGTAACTGCATGCTTTTCATGATCAGTAAACATCCATTGATCATGTAATTTCAGATACGTGAGGGTAGCCTCACAATATCCCTCAATATTGGCCACCATTAAGAGGATGATATTACAACCAGAGTTAACATTTTTTAACAATCCCTTGAAAACGGCATGTAGTTGTCAATGGTTTTAGCGGAGCTGGTGGTCTCCTTGACCCCCAGCAGCCAAATCAAACGCTCTGCACCTTATTGTGACGTTTTATCGCGTTTTAAGTAGACAACTACTTAAAACACTGTGCTACCATCAAGCACGGGTACGCACACACACCTGGATCTGTGCTCGGTTTCCAGCTGTAATGTTAGACACAGTCCAGCAGGCCTCCTTCTTGATGGACTCCTTGGGACTGCTGAGCAGGTGTAATAGGCAGGGCAGCGCCGAGCAGTTCAGAATCACCTGGAACAATCAACACACACACAGTGAAGATTACACACCAGTCCACACACACAGCTAGGACCATGTGAAGGATCAAAACTCCACACACGTCAGGGTGAAGAGAGAGACAAAGCTATAGAGAGGTAGCAAGAAAATAAAAACTAGTTCTACCTGAGTCTGAATGTCATCTCCTGTCACTATGTTGCCCACAGCACGTAGTGCAGGAGAGACCACCTTATAGTCACTGTGCCTGGGGAAGACCAACAACACCACAGTCAGTGTACACCAACATCTCAATTGCTTGCTAGTTTGTTTGTGTTTGTGTGTGTGCGTCTCTAGTAGTCCTTACATGAGTAGCTCCACCAGTCTGCGGCAGACCCCAGAGTCGATGACAGTCTGTATCTTGTCATTGGGTCCGTCAGACAGGTAGGAGAGGGCCCAGCAGGCATCAGCCAACACGTCTGGGTCACTACTGAACAGCAGCCTGGACAGCACACTCAGACAGGGAGACACCTGGGGGAGGAGAAGAGGGAGGGAGAGAGCAGCGAGGGAGAAGAGAATAAGAGAAGAGCGAGGAGGAAGAAAGACAGAAAGAGGGATAATGGTGAAAGGAGAGCTAAGAGAATGGCTTTGGGAGAAATTGGTCAAAATCCAAGAGCGGTTTGTGCATTTGACAGCTGAGATCTGTTGGACTGTTAGAACTGTCGTCTGATTGGGCAGTGTGGGAATCCACCCTATTACCTTGGCGAAGTCTGGAGGGGGGTTCTTCCCTCTACACAAGTTAGACAGAGCCCATACAGCATTTCTAGTTGTGGTGAGACGGTTGGATTTAGCCAGCAGCCTGCGGGGGCAGAGAACAGTTTTCAGTACGCCTTGTTTCTCTGACTGCAATTAAACTGTTAAACCTGACTAATCTGATTATACAATGTATTAGGTAATGGTATTAAACTCAACTTCTCCTTGTTAAAACGACATGGGCCTACAGACTGACAAAACCCTCCACACACACACACACACGTACTGTTGTAGGGAGGGCAGGATGCCACAGTTGAGAACGTAGTCTCTGCACTCTGCGTTATCCCCGGCGATGTTCCCCAGGGCCCACACGGCCTGAAATACACCAATCCCTCGTCACCTCTAACGCAGCAGCCATGCATATTGCCATACCGTAACATTGCAGCTATATTTGCATGCAGCTAGGAGCCATACTATACAGTGCTGCAGCTAGGCTATATTTCCAACAAACAGCAGCACCATATAGAGCTGGGCTTGGGGGGTAATAACATATACTGCTATTGTTATATATCCACACAGCTAGGACCATATAGAGCTGAGATTGCTTAGTATTTAGCTACAGTGAGGGAAAAAAGTATTTGATCCCCTGCTGATTTTGTACATTTGCCCACTGACAAAGAAATGATCAGTCTATAATTTTAATGGTAGGTTTATTTGAACAGTGAGAGACAGAATAACAACAAAATCCAGAAAAACGCATGTCAAAAATGTTATAAATTGATTTGCATTTTAATGAGGGAAATAAGTATTTGACCCCCTCTCAATCAGAAAGATTTCTGGCTCCCAGGTGTCTTTTATACAGGTAACGAGCTGAGATTAGAGCACACTCTTAAAGGGAGTGCTCCTAATCTCAGTTTGTTACCTGTATAAAAGACACCTGTCCACAGAAGCAATCAATCAATCGGATTCCAAACTCTCCACCATGGCCAAGACCAAAGAGCTCTCCAAGGATGTCAGGGACAAGATTGTAGACCTACACAAGGCTGGAATGGGCTACAAGACCATCGCCAAGCAGCTTGGTGAGAAGGTAACAACAGTTGGTGCGATTATTCGCAAATGGAAGAAACACAAAAGAACTGTCAATCTCCCTCGGCCTGGGGCTCCATGCAAGATCTCACCTCGTGGAGTTGCAATGATCATGAGAACGGTGAGGAATCAGCCCAGAACTACACGGGAGGATCTTGTCAATGATCTCAAGCCAGCTGACCCAAAACACACGGTCAAGGCAACAAAGGAGTGGCTCAAGAAGCAGCACATTAAGGTCCTGGAGTGGCCTAGCCAGTCTCCAGATCTTAATCCCATAGGAAATCTGTGGAGGGAGCTGAAGGTTCGAGTTGCCAAACATCAGCCTCGAAACCTTAATGACTTGGAGAAGATCTGCAAAGAGGAGTGGGACAAAATCCCTCCTGAGATGTGTGCAAACCTGGTGGCCAACTACAAGAAACATCTGACCTCTGATTGCCAACAAGGGTTTTGCCACCAAGTACTAAGTCATGTTTTGCAGAGGGGTCAAATACTTATTTCCCTCATTAAAATGCAAATCAATTTATAACATTTTTGACATGCGTTTTTCTGGATTATTTTGTTGTTATTCTATCTCTCACTGTTCAAATAAACCTACCATTAAAATTATAGACTGATCATGTCTTTGTCAGTGGGCAAACTTACAAAATCAGCAGGGGATCAAATACTTTTTTCCCTCACTGTATGTAGGGATAAACGTTAAACCCATGAGGGGGAGTGAACAAGAGAACACTTCAGGGAGAGGAGTAGAGAATCGGAATGAAGCCATATAGTTTATATTTAGGGAAGGCAAACATAGCTGGTTTACTATTCAGATAGGATCTTCTTGGTGGGACAAATCCCATGACATCTCATTCCAGCTAGCTATCCATGTGACCCATGTGTTAGTGTCCCAACCTGCTGCAACTCTGCCCCCCGGGCCTCAGCCGCCCCCCTACCCAGGCTGTTCAGTCACCTGCTCCTGGACATCCTCGTAGTCCGAGTTGAGCAGCTCGATGAAGATGGGCACTGCTCCGGTCTCGATAACCACCTTGGTGTGCAGGAAGGTCCCCGAGGCAATGTTGGTCAGGGCCCAGGCTGCCTCAAACTGTGTCACACACACAGGCATTTCACACCACGGTCACATGTGGAGCATAGTATAAGCCCTCACAGACAGATACACAGGCTGAAGAGTTATGACTGACTGAGTGCCATAAAAAGTCAGAGGAAAGTTCACTAATAAAGGTATTTTGGCAGGGAGCAATACAATGCAGATGTCATGCAGACTGACTAATACCAACAGGATGTGCTATGATATTACAGAATCTGACTTCACATCATATATTTCAACAGCTTGCTGTTAGTGTCATTGTGTGTAGTGAATACATTTTACGATTTCTAACAGACCAAACCAATAATTCCCAGCACATCGAACTAACAGACCCAGCCACCTGACTCACCTGAAGAGTGCAGTTCTCACTCCTCTTGAGGAACTCCACAAACTTATTGACGACCCCTGGGGTGAGGATGACCTCATCGATGGGAGGGTTGGGCTCTGATGAGAGAGAAGAGAGCATGACAATGACATCACCCTACTAGCTTAAACACATCCTGGTTCATGGCTGAAAACATGTGATGCCGAAACATTCCAATACGGTGTGGATGGAATAGCATCACGTCTAATCAAGGCACAAACAATCCACATTTGTTGTTGAGAAAACATACTATACAAGACCAAACTATGTGTCCGTCCCAAATGGCACCCTATTCCCTATATAAAAAGTAGTGCACTAAATAGGGAATTGGTTCCCATCGGGGACGCATCCAAGATCATACAGATCGCATGAGCCCTGCATTGGGATTGTTATGTATTGCATGATTCACACAGACCTTTGGAGAGTAATTTCCTGAATTTCTGTGTGGCGATCAGCTGCTGGTCTGGATCCTCAGAGAAGATCATCTGGATCATGTCTGGAGTTATGACACCTTCCTACAAACACACACAAGTCAACATACATAAAGACATGAATGTCTTACAAAACCATGTACTCTGACACTATACACACACATATTGCAGGGCATGCGATGTAGAACTACACCTGACAGGTTTATCACGTAAACTGCACATGGATCTAATGACCTTCATCTAGTTTTAATCACAGATTGATTTGAAAACCAAAAACGTCTGTTTCCCCCAACATTCTTTTTACTTATTTTATGGAGTAATGGCATTGTCTTTCAACAGATAGCTAGTCCCTCTGTGCATAGTGTAGACCATGAGAGTAAGACAATGGGACAATAGGAGTAATGGTCACTTACACCTGAGACTGGTGCAGTGGAGCTGATGTCAGGGTCCTGGATAGGGCATTCCAACATGGACTCATCGCCCGAGGGCACACACACATTCCTCCTCTTGAACAGCTGGGGGAAGAGGGAGCGATAAGTGTTAGCAGGTCACAACACAAACAAACCAAACAACTATAACAGGTAATACAAAAATTACTCATATTTGGAGAAGATTTACCATTCAAAGGCATTTACATGTTCAAATTGGATGAGATTAGGTTTGTCTCCACAGAATTGAGAGTAGCTGATTCAGTGGTCCAGGTGTAAGAACTAGAAGCACCCTACCTGCTCTTCTCTCTTCTGTTTGCGGAGTTGGATCCCCTCCTCCTCTCTCCTCCGGCGCATCTCCTGTGGGTTCAGCGCTTTGTTCTTGTAACTCTTCATTCGGTCATTCCCTGGGCTTGCCATCTCGTCTGGGGAAATAAGGGTTAACATAATGTTATCCTAAAAGATCAAATATACAAACTTGTGAATTTACAGAAGACACAACCAGCCAAACTTGACTGACTAGTTAGCTAATGTTGTTGTTCACATAGGCGCTAATGGAAATTCAAATAAATTAAATCACTCTCGATGTGAATTTGGATTTGTTGGCCAAAAGGTGGTTTGAGACAAACCCTGCCATGCGTATCTTCACACGAAAACAGCAGTTGGGGTGACAGTTTGACAGCTGATGAAGAAGACTGGTGATCAAAGCAACACAATACCAAATGTTTCGAGCTTGCTGTCATCATAATATCATCAACGTTAGATTAGGCAGGCTAAAACTAAGATAGCGTTTGATGATCTCAGCTGTTAGTAATCTCTGTGTTAGCTAACTAGAATCAAAGAATGCCATTCCTAGCTAGCAAGTTAGCTAGCAAGTTAGCTAGCTAGATAAAGATGACAAGCGCATCAGCTAGCTAATTAGCTAGCTAATGAATGTTAGCTAACATTAGCCACTGTCTTGTTGACAGCTTCACATTGACATTGTTTGTTGTATTTTCTGGGGGAATCAGTCGTCTTCAAGGCTGGATATCTCCAATCGCAAGAAACCGGTTTCCTCTCTAACTAGTAACGTTAGTACAGTACGGCCTAGCACAGTGGTTCCAAACCAGCGGTACTACCTAGGAACCCTGCCGGGGGGGGGGTCCTTGGCCAATCCACAGGAGGTACCTGAGACCATAGGCTTACTGGTAAAATGCACATGATGGGGTACTTCAAGGGTACTCCGGCCAGAGAAAAATCCAGTTGGTGGTACAGTAACCAAAAAAGGTTGGGAACCACTGGCCTAGCACACAGCAAATAGTAGTAGCATGCTGGCTAATAAATTATAGGTGCTAATTAAATTAAATTACATGGTGTTCAAAAACCTTCTAAAGTATTCGTATCGTTAGCAAAATAATACTTCAAATCAGCTGTAAAACCAATTATAATAGGCAATGGTAGCTAAAACTGCCATTATTAGACCCAAATCACAGCTTTTTAAGAGATTGATCTTGCTAATAACACAGCTAGCGTTCGCAAGCTAGATAGCTAGCTCCTTCACACCCCTGTCCCCTCTTGTTTAGCAACCATCATCATGCCAAGTTATCCGATAATTCGTGATTTAAAAAAGAAAACGACAATAAAAAGGTTGTGACGATTGTATTGCTCTTACCCATTTAAGATGAATAATGTCAGAAACGCCTAGGTGTAGCTAGGTATTATTAGTTCCTTTACGCAACCTCCCGAGTCCAGCTGAGAGCAATATGGCGTCTTGTATCGCTTAAAAATTTCCCAGTAACCCTCCTTGGATCAACAACCAGTGACGTCAAATCCATCAGTTCAAACCGCAGCCTTGCGCCGACTCTTTTTCAACTGGGCCAGTAGAGACAAACGTTGTTAGCTAGCATTGCTAAGCTGACATTTGAAGGAAAAGTGAAACAGAAACACATTTCTTTTGAAAGTAGTCACATAAGTCAAGCAATAGTACGGCACATCGTTCATATTCTTGAAATCGGTGAGTAACATGATGGTTAGCTAGCTAACTTTTAGCGTTCGTGAAGTCACGTTTTAGCCCATAGCCTGACATGTTGACTAGTAGCCAAATTCAGAATTAACAATGCTAGCTGAGTTCGAATTTGGCTAGCTATCTTGGCTGACAAGATGGGAATTGCGCTGTTACATCTTGGCTGACAAAGATGGGAATTGCGTTGTTTCGTTATTGGGTACATTTGGTGTACAGTGGATTGATATCCTTCCAGTTAAATCCTCTTTATATACTGACAAATAATGTTATCTTATTTTCATGTGTTAGTGTGACAGCTAAACACCAGAAACAACAAGCCATGCTGACGTGTGAGATCTGTGGCGAGGAATTGGTGTTGGAGGAGGACATGAAGACCCATCTCCTCCTGAGCCACCTGGAGAATGACATGGGCTGCCCCCTCTGTTCCCTTTCCAGAGTCTCCTACGACGAACTCCACTTCCACATCAATACAGCACACAAAGAGAAACAGGACCATGACGGAGCAGAGGGTAGAGGTGGTCACAGTCTTGTCAGGCCCAGCTCAATGCCTATTCCCACCACCACAACCACCATAGTGGACAGTCACTGCAAACAAGCCATTGGTTTGTCTAGGTCTGAGGGTTCTGAAGGAGGAGTAGCCAATGGGAACAGGTTTGACACCATTGGAGGAGGGGTCTCACTCAGGACATCCAATAGCACACTGGTGTCTAAGGAGCTAATGACTGTAACCCCCACGCCTCCAGGGTACACAGCTTTTAGTGGGGGGGAGTCCAGTGGAGGGCGAGCAGTGGCCATTGTTGGACCCACCTCATCAGTGTCTACAGGCTTTCTGATATCAGCTCAGGACTCCAGTAGGCCTACTAGCAGACACTGTCATGCTGAGGAGTCTTTGGGAGTGGGATCCGCAGAGCACACCAAAGTCAAACAGAAGCGTTTCTCCTCCCCACTTAAAGGTTGATTTAAGTGTGTTCGAAATGTTTGTTTATTCAACATGTTGTTACATCTGTACTGACTAATATACGTTGGTTTGTTGTACTGACAGATATTGGTTTGTTGTACTGAGTGATATTAGTTGTTTTTTTGTACTGATAGCCCATTGATGAACTGTCATTGCATCCAATTAACAGTCCATGCTATCTGGCGCTTGCGGGCAATGTGTAAACGTCGGTACGCTCTGCCTCACTTAAATCAATTGTTGATTGCAACACGTTTTTGTAAACCTCATCAGTTTGTTTTTTGTACTGACTGATATTAGGCCTAGTTGGTTGGTTGTACCTAAGAGGGAGGCCCAACTAGGCGGAAAATCTGTCTCCCTCCAGCAGGTGGCGTTTTTTCGTTGTTTCGCCCACCAAGCAAGGTCAATGAGAGTGTCCAAGTTGGTCAACAAAAAAATGTATGGCTTATCTGCTACGTGAGGTTTATTTGATCTAATAGAAGTTTTGTAATGCTTAAGTTGTTACGAGTATACTGATATAAGTAGGACACATGACATCTTTGTCACTTGAGAAAAAACACACTGTCTGGAGACGGCTATGCATATTCATGGCATGAGGCTATCTGGAGATGGCAATGCATATTCATGGTATGAGGCTAGTAGCATCTCACTCCATTGGATACAGGCGGTTGACTTCAACAACCCTCATCAAATATTCAAAAAAGGATTACAATAATCCACCAATCCAAAGAAAAGATAGGCAGGAGCTAGACAACCTGCCTAATAAATTACAAAGACAAGACCCGAATGAATGACAAACACATGATAACAAAAACGCATAAGACACCTAAGAAGGCACCTGCACGTTAATAGCCATAAAAGATGGAGACCAGTTTAAGATAAATACTGTTTAAGATCTATCCTACTCCTGGGAAACAAACAATAACAACATTCCTATTAAGAAGGCATCATAAATTAGTCATTTACACTCATTAAAATGCCTCATGGCTGTGGGTAAAAATGGCCTTCTGAACTGCTCTGTGGAGCTTCTGGGTAGGATGAACCTGCTACCAAAGCTTCTCCTGTGCTGCATTCGAGTGCTGTGTGGAGTGGGTTGAAAAACTCCTCGCTAAGGATTGCATTAGTCTTGTCAACATCCTGTGTCTCATTGTTATGTACTGTGTGTCTGTTGTAGAGAAGCAGTTTCCCTGTCCTATGTGTGCTCTGGTCTGCACCGATGCCTTCATCCTACAGGAACATGTTGAATTGCACCTGCTAGAAGAGAGCACAGTTGAAGGTATAGTATCTACAGTTCAGAACATATAGACTGCACAGACCATACTGTTACTGTACAAACCAGCACTCATGACAGTCTGAGTCTACACAGTTCAGCACAGACAGAACATGGTGCCCAATCCATTGTGTAAAGTCTCTGACATCTGTATCTGTCTTTTCAGAGGCTGTCCTGGGGGCCACATCATCAACCGAGGCAGCATCACCCTCATCCAGCAACAGCTCAGGTTCGTCTCATGTCTTTCATCATAGGAACAAATATAGTTCAACCAAACAAAGGAAGGAGAAGCCTGCCTATGTCTGATCCACAGAGGTTAAGACTCTCGGTCTGCTCTCTCTCTGCTCAGTTCTAGTATTCCCCCAAAAAGCAAAATGACCTTGCAAGAGAGGTTTTATCTCAACAAGAATAACCTGGATAAATAATGATTAAATAAAAATCCCCCGTAGCTAGCCCCGTTAACCACTGTGTGTGTCGATGACCTCGTCCTCAGGTGGGAAGAGTTATGAGTGTCCCATGTGTTCTGTGGTGTGTGGCGACTGCTACTCCCTACAGGAACATGTGGAGCTGCATCTGGACTATGGCACAGCCACTAGTGCAGGTATGGCTTGATTTAAACAATCATATGTTATGGGAACAGCGGTTTCATTGGGATTTTGTAACTGATGCCTGGGGGAAAATATACCAAAAATGTGTTTCTTAACCCTTTACACTTGTGGGAATTGTCCTATATGGATAGGGCTAAATTGAAGTTTCTTAAGGAATAAATATGAAAAGCATATGAATAACCATGGTAGCAATTGAAAGGGATCAGTTTGGAGATTATGGGGAAATTATTAGACCAAAGGTGAGGACACAACAGTTCACAAGACTGAATCAAAACATTACACTGTTGTTTGTATGTGCATTTTACATTTACTGTACTTTTCGCTGCATTTGTTGATAACGAAATCTGAAAATACATTATAAGAATATTCCTGGAAAATGTGGGGTAGGTGCAACATAAGAAAAAATAAATACAAGAGTTTGAGTGAGCGGACTAACTGGTGTCTCCAAGTGGCCACACACCTCTCCAAAGTGTGCACAGTTCTTAAGTCATTTCAATGCACTTTTATGACTCAAAGAAAAGTCTACAACTATAAGGTACTTTTTTTTAGCTCTCCTAGCTGTGCTATTGAGGAACTAGAGCAAGCACACTTGTAGTTATGTTTGGAACACAGCCCAGCGTCCCGCCATCACACAATTACTGTTGTTGTTTACACAATCCCAAAATTGTCCGTTATAAATCGCAATCTGGGTCAGATGGGCATCATTTGAAAGCCTTTTGCCAACTTGACTAGCTAAGTTATAAAATACAATATTACAGTGATAGGTTTTCACAATGCAATTCAGAGAAACGGATGATAATTTTGATGCGTATAGAAATAAGTCATTAAAGTGCATTCAGGTGCGTGTGCCGCAGCAACTTTTCTTCACAATAAACAAACATGGGCTCATTCTGTTCAGAACAACCCAGGGTATTACGCCATGACATCTTGTAACTGCACATCAAACATAGTGATCATAAATGTTGACACTGTATATGACACAAGTTTTATGATTTGGATATGTGAAGTGCACATTTGGAATCGGGTGTTTGGCTTGCTTGTATGACATCAAAGCAATATTTATTATAATCCTCAACATCTCATCTTTCAAAATACATTGAGTCCTCTTAATTTACAGCATTTCCCTCACTCAGACAACAAAATATTTGCAAAAGTTGCCCAATTAGCGGGAGGTATGGGCACAACTTCTTGTCACGCGAGATGCTCATGTTCAGAACGGCTGTATGGAAAAACCCATACGGCTCTGTGAAGCGCAGAGCCAGAGCTCTGACATCCTGTATAGCATGTTACTGTACAGCCACTGCGTTCCAATTTAGGCATTTATTAGTGCCCAAATCTGCTATTTTCAACCTGTATATGGGTACGAGTGTAAAGGGTTAATGATAAATCTATTTAGTTCCCACTTTATGCTTCCAACACGTTTTATCTCCTGCTTAGATGTAGCCATGTTATGACAATGTTATGACTGTTATTATACCATAAACATGTAAACACAGGGTCTCGGTAGAGATAGAGAATGGTGTAGTACCCCGTATTTGATTTGCAGATGCACTTTATTGCCAGCCAGCTCCTAAAGTTGCAAAATCATTATGTGTAATTTGTCCTTTGTGTGTCCGGTTTTGAACGATGAATTTCCCTCTGGGGACTATGAAGTTTGAACTGAACCGAACGGAACTTCTACAACCTGCTAGCATATGCCGCTGAGCTCATACATGCAGCTGTCCTCACATCTGTTGTGTGTGTACAGGGTTGATTCCCATGGTGTATTAGAGAGAGGGAATTGTGACTGACGCTGTGTTGCTGTGTGTGTTGCAGTGAGCCCTGGCTCAGACCTGAGGCTGGCCAGAGGACTGCAGGAGGAGGAGAAGGAGAGGAGGAAGGAGCAGGAGGCCAAGCGGGAGGCAGAGGAGTTCAAGAAGCTGCAGGTTCTTATAAAGCACAACCATAATAACCCTGGAGTAGTGGATTTGACTTTGCTGCATGATGCACAATATGACGTGTGTCTGTGCTTTGTCACATGGCTTATGTAGGGAGTGTATGTGGTTTATTTGTGTCTCTGCACGTCAGCATAATTGAAAGTATACGTGTGTCTGCTCATGTATGCTGAGTGTGGTGGTGACCTCACCCCGACCCCTTGCTGTGTGTGTGTGTGTGTGTGTGTGTGTTTAGAGGCAGTTTGGTGTGGACGGGAGGGGGGGCTACCGCAGACAGATGGAGAGGACCATGGAGAAAGACGTGTCTCGAGGTGTCATGGTGCCTGCTGACTTCCACAACAAGAGAGCAGAGATGATGGAGGCTCTGGCCTCAGGGGTCGACGATGGCAGGACCAGAACGCAGGGTGTGTGTGTGTGGGTGTGTGTGTGTGTGAGATTCAGTTTCTTATCCGGATCTTGACTAACATAGCTCCCTCATTATTTGCTCTGTTCTCAAACTGAGTTGTTCAGATCACATCATGTTATCTGTTTATACAGCTGTCTAGCTACAACCTACATCTCTGGCGTTACTCAGAGACACACTCAGGAAATGAACCCCCCCCCCTCCCTTCTCTCTTTGTCATTCTCTTAGTTTATTGTATTCCCCTCATTCTGTCAGGCGTGCTGGATGCTCTGTATGTTTACTACCAGAGGGAGGCCAGAGACTGTGTCCACGTGTGGCTGAGTGCTGAAACAGACCACTACTGCTCGTCAGAGGGGGATAAGGGCTGGGGATGTGGCTACAGAAACTTCCAGATGCTCCTGTCCTCTCTGCAAAGAATGGAGCCCTACACTACCTGTCTCTCGGGTACACACAGACAGAAACACATATTCCAAAACATCACATTCTACAATTGTTTACCATTCTCTCAAACCCAGTAGCTGTCTGGATCGCTTAATGAAACGGTTGAATGCAGCCCTCTCAAAAAGCCTTTCCACCATGTAATCTCCTAAACTAACTTTCTCTCTTAAATCTTCTATCGATGGCATGTTTTCCTTGAGGGCTCAGTACCCAGCATCCCCCAGGTGCAGGTGTTGATAGAAGGGGCGTGGCGGGAGGGGTTAGACCCACAGGGCGCAACCCACTTTAACCAGCGACTACAGGGCACACGGGCCTGGATAGGAGCTACGGAGATCTACGCTCTCTGCACCTCCCTCAGAGTCAGGTTAGAGCTCAGAGAGTCACATACTACACGTATTAGAACATAACACATTTGTGTAGCCAGCTACATTTGAATTAGATACACCTGAATGGACACACACACAGGGAGTTTACAAAATAAAAAGTAACACCTGCTCTTTCCGTGACATAGACTGACCAGGTGAATCCAGGTGAAAGCTATGATCCCTTATTGATGTCACTTGTTAAATCCACTTCAATCAGTTTAGATGAAGGGGAGGAGGCAGGTTAAAGAAGGATTTTTCAGCCATGAGACAATTGAGACATGGATTGTGTATGTGTGCCATTCAGAGAGTGAATGGGCAAGACAAAACATTGAAGTGCCTTTGAATGGGGTATGGTAGAAGGTGCCAGGCGCACCGGTGTGTGTCAAGAATTGCAACGCTGCTGGGTTTTTCACACTAAACAGTTTCCCGTATGTATTAAGAATGGTCCACTACCCAGACATCTAGCCAACTTGACACAACTGTGGGAAGCATTGGAGTCAACATGGGCCAGCATCCCTGTGGAACGCTTTTCGACACCTTGTAGAGTCCATGCCCTGACGAATTGAGGGGAGGGGGGGTACTCAATATTAGGAAGGTGTTCCGAGTCACTATAGAATGTACATGGTTGAAAATGGAGTCTGTTTTCAGTCAGTTACCTCTAACCTGTGTCCCCACAGTGCCCGTGTTCTAGACTTCCACCAGCCCACAGGCCCAGGGGACACTCACCCCCGCCTCTTTGACTGGGTGAAGCAGTACTTCTCTCAGACTGCCACCAGAGGTGCCAGACTACCGCCCCGGGTGGTGCAGACCACACAGCCGCCCCTCTACCTCCAGCACCAAGGTAGTCTTAACATGGGTTTAGTGGATTGGATGGAATAGGTGATGATGTGGGTTACACGTTTATGGCGTGTGTCTATTTTATGTTTGCTTGTTTGTCTTTTAGTGCTGAGTGATTAGTTCTTTTTGAGGTCGGTTCTGTTTCGGTTTGGTTATTTAAAAAATAATCACGGTTTTCAATTTCGGTTTCAATATTATTATTTTACATTAAATTCACTATACATTATGTGGGTTGTATGCTGTAACAACAATACAACAATAAAAGTCCCATGATGGTAGTGACTGTCCATTACTGCTTATCACTTATTAACCATCATTTATTCACAGTTACTTTACTTTAATAAAATATTTCAGTTGTGTAAATTACATTTTGTTTTATTTGATGACTTTATTATTTCATTCCAAGTCATCATCTCATCTCTATAGAGCTGCTAACTGCTGTCTGACAAAATCACTATTTTAGTAGTTCTTCAACTACTATGACTGCTGAATACCAACTATCAATCACTTAGATAATGTATTTTCAGGTAGAGATACCTTTCGAAGCAACTGCTTTCTATCCCTCTCGATGCACGTGCTCCACACAGACTGGACAAGTAGGGGGGCGCGCAATGGATTATAGTCATTGTAGTTCATTACCATGTCTGCTCCACACAGACTGGACAAATAGGGGGGCGCGCAATGGATTATAGTCATTGTAGTTAATTACCATGTCTGCTCCACACAGACTGGACAAATAGGGGGGCGCGCAATGGATTATAGTCATTGTAGTTAATTACCATGTCTGCTCCACACAGACTGGACAAGTAGGGGGGCGCGCAATGGATTATAGTCATTGTAGTTAATTACCATGTCTGCTCCACACAGACTGGACAAGTAGGGGGGTGCGCAATGGATTATAGTCATTGTAGTTAATTACCACGTTTTCTGCACTAAACTATGTAGAATATTGGCCTGTTGGAAACTTCAACTCCCTACTACATCGCACAGTTTGGGCTTGATCTGATTTATCCCTAGAGAAACTGCACATCGAGCTCACAGAACAAAAACTAATGAAATGGAATTAAAATAATTGAATCTATGTTGGTCAATTAGTTGATTTAAAAACAGAAAAATAACAGACATTTTGGTTAATCGCGCAGTACTAGTGTGTTTGAGGGAGATTTGTTTGTTTATTTTGTCTGAGTGTGTACATCTGGTGTCTGTGTTATCTCTAAAGCCGCGTTCACATTGACAGTTTGAAGTGACTCAAATCCTATTTATTTGCATATCCGAATCGAATCTATTATTTTTCCTACAGTCTGAACTGCCAAAAAGCACATGGAATCTGATATTTCAAGCCACATTTCAAACCACCTTCATAGGTGTTTTGAAGTCAGATACAAATCTGATTCCCGGCCATGTGACAGATTTATTTGCACTCAAGTGGTTTTTAGAGTGTTATTTGGCATATCTTGTTGCTTGCTAGCTACTCTGTTGACAGTTTGACAAGAACATGTGGTAGCTAACTTGCTTGTTAATTGTTTAACAAGCAAGTGAGTTAATTCTAGCACATTCACAAACAAATTAGTGAATGTGCTAGAACGCTAAACAGCTACCTAGCCAGCTAGTTGACTGTTGTGGCTAGCCAAAAGATTCATTTTGAAAGTTGGATCATCTTATCTTTTGAGGCTTTAAAAATGTTCTTACACTATGATTTTGAACATTCAAAGCAACTGGGGAAACGTCAATGGCAGGCATTGTTGTCACCATAGCTTGCTACATAACTTCTGAGTGATAGGAAGCACGAGCACCACCACCAATCAATCACCCTACACCACTGTGCACACACCCGTCATTACTATGACAACCAGCGTAGACAGGTCAGCAAATGACTGCTGTCTGATCACACACAAATCTGATTTGGTAACTTGTAACTTGCTGTATGGACAGTCAGTAGTCCAAAATGGATTTGAAAAACAAAACTGATTTCAGCATTAAGGGATTTAGTGTGAACAAGGCTTTAGTGTGTTTCCTCCATGTCTTCTATCGACATCCTCAGGCCATAGCCGCTCTATAGTAGGAGTGGAACAGAAGAAGAATGGCAGCCTGTGCCTGTTGCTCCTGGACCCTGGCTGTTCACCTGGAGATGTGAGGAAACTGCTGAGCCAAGATGGCTCCACTGTTACCACAGCTGTCCGCCGCATGAGGAAGTTTCCTGGCAACCTGAAACATAGGCAGTACCAGGTGGTGGCTGTAGAGGGCGTGCTCTCCCCCGAGGAGAAACGGGTGAGTAAATGGCTCTAAACTGCATACAGGTACAGTATTTGGTCATCTGGATGGTGTTCCGTATGGGTAAAACCATTTGAAACTAAGTGAAACAGAGAGATTGTACCTGAAATTCTCCAATAAGAGCACAGGTTTTGCCTTTCAGTTGTAAAGCGTTTTGCTACGATGTGCCCTACTGAACACAATCCTGAACTGAACTGGGAATCAACTATTCGATTTCGATATTGATTTGTTTTTTGTTTGTCAGACCCGCATTCTCAACTCAAGAACACTACGAGCCGAGAGGATCCCTTGATGCTGGAATGCAGTTGTCGCCTTCATTTTACTGTGACTGTAAATGTCATTTCTAACTGCCAAAAACATTTTATGTTGAATTTTCTTTGACATTTTATTAAGGGAATAAATTATGTATTTTAACGTTGCCTTTTTCTCTGTTCTGTTCAAATCCTCAACCTATTCCTGAGTGTAGAATTGGGACCTTGTAGCAGTCGTAAGGGCACACAAGTGTAGCGTTGTTGAGCTCTGCAATCAACATGTCCACTCTGAGAATGAGAGTGGAAAATGTATTAATATATTTATTGAACTACCAGAAATGACTGTTAAAAAAAAACACACAGAAAACGGAGTGCATCCATGGAGAGACGCACCTGGTGCATCTTCGCCCCACACTGTCTTTCACTAGAAGTAGGAATAGGCCAGCCCCTCATGTACTGTCAAATCAGAAAACAAGACCAAGTAGTTCTCCCCTTTCTCAAACATGAGTCAT